>NW_021938789.1:53720343-54158851 GCF_001715985.3 Manacus vitellinus | reverse complement strand
GGGAGCATCCCTCAAGGCTGAGCGAGTTTCTGCAGTTGGCAAGCAGAGAGCCAGGCCAATATTGTACTGATACCTAAGGAAGTGTGGGCAGTGTCATAGATGACACATGGACACCCTTTCTTCTTTCACAGAATGGGTCGGGCTGGAAGGGATCGCAGTGGGTCAGTCTGGTCCAAGCTCCCTGCTCCAGCAGGGTCCTCCCAGAGCACATGGCACAGGATTCTGTCCAGATGGTTCACGAGTATCTCCAGTGAGGGAGACTCCACAATGTCTCTGGGCAATCTGTTCCAGTTCTTGGTCACCCACACAGTAAAAAAGTTCTTCCTCATATTCAGGTGGAACTTCCTGTGCATCAGTTTCTGCCCGTTGCCTCTCGTCCTATTGTTTGGCACCACGGAGAAGACCCTGGATCCATCCTCTTGGCAGCCTCTCTTCAGATACATATATGCATTGATGGTCCCCTCTGTTGCCTCTTCTCAAGGCTGAACAGGCCCAACTCCTTCAGCCTCTCCTTGTAAAAAAGATGCTCCAGTTCTTTAATCATCTTTGTTGCCCTCTGTCCTTTCAGGACCTGTGATCCTCTCCAACATCCTTCAGGACTTCTGAGTAGGGGGAAAGAGCAAGTAGAAGAAATACTAGACTGAATATCTGAGTAAGTGACATGACCTGAAGATGTTTGGTTTGTGGAAAACATTGTCACTTTCTGTTGATGAGAGCCTGCTGCTTAATTAAATGTCCAAAAGGAGCTGTTCTTCTAAGAGACTGGTCTCCTTGGAGTCAAGGGGCTGGTCAGAGGTGGAAATATTGAGAAGGAACCAACAAGCTTTTGCTAAGTGCAAATCAAAACTATAAGAGAACACAAAGAGCAGAGATTTTTCAGTAACTTCTCTTTTAATGTTGGAAACTTGACACCAACAGAAGAACCACTTTTTAACACAGATTTGACCTAGTTTTTATTGCTAAAACTGTTTGGAAAACAAAAATGTCAAAATCAATTGTTATTATCTATTTTGGAAGGATCAAGTGGACAGAAAGCACTTCAAAAGTGGCATTACCTTTTCTGAGTTGATGGCAACTGGAAGCAAAAGATCTTGAATGTTTATGGGTCAGTGTTCTAACGGATTAGTCAGAAGCTGACAGGGTACTTAGCTGATATCAAATCACACTAGAGAGCAGCATGACCTATGCCTTACCCACCTACAACATACAGGGAAAGCACTGCTGTACCGAGTGAATTTCAATCTGAGTGACATATGCTGAAGGTCTCATGCTGCCAGTGTTAAAATGTACTTGGAATTTCAAAATATTTAAAATGTCATTTTCCTAACTCAAAAGGTGTTGCATCCAACACTGAGGAATTCTAGATTAGACCTAATCTTGCCAGATGAAAAGGAATTGATCACAGAACTAAAAATTAGCCATAGCTTAGGTGTAACTGATAATGATTTGATCACATTTTTAATGTGCAAACAGAATCAAGTCCAAACCAGTAATATATATACTTAATCCTTCGAAAGGGCTAATTTTATAAAGGTGAATATTATTATAAGATACTTCTATTGGGAGAAAGAATTTAATCTGAAATGGGAGAATGAGAATTGGAAACGGTTTAAGGATGTTAGTGCAGATACTCACATAGCCATAATTCCACAATTAAGGAATACATTTGCTGAAAATCCGGGGTAGTTTACAAGGCAAACATCTGTGAAACAAGAAAGAATGTGGTATCATACATGTACACTGAGAGCTAGGAATTGTAGAAAATTACTGTGGGAAGTAAAAGGTTATGAGAGAAATATACATATGGTCAACAGAATTAAAATGAGAAAAATGGAAGCTTTTTGCAAATAGAACAGAGAAAATGGATCTGAATAGTAAGAAGACCCTATTAAGGACTGAAGTTGACAGCTTTAACCATAATTAGTGACAAACTTTGAATGTTAAATATATACATATTCCTTCTGTGCATTTGGGAAGATGGTAGCTGCTGTAATTATGTTGTATGGTATTGAAGAGTTGTTTTCTGTTCAAATGATAATGTAGGAGGATGGTTCAACTTCAGTTACTGAAGGAAAACTGGCATTAGAGAGTTTGGAATGAATATGTCATGAAGTTGGATGCATCATCAATATTTATATTCAAAAGTTTTTTGGACACTAAGACTTTTTTAAGGAGGATAAAGCTAATATTATTCTAATACCTTAAAAGATTAAATGGGATAATAGTAGTTTACCAACGTTTACCAACGAGACATTGGTCACAGGCAAAATGCAGAATAGCCAATATAAAACTCAGTTAACAAATAATTTAAAAGAAGACAGGTAATTCTAACTAGCATGGGCTTCAGCTAAAAAAGCTCTGTATCCTGGCAGAAAAGTAGAGCCTGGCAAACAGACTTTGTTTTCTTAATGAGGCTGCAGGTTTCGCTTGTTGATGTAATTTAATCAGATTTCAGTAAAGCATTCGACTTATTATCATTTGGCTTTTTGGAAGAAACGCTGCAACAACACAGTTATTTATATCCTGTACATAAACTTACAAAGAAAACTTGTAATAACTGAAAAGATAAACCAGTAGATTTAAAATTACTGGTAATATTCTGGAATGATATCTGAAATACTTCACAAGCAGACATTTACACCATGGCTACATTTTCTGTGTTAAACATATATAATTCATTTGACTTGGAAGCAAAGTAAGATTTTTTTTTTATGGAGATGTGTTCAAAGGCTCCTGCATGCCAAACAATATGTAACTTAGAGAGAACACTCTTTAGCAAAGAATCAAAGGCATTCTACATCTATATAGTAATCTGAAGAGGCAGTAGCCTTTCTGTGGTTAAGGATGAAACCAACTCCTATTACAATGCTGTGTTGTAACATCAGTATAATTGGCCTAGAAATGTTTGGCCAGCAAGTCCTGAAGGGAAAGGCTTTCTGTGCATGGAAAAAAAAATTCAATTGCTAGCACTTTTTTATTCCTATAATTAGAGGAGCTTCTCTTCCAATTCTGTAAGCAGTGATAATGTCCAAGGAAGGGTAATATTTTATAGCAGATACATTTTGCAAAAACTGTGTGAAGAATTAATTTGTTTGAGTAAAATTGACTCTCAGATGTTGGGATATTCAAAAATGTAACTTAAAGAGGCAAAAAGTGCAATGTGTTGATCATTTTGAGTAGCTGGTACCCTTAGGAAATGTGTTTGTGCACATTTGGTTACATGAGAAAAAAATTGCTAAATAAATTGCTTAAATATGGCAATGCCCAAAACTTACCAGAACATATCTGGATATTCTTCAATACTGAATACTTGAACATTGCTCTTAAAAAAAGAAAGTGTTTTGACTCCTGCCCAGCTGTCCATCTTTGGTCCTTGGTAGTTTTGATTTTCCTATAACTTGTTAACGTATCCACTGCAGAAAAAAACCTAAAACTAAACTGCCCCCACTCCTCCACTTTAAAGGGGAGGAAAGAGATAGAGGCTTGATGAAGACTAAAGTGCTGACGGAGAAAAATATGAAAGCAGATAAGGTCAAAAAAAGCAGATAAGGTCAAAATGTTAAAAATACAAACCCGAGGAACTGAAGGGTGGCAACACTGAGCATGCTGCCAGGCAGCCATCAGTGTACAAAGAGGTACAAACTGCACAAAAAACCACAAAAGCTGTGGGCAGCAGGTGTGAAGATATGACAGGCTGGTGGAACAGAAATAATCCCTGAACTTGCCAGGATTTCTTTAGTCAAGTTCCCTCCTCCACCACACCCAGTGTCAAAAGGAACTGAGTGAGAAGATTCTGCAACTCTCTGAGACCCTGGATGCCATACTAAGGTAGGTACTAATTTGGCATGAACTTTAACCAAAAGTTGACTGTGGTACAATGGTTGTTTTTCATGCCAAGGGAAATACACAAAAACTAAGAAAACCAGAGAATTTATGAAGACAGATCCTGTAAGGTTTGCAGTCAATACTTCTAAAGTCAATTTTCAGTGTTTTGCGTGATGTTTCTTTAAAGCCAAATAACAGGAAATCTGTCATCTCTTAAAACAGATTATCTTTCCATAAAATGACACATTTTTTCCTATGCATCTTTTCCTTATACATGTGACAGGCAAACAGCATTTCTAACGTTCTAATGTTCCTATGGTAGTGAAAGGTACTCACTGTTCTAAGTAATTATCATTGGCCAGGTACCACCAGAAGTGGTTTTCTCTCTCACACACACAAGACACTTCCCAAGGTACATTATAATGTTTTTCTTCCAGAGCAGATTCTTCAAAACCATATTTATGTACCTTACTCATATTCACTCTGCACATAATACGCCTTGGACTTCTGAGATAAGCCTGTGGATTTTGTGGATCAGCATGGAGCCCACTTCTTGCCATGTGTGGATCAGCTGCTTTGTTGGTAGGTACTGGTGATGCTGCAAAACTTGCTGGTCAGCTACCAGCATGAAACTAGGACTTGAAGAAGGAAGTGGAGTAAGAACAGAGCTCTCACAAATAGGGGTCCTGGTGCAAGTAATAATTAGCCAAGGAAGGCTGTACCAGGCAAGATCTAGTACTGTTCTTTTTTACAGCTGAATAGAGGTTACTTTTCCCACAAGAGTAATCTCTTTTACTTTCAGAGGCAGCTGGAATACACAACTAAGTTGGAGGACTTGCCTCTGATTTTTTTTCTTTACGGAAAATGCATATTTTGATCTGAATAACCAGTATCATACTGACTAAAGATTTCAACTGTTTTTCTAATGCAGCACTTACAACCTCTTTAACCAACTTCAGCAGTGTCTCTACATCATGTATCTCCTTTTTCAGCTTTCTGTTTGAGTGACAAGACAGAGACAGCAGTGCTGATGAAGATCAAACAAACTTACAGTATGAAAATTACTATAGGGATCCCTAGTCTTGCTATTCGTGATATACATGTTATGCATCGATATACTAGATCATTGTCAAGTTCCACTGATGGCATAACTGGATTCAGGGTAACCTAACACATCTCAGAAGTGTCTAAATCAGTATTTCCTTAGCCTGAGAAACGTGTACAGCACATGCAAATGTGGCATTGTACAAAGGTTTTATTGGCATTTGCTTGAGAGCACATAATAAACTTACTCATGAATGATGGAGTTGCAAGTAGTGCTGCTTTCCAACACTCATGCTCTTAAGTCTGTTATACTATGCCATTGTAGGCCCTATATTCTATGTGCATTACAAAAAAACTGCCCCAGCATGCATTTTACCCCCACTCCCTTTCCCACTTCCCTCTATGATAAACCGAAATTTATCCCATCAATATCTCCTCCTGGTTCTGTGGTAATGTTTACTTGTTTCAGGCATTAGTACTCACAGATTTATAGGTCTGCATCAGATAGATTTTCACCTACTGAAACATTTGTAACATTGTCAACTTACTTGTTTTGCCTTCTTTTGAAAGCTGTCTAGAAAGATTTATATAAAAAGTTAATCAAACTACATCACTGACTCAGCCCATCAGTACAACTTTTTCATCACCATAACAATATCTCTGTGACATCTAGCTTATCATCCTGAATTATGGGGGAAAGGATAAACAACCCATTAAGAAATTAAAGTCCCACAAAGGTGCAGTTTGATAAAGGATAAAAAAACCCCACAGGGTATGTATAATAAAATCTCTCTCCCCTGAAGAGTGATTGTTATCTTTCTTTCATGAGCGTCAAAGACCTGGAGCTTCTCAGTGCCTCAGGCAAGTGAGTTTGAAGGTCTCCTTCATGATTGAATGGGAAATTGTAATCAGAATTAGGTTATGACTGTTTATCCTATAGAGCATTTAAAAAAAGGTTTTATGTGTAGAACTGATATTAGTAACTGTTAGAAAAAGCCACTGTAATCACATTTAGAAAACTTTGCTGTGTTTTCTGTATGCAGTGTGTCATTGTCTGTTTATTCTGGTGTATGTTGGGTCAAGCTGTTTGATGGAGAACTGAGCTAAATAGTTCTAATACATTCATTTGTATAGTCTTCATTCTGGAATAAATGTAAGCCTGTGTGAAAGTACAGTGACTTACAGATAAAGATGTCTTTACAACCCCAAGAGAAATAAGTTATTCTTAAATAAGTTTTCATTTCCTGAGACAAAATATGCCCCGATATCCTTACTGTGCAGCAATTAGTTATGCCTTTCCTTATCCTAATAGAAGACAGCAGTATTTACAGCCTTTCAGATTCCTCTGAGTGACTTTCATGATGCTGTACATGGCATGACTTGTGGCTGAATGAGAATGTAACTAAATCAAAGGAGGTGCAATCAAAATGAATGACTTGAGTGATGACAATAACATTATCCTGTACAGTTCTCTTTCTTGTATGAGAGATTATGCTTAAATTAGTGAAAAAAACGATTTGAGATGATAAGAAAGACTACCAGCAAGAGGTGCTCACATTAAGCTGGCTGATTAATAATTTTTTTCCCCAGTAAGTTGAAACTCTAAAGTTTTGCACTTGGTCTCTGAATATCGTTTATTCTGACTTGCTATTGTCATTATTGCTTTCTAGTTCTGGTCACACCCGTTGATTGCCTTTCATCTAGAACTGATGCAGACAAGCAACTACATATTATTTACAGGTCACATTTTGATGATGGAGCCTGTGTGCACTACTGCAGCGTAAATGATAAATAACAATATGTTAGCTGCATAGAATAGATGCCTTTTGAGGTCAGGAGATCTTAAATTCTCTTTCTAGATGACTTCTGGAACACTGTCAGTGAGAGTCAGCATTGCCTTTGGCCTGTTCTCTGTAGCCTATGATTTATATAACGTATTCAGGGAGAGTACCCAGCTGGGAGAAGCTCAGCTACATTTTAAATGCTTACCTATTGAGGTTCATAGCTTAAAGAAGCAGGAGTGAAAAAGGCATGGAAAGGTCATGTCTAGGAAAATAATGTGTTGTTGTTGTTGCATAGTCCTATGACAACATTTAGCTGTGTCATGCCAGAGATGGTTCAATCCTTTGGCTTCAGTGTGTCAGGTGATTAATGGATGTTTATGCCCTACTGTGTAAACTCTTTTCTATCCATGAGGCTAAGAAATGTTGCTCTTGTTTTTGGTATAGTAGATGCTTAAATTGAATTTTGGAGATTTTAGGGCTGAAAAGCACTTTGTAAGCTATACACTTCCATATTAAGTACTTCTAGGTACTTACCTCCAAAGTGAACTTAAAATTATGCATTGTGATAAACCTGTGCATTATTCTACTGTAATTTTGTCATAGTGCCCTTACCAAATTAATTTGTGGAAGTTTCTGATACAATAGGTTGTTGTTATCAACCAGCCACAAAAGTGATACTGAAATTCTAATGGAGGCCATTTTAACATTCCCTATAAGTGACATGAATATAGGCTTCATTTATTAATTGTAGCTGATTAGCCACAAGGCAAACATTTAATTAAACCTTGGGAGACAATAACATTGCACATAAATTATCCATTTAAGAGCACATAGGTCTTTATATTTCATTAAAAATTGTTTAGCCAATAACCACACATCTTAAGCTCAATCTGTGTTTGCACAGATTTGAAGTAAAAAAATTCCCTAGTGCATTGCTGGTTTTTTTTCAGACATTTAATTCTTGATGTGTTTTGATTTATATTTACTTACCACTTGTTCATGCTCTTTTCCTGATTAGTGAGACTGCCACTCAAATAATGGATTGATAAGTGATTTAAAAAGTCCTACCAAATTATTTGATTTTAAAAAGATTTCAAAATAGTCTAAAAGGTATGTTAAGAGCTCATGGGATTCAGAAAAGCAAAAATCCAAACAAATACGATGTTATATTGCTATATATTGAAGGCTTCTGTTCTGAATTATTTTTGTCCAAAGTAGCTATTTTCTGTTCTATTACCGAGATTTATTTTTTTCCTACAAGAATACATCCTTATTGTTTTATATGTTTTTCTGAACATGGCATTATATTAATTGTGTATTTAGATGCAAGCAGCAAGATGGCTGCTTAAGAAAATGTTACATGAGTCTTAAATCCAATTAGCTATAAAAGCCCCCCACCTTCCATGAGTTTGAACAGATCATTATCTCCTCTGTGAAGTAACTTTAAAAAGTGAGAACACCCTTAAAACACTTGTGGACAGCCATAAGCTTTGTGGGCAGGTTATTTCTCTTCAGCATATGTTTTCTACCCATACATTTTCTGAATAATGTAGACTGAGGCACAGAAATCTGACAAATAGGTGAGAAAAATAAAAACCTGGTAAACAGAAAAATGGCTTTGATAATGCAGTGCACTGATTCACATTTCATATGATTTAAAAACTTAGAGCTCAACCTCAAAGTTATAAGAACATGATACTAAATTCTCTTTCACTATCCTGTGGTACTGTATAAGGAGCATAGGGAAGCCTAGGAAGACTTTCCTTCAGTGTATTTATATTTATGGAAAAAAATTACAGAAGTATCAAACAAATTTTTGTCTCAGATATTGCAAATATTTTCTGAAAATAAGTCAGAGGAGATTCATATAAATGTTAATGCCAGTTCATATGCATGCCACCCTCTTTACCTGGCTTTTGTCTGTGTAGACAATACTCACAGAGCAGGGATCTTGCCTCTCTGTTTTCAAAGTGTCTTATTTTTTAGAGTACTGGGAAAACAGTTACTGCTTGATTGTGAGATGAAAGCACTTCTGAAAATCAGTCTGGTGAGGTATTACCAACACTTTGCAAATAATTACTGCTACTACTAAGACATTAAAACCAGACAAGTTGCTCTTTCTTATAATAGAATTATTTTTAAAAAAATTGCCAAATTTAAGTACCACCACAAAGGGACCCAATATGATTAAACCTCTTAGGTGAGAGGGGCTCTTTAATATCCCAAGCTAGCCTCTTTCCCTTCAAGTTTAGAGATAGACTGTGTGACTTATTTCCTAACCTTTTATATTTTTCCCTTTTCCCATTTTATTTTTGGTTAGGAAAGCAGAGGAGAAAAGACCTAGAAATCAATTATCAAATAAAAGCAAGCAGACGAAAAAAGCGCACCAAAACCCAAAAGCTGAAATACAGTAGATTTGCACAACTGCCTGTGAAGTTAAATGTAGGTTACTACATTCATGTACAAAGATATTTAGATGGCAAATGGAAACTCACTGCTGTGAAGCACATCACATTCATATATAATTGAAGCACCCGAGAGTAAAATACTGAGGCACAATAGGTGACAACTGATAAAAACAAGAGAAGAAGTATAAAACAGGATACAAAACTCTGGGGAGTACAGAGAATATCTAACACAGGCTGAAGAATCTACAATAACTGTATCTAAATTACCAGATAATACAAAAATAATAACTGAACTGATAAAGCCAGAGAATTCAGTGAAGTACTGCTGTTGGAATGATACATTCCTGGAATCAGAAACTTTTGCCTGACTTTCTACACTACCATGAAATCTCGCTGCAAGATGTCCAGAACAGGGAAGCAGGAGTCACACACAGCAAAAGCCACTCTCCCTGTGTCCCTGGAAGAACAGCTTCACTCATTCTTTATGGATCTGCCACAAATCCAAGTGTTCACAGATGGAAGTGACATTTATTGTCCCTCACTCTGCAGGGATGTCTAGGTTAATTAACTCAAGTTAATATTGGTCCACTCTAGCCTTACCCTTTTTCTGCTTGCTTATCAAGTTTCACTCTCTGCAAATCACAGTTTAGGGCCACAAATCCTTAAAAAGATGTATTGCTGTGCTAAGAGCTGAACTTGGATTTACGTGCAGTTGCAGTAGGCTTTGACGTAAATGTCTTTGCCTTGTGGTGGCCACATGGCCAAAATTGTTGAGTCACATTCTTTTCTAAATGTGAAACAGAAGTTTGTGTCAGACAGTTTCTTATGATTTAGGCTTTGTGAGACCACACTGTTTATTCAAAACAGATGTTCTTGGCATTCTTCTGTGGACAAACTTCACACTATTGTAATTGTAGTAGATATACAAATAGCATTTTTACACCAGTATCCTCAGGTGCAGAGAATTCAGGCATATTGTCTACCTTTCCTGACCATCATTTCCCACAGATTTACAGGTGCTCTGAATTTTCAGTCTCTCAACTCCAGAAAGAATAGAGGATGATGCTAAGGGCTGCTTTTCTTGGGACTTGACCATGAATTCAAAACCTTCATAATAATTCACTACCTTTGTGTTATAGCAACATCAGTCTTCAACTTTGTCTTAAATGTTGCCAGATATGTGTTCTTTCAGGGTGATTAATGATAATTTGTTTGAACAATGTCGTTTAAACACTTTGAGCTAAGTACATAGTATCTCTGTCTAGAAACAAGCTGAACTGAAATTGTAGTTTAGCAACTTGGCTCAGCTGGGAGATAGATTATGGCACTGTTTAAGATAATTGAGGTTTACTGCAAGAAAGATTGCAAGCTAATATCCATAATGAAATTGCATATTATATCCTCCTGGATGATACACTGTAATGTCAGTACCCATCTGTCTTTGGTCTTAGATTTGTTGAGAGGAATTTCTGGTCTCCAAAACCCAGTATAGAGGATTCATCCAGGATGTACCTGTGTCTCTGTTCACTGAAGGCCAGTAATAGCTGGTAAACTAGGACAACAACCCGAAAAATGGAGCATCCCATCGCTGAGGACACAATGGAAAGAGCTAGCTAGGGCTGATCAGTCTGAGAGGGGAAAGGGTTCAGATTGCATGTTTGGAACTGGCAGCAGAATGAATGCATTGCTAAACCAAGGAGGAAGAGAAAAATGGCTTGGGAGAGTGGTGTTGGATAACAGTTTGGAAATCAACAAAATTCCTCCTATCTGGTTTGCAGAACCAGCCTTTTCTGCCATGGCAACTTTAGAAGTTCAAGGTTAACAATCTTGCATAATGTAGGCTTATAATCACCTACATTGTAATCTTATAATCATCTAATTTTGTAATTTTAACAGCCACCTTCTTGTTCACCATGTGAACTTCGCATCTGAACTCTCACTAAGGCCTCACAGTGAATCCTTACCCTTTTCAACCTGAGCAGAGTTTAGGCACTGCCTTTCAGTCTCTGTATACAGTCCTAACATGCACTTTCCCTGTCTTGCACACTCCCCTGAGAGCTGGGTCCCTGCTATCCAACCAGGAAGGACTCTTTACAAAGACAAGCTCCCCAGGAGCCTTCACGAATTCAGTACTTCTTTTCTCAGTTGCAAATTAATTGGCATAAGTTCTTAAAGTACCATAGCAGAGAATCTGATGACTGAAATGTATGAAATACAGGCTTTGCAGAGATCCTGCCTCGATTTTAACAATGTACAGAGCTGGGCAAAAATGTATGAGGCAGTTACCTGGCTTGTTTCTAAAGAGCTGGTGATTATCCTTCCTTGTGCCTCGCGTTTTCCTTCAAGTATTGGTGTTTCTTTCTCTCATTTACAGCTAATTCTTGGTTCTTTCTTGAAGTCACGGCAAAACGGGCCTTCTTCCTATGGGAGCAGTCATTTCTGCTGTCTTTATCTCAGTATATTTTTCTCAGTAGTTTTATATCTTCTCTTGAAGAGGACAAAATTCTCTATCCATACAGATAGTGAGTAGGCAACCAGGGCAGCACAACATGCAAAAACAGTGGCAGGCATGCCCAGAAATGCAGGTCATGCTGCTTATGGCACAGTCATATCCATAAGGAAGTTAAATAAGAGGTATGTATTTAGTTTTTCCCAGGGAAGATTTAGTCAAGAAACATTCATGTCTGATCACTCATCTATGTACATGAAAACACATCATGACACCGCTTACAATGTGTGGTACAGGTAGTGGCAAAGATAGGATATCAACATAAAATTGTGGATGGCTTATAAAATAAAATCAAGCAAAATTCATTTTATAATGAAATAAAATGAAAATCACACCTGTGCTCATATACAGTCACTGATGGCTTAATGGAACAATTTTGATTAAAGTTTTGAAACCTTTGCAGAGTATCTGTTTCATTTGTAAGTGAAGATGCTCTAACCAAACAACCCTATGGGTCTTAAAAGATTCTGTTCAGTTACATAGTTCCTTATCCAAAAATTTTGTATTAGTTTTAAAAGGTGAAATAATCTCTTGTTATTATAAGGCCAATAACTGGCACGTTAGAAAAGCAGTGAAGCAAGTCTTTAGCAAAATTTACTTTCTGTTTATATCTTTGAAGCTGTCAGCTGTATTTTCACTAATTGATAATAATGTATCATAGAATAAATAGAGGTGTTATACTTTTTTATTCTTTCATAGTTGAAGCAGAGGATAAATCTAGCTGATAATTGTATGTGTCATTTGAAAATTAACTACTGTTAATTTTCTTGTGGGTTAAAACAGTTTTGGGATTGCAAATTATATTTACCTGTACAAATCAAGCATTTCTCCTCCTTTTAAAAATATTACTACAGGATTTCTCTAGTAATGATTTGAGAGTATAAGTAACAATAGCAATACTGCAGTTTGCAGTAATTACTGTAGAATGCTGTATCTTATGAAGGTGACACTTCACATCGTATTTCACCCAGTAAAATCCAGTTTTTTCATGTTTTAAAATTAATGTGCTGTAAGGTAAACATGTAAATATTAAAGTGCAAAGACAGAATTATGCAGATAGAGAAACAAGTGTGAAAATCTAGACTTCCATGTATGTTTTTATATAATCTGCATACAGTTGCATTTCAGCATGATGTTACTATAAAAGGGTGAGAAAGCCTTCAAATTTTTCGGGATGAGGATCTTAGTAATAAGGCAGAAAGTGGTAGCTAATGCTGAGAAACAGAAAAATACCCAAGTAAGAATATGTAGATCTAAACTGCTATATAGAAAACATCGAGTATTAGGGAGTGGTTTTATTCTTTGACAGACATCTGAGTTATAATCCATAATTAGTAATCATCAATCTAATTACTTTTGCCTGTGTCACGGTTTAACCCGAGCCAGCAGCCAAGCCCCACACAGCTGCTCACTCTCAGCCCCACCAGTGGGATCAGGGAGAGAATTAGAAGGGTAAAAGCCAGAAAACTCATGGGCTGAGATAAAGACTGTTCGATAAGGAAAGAAAAAGCTGTACACACTGGCAAAGCAACACAAGCAATTCACTCCCCACTTCCCAAGGCCAGGCAGGTGCTCAGCCATCTCCAGGAGAGCAGGGCCCCATCACGCACAAAGGTTACTTGGGAAGACAAATGCCATTACTCCAAATTTCCCCCTTCCTCCTTATTCTCCCCATTTTATATATGGTCCATGATGCCATATGGTATGGAATATCTCTTTGGTCAGTTGGGGTCGCCTGTCTGGGCTGTGTCTCCTCCCATCTTCCCATGCAACCCCAACCTCCTTGCCAGCATGGCAATATAAAACATCTCTGTATCATCAACCCCATGCTCAGCACAAATCCAAAGTACAGCCCCATACCAGCCACTGTGGAGAAAATTAGCTCTATCCTAGCCAAAATCAGCAAGCCTGGCTCACAAACACACTGGCATGCATGGTTTTCCATGCTTCTCCTGCTATTTTTACTTGCTATTGCAATGATTATTGCATTATTAGTTGCACTGGTAACAGCCAAGACACTTCACAAAGGGGACTCATTTTTCAAATGCCATTCTGGGAATAAAATACTGGTCCCACTGCATGTTTTAGCTCCCAGGATTAGCTGGCGTTTGTTCAAATTCAAATTCAAAATGAGAAATATATATTCTGATGTCGAGTTGGACTTGGTTATAATCTTTACAGAAGGTAAAACACTTAACTGCTTTAATATTTCTTGATTGTTGTAACTGATTGTACCTTCAGAGTAAATCGGGTAGTAAAAACTGCACCTGTGATTCACTTTCAAGTGCACATGACATGATTTAAGTTATCACACCATCACAGTTAAAGTTATGGACTGTAAGTTAGTAAAAAATAGTGTCTCAGATGCCTTTATATCTAAGAGCTTTCTACACTGATAAGAGGGTACTTGAACACATTGCTTGCTTTTGCTTACAGTAATTTTTTGTACTTCAGATAATTCTGCATCTTTCCTGCACGGATAGCCATGGTATTTTAGTCCTTGTTTTTCTTCTAAAGTATTAGCATAATAAGTGGAATAAAGAGCTGATGTCAGGTGTCAGTTTGCATAACCTTTTTTGATTCCAGTCTTGTGCTCTGTTCCCACTGCTTATTCCAGTTACATCTTTTGAACTTCCTGTTCCCATACAGATAATTGGTATCTTGCACAGCCTTTTTCTATGCAGAGTAAATGTGCCACTTTTGGGTTATGAGTACAATCTATGGTCAGTTTTTATGCAGTATTTGTGCATGTCTTTCCAGAAAGATTATTGTGATGCCAATTTAGGCCACTGAAGAGCAGAGAGTCATTAGCAGTAAATTAAAACCTGTAGACAAATCAGATCTGTTACTTTGTATTTCTCAAAATGATGACAACTAAATGATATGTGAGTAACACATCTATCACCCCCCACTCCCAAGCCCTTCTCAAATCCTGTCAGTGGCATAGAAGTTCGCAATTTTTATGGCTTCGTTCCTGTGAACTCTCCCAGGGTTCTACTATTTATGAAGTGGCAGGTACTTCTGGAAAGTAGGGATTGATGTAATATGTAAGAGTAAGAGAAAAGATCTTGAGACACACAACTTTTTCCACTTTGCCAGAAATTTGCAGACCCGGTTGGTAGAAAATCTGACATATTATTGATTAAACATATTAGTTGTCCAACACCGCTGTGTATAATATTCCAAAATTGCTTCAGCATTATGGATCAAAATATATTACAAAATCATTGCAGTAGAATAATCAGAAATTGTACATTACACCATTACTGCAGCACTAATAAAAGGAAGCAAACTGTGGCCTTGCAATAGATTTTTGAAGCTGTGTGTTTGTTTTCTAAGGACATCATTAATACAATAATGCAAATCACTCTGTTAATGTGACTATGCAAACCTCTCAATTTGTTTTACTTTTTTTATAGTTATGTATTATTCATGTTGCATTAGTATATGCACTGTTTATTTCCCTAATTGTAACAAGCATTTAATTAATTACACTATAACCTCTTGAATCTATAGGCCAACTGTTGCATCTTTAGTTAATATTTTAAAGTCTCATCTTTTTCCATTTTTCCATGTGCCTTTGATGTTTTGTTTCTTACCCTTCTTGTTTGGGTTCTCTGTGGAATAGTCTCAGAATAATTCTGCAGTTCTCTTTTATGACTGAAACTTTGCATTTTAACAGTTGTCTGGAGATAGTTTCTTCCTTGTGAAAGATCAGTTTTAATAACAAGAAAAGAAAAATGCCATAAATCTGCACTAACCACATAAAGCTGAAGTCTCTGAGAGACTGATTAACATTGAGACTCTACACAGGTTTTTCAATAATTAGAGGATGTGCTTGCGTGGAGCCATGACTGCTCTGGCCTTGATGCCATTTCCCAGGGCAGACAGCAATTATTATAGCCCACAGTAAATTTCCTACATTCGCTGCCTCCAGCCACTGAAGATCTTTTTGGAGTAAAGGTCTCTTAATTTTCTACATTCTTGTCATCAGCTTGGATTAGGAACATGTTCTACTTATTTTCTTCAGTTGGTTTAGAAACAACTGACAGCTACTTTTCTGCTGCAGTATTTTCTTTGCACCTGAGGTTGAAGGGATCTGATCATAGCTTTTATTATATTAACATAGGAGATAACAGTCCTGGCATTTTCAGCAGGGCAGCTTGAACCAAACTGTTACCACTATCTTTGAGCTCAAGTGATTAACCCCCACTCAGCACTCCCAAGCTTTGTGCTGCAGATTACATTTATTTGTTGTTCTCAGATTTTTGTCACCTCCATGGTTCACAAATGAATTATTCATTGAGGTAGAGGGCTCCTTCTACTATGATACAGTGTCTTCACCTTGTTCTGTGCTTATTTTGACCAGAATTTTATTGTATTATAAAATACCCACAAACTGTAAAACTGACTCATTTAACCTAAACTTAAAAAACAAAATATATACTGATGGTTAATAAATTAAATGTTAAGTAGTTAAATTTAAAGGGGCTATATTGCTCTCTAATTATACAGGTGAGTTCCTGCTAGTTATTAGTGGGGAGATGTCCAGGTTGCTTTTTGTAAGATATCCTTAGACTAGTGTAAGGTATGAAGCCATTGCTTCATAATTTGCCTTTACATCTACTGCTGTCAGTTCATGCTAAGCCTCTTTGCAGCACTATAGTTAAACATAGTACAGGAACTTTTTAAGCAAGAAGGGACTTACAACACTCAAAAGATTGACTGGAACAGACTGTACTTTTAGTGCAAATTTGTAGACGTTCATCAGTGCTTTGAGCTGACCTGAAGCTTGCCATTAGGTAAGCCAAAAGATGGAGAAAACAAAAGCCCTTAGCATGTCCTAGTTGTTTTTCATTCCCAGCTGAGCCTCAGCATGTGAGCACACACAAACAGCTGTGTGAGACAGAGCTCTGCCTCTCCCTGAGCTAAATGGTGGCACTGCAGGATGAGAGCCCTGGCTCCTGGCTGCTTTCTGCCTGTTAGACTCCTTTAGCAAGGCTGAAAATGTTTTATGTGTGTGTGTGCAAGAGCGTTATTGCTACTTGGGTGTCACATCAACACGTATGTGTAGGCTTGCCCTAAACAACTCACAGCTGCTGCAGGTATCTAGCAGGGCAGCTCAGTGCAAGCTGGGTGTAACACAGCCAGGCAGTAAGAAGAACTGAAGAGTGCAGAATAATCTCCAGAAAAATGAAAGGGATATCACTTTAAGACTTCGAAATCTTTTTGAAAAGGAAGTACGTGGAAAATGAGAATGACTTTTCAGAAAAAAGATAAGGATTGAAATAAAGATTGACATTGAGATAAGGACTGAAGGAGAAGGAAAATAAGAAAAAACTTCATAAAGGAAAGAGGTAGGTCAAAGACATACAAATGGTTTGCAAAGAAAGATCAGGAAGTGTGAGGGAGGATGAAAGATTTAAAGATAGTAGTTAGCATGTGAAGAAAAGAAGGCATTTTTTAGTGGAAAAAGGTAAGTTATTAAAAACCTGTTGAATAAACTTCTGGAGAAAATGAGATGAAAAATACAGTCAGGCTGGATATTGTCTGAGAAAAAAAAAAAAGAATGAAAATATAGGTAAATACAGCTCGATATCCAGTGGACTGATCTTGGTGTTGCCAAGCACAGCACTTGGCAGTTTTGAAGAAAAATGAGATATCCAGGGCAGATGTAACGTGTAAACAGACTTCCCATTCTCAGCTAGTTCCAGTAGGATAGGTTTGAGTTGCCAGGTGGGAATATCCTGATGAAAGGAGCACCTTCCTATTGCTTTTCTGTTCTGCATATTAACAAGACATTCAGTCAGGCACCATTTAAACAGAATAACAGTTTTATCTGGCATTTCTCTTAAGGGAGAGGAACATGAAGTATCCTTATAGCTTATAGTCTCAGTTGCAAAAACCATTAATAATGGTGGCTTTGATTTATATATTTGGGTACCAGGGAATTGGTGCCACATTAAAAGAAGGTGCTGATGTTTATGCTTCATTCTTTTCTAAATAAAAAAGGCAGGAAAGCAGCAGACTCTGAAATGGAGAAGGGGGCTCTTCCTAAGCCACTTCAGCAAGAAGAGAAACTAGCACTGTTTCATCTAACAGAGATATCCAGTACTAGGTCAAGAGAATGACACAAAGTAGTGTTGCTTGGAGCTCACCTTTTCTCTACAGCATTGCAAGAGCTGAGATACAGGAGATGCTGGAAGAAGAAACTTTATCTGAGAAGGAAATTCCAACAGAGCAGGTAGATTTAGAGGAGAAGAGAGAATTTCTGTTTAAGAATCCCAATAAGATTTTGGTGTGGCAAGAACCTTTATACCACTGTATAGGTTCTTTGCTATAGAATACGGTCAGTTATGGCTGGTAGGGGAATTAAATTTAAAAATTTAAAATTATGATGTTATTAAAGAACATTCCAGCAAACACACAAACCCAGTAGCCAGCTTTGTAGCTGAAAATCGGTGGCTGCTCAGCTGAGTTATTCAGACCTGTTTTGTCAGGAAAAAAGAAAAATAAGTCAAAGCAAGGCCTACAAATCTCACGTCTTGGCGTGGTATTAACTGCCAGAGCACAAGAGGAAATCAGACCAGTGAACAAATGCAGACACAGCCTGTTTCTTCTTACATAGATGAGAATATCTAAGATGAAGGTGACTTAGAAAAGTGTAAATAATGTGACACTGATAAATCCCTTTTAGTCCAAGATCTTGGATGAGATTCTGGTCAGAACCCTGTTACGTGTGGAAGGAACTTGTGCTCCTGCACCACATGCCCTGGACTTCATGACTCCAAATTTGTCACTAAAATGTGTCATTCCCATGTGCTACAACTTCTTTCTCTGGGCTTTAGATATTTACATACCAGCAATTCTGAAAATTGAACTCACTCAGCAGTTTAACTTGGTCTTGCAGAAACATTCTCCACATTTAGACTCTAAACAGATTATTTTGTGCTCTGTAATTTTAAATTGAATGTCACTGAAATCAGACCGGCCTTCAGGGTGATTTTCTTCTGTGCATATTTGGATCCTTCTGCATTTAAAACTTCATCTCAGCTTCGGCTCATTAATTCCTAATTGCCAAGACATTTTTTTGAACATATTACATGTGTTTTGTCCCCTCACCACTACTTTGTGAATCCTATATACAGCCTCTTCTTAGCTTGACTCTTTCAACCTTCAACACAGTATGTCACCATCTCATCTTCAGTGAATTCCCGACATGATTTCTTGTATCAATTCCACTGCAAAACATAACTCCCATGGAGCACTGTATTAGGTTCCATTCTAAAGTTCAGATAGGAAATCTTTTGTGTTCCTTTTGTCTAGAAGGAACATCCCTTATTTTAGTAAAGACTAATATTAGGTATAATCTGACCTTCATTTCTGTAATTACAGGCAGTATGCTTCCCAGCTTTCTATGTATATATTCCAAATTTCATTGGCTTATACTCGTTAAATTAAAAATATATTTTGAATAGGAAATGAGTAATGTTTAGAAATGTGGGGCTAGATTCTCAGCTAGCATAAAGGACTTCTCAGTCAACTATGCCATTTTTTACCAGCTGACAACATGGACTATGACCTCCTTTCACTTATTTTATCATGCCATGAAAATAGAAAAAAATTAAATTAAAATTGAAATTAATGAAATTTTACAATTATTCTCTAAATAAACAGTTCGAAAAACAGATGTTTCAGAGTTTATGCCTGTTAAAGAGTATTTTTAGAAAATACAATAGTTTTCCTGTCAGAATGGTTTATAGTGCATTGATTTTTCATTGTTTTGCAGTTATTGAGATCATAATTAATAATACATTTCCTAAATAAGGGGTGTTCTAAATGGATTAGCATACATAAATATATATGTGTTTTTATATGCACATAATAATTCTAGCAGCTCATCACTGTACCACATTTGAACAGCACTTTAAAATGGAGCAGCAAATAGTAAACTAAAAAAAAAAAAGAAGGAAAAAAAGAAAAAAAAAGCTTTGTACCCAACCATAGAACTCTATCTGGCTTTGAAAAGGTGTAGAGACTTCATGTAACTGTTTCAGAGTGTAAACCAAGAGTAAGCAGAAGTGTGAGAAGGAAACATTCAAATAGGGAAGACTGTGATAATTCTGCACTGAGATGTCATATGCCTTTTTACAGGTGAGAGAAATGTTATCAGAAAGAGAGGACATCTGTTTCTGCCTGTTTTGGCAGGTGTATTTATCCTTTTAATGAGGATAAATGAGTGATATTATTTAAACAGTGAAGAAAATGTTTTAGTAAAATATTGTGGTACTGCAATGTGGTATTTTGGGATTAAAAATAATTATTGACAAAGTATCTGACCATACTCACAGCTCCTGCTTTTTTTTTTAGGGCAGTTGGTGGGATCTGCAGTGGCAGAGGCAGTGCATGAATTAAAAACAATTAGGAAGAAAGAAGTTTTCAGTCTAGAACGCTGAATAAGGCCCTCATGAAAGAGTAGTTCTTTAATTTTATGTGGTCAGATCAAGGGCTGTGCTGACCTTCCGCCACCAACTACAATGTTTCCAAGAATCCTAGGAAAAGGATCCTGTGGATCCTGCCTCACAAAACTCGTGCTGCACACTTCTTTGTTGGGCTATTGTTTCCAGTGCTAGGTGGGTTTAGCTAACCAAGGATGCTGACACATGATAATGAAGTTACATCTTTATTTCACTAGGTAGACAGCTGCTCTGAAGTTAGAATGTTATGGGATTCCAGGAAGTTTATTTTTTTTTAAGGCAAAACAGGTAATGATAGAGTTTGATGTTAAAATTGATGAAACAGACTATCTAAATAGATTTGTTCAGAAATATGGGCAGGAAAGAAAACAATACACCAGGGTAAAGCAGCACTCAAGACAGATTGATCAGAGGGAGCAGAAAAAGATATAGTTAGAACTGAAGACTGAATAAATTCTCAAGCTGTTTAGTATTATTCTGGAAAAGTATGGCTCTCTGTGACAAGAATGTTCTGAAGACTTAACAGAAGAAGGGGTGATCAAGGTCACATTTGTGACACTAGAAAAATACTACACTGAAAGTTGTTGACTTTTTGTCAACCAGAGAAACAGATAAAAAGAAAAAAAGGGAGGGGGTAGATACACCACAGAACAAGGTAGTCATATTCTTCAAATTTGAGTTAAATTTTGAATTTACCCCAAAATATACACAGAGAATTTAAAAATTATTAAAAAAAAAACTTAATGGAAAAGTATGTTAAATGTCTTTTACACTAAGACGTCCCCTCTCTCGAAAATCTAACATCTAAAAGAAGAGTTTCTATAGATGTTTTCTCTTTAACTTCCATACTGTGTTTGCTCAGTTTACCAGCCAAAATAAGTTTTTGATCTTTTCAACAGCATAGTTCCCATCTAACAGATGCAAACCTATATCCTTTTGGTTTCAGAAGCAATTTTCAACAATAGAAAACAAAACTGAGATCCAAGAATGCCTTTTTTTTTTTTTTTTTAGCGACGCTGCCGAAAGCACAAAGAATGCAGTCAGCCTCTTGAAAGCAAAGGAACTCCCAGGGCACTGCTTGTCAAGACTCTTCAGAGCATTCTCTTCTGTGGATTTGCAGACACGTAGGGCTGGCTGGCCATCATTGACACTGCTGCCATTGCTCTGGAGCAGAGGGGGTGTGTCACACGCACACTTGGACCTTGGCGAACTCCGTGTGAGTAACTTGCAGTGTCTTCTGCTTTACTTGCTTTTAGGAGCAAAGTTGCCCTCACGATTATGAGCAGCACTTGTGTTGCTCTCCTCAGCAGAGATCACTCTTTATGTCAGAATTGCCTACTCTTCGTAGACCACAGACTTCTGAAGGACTTTTCAGGAATGTCTAAAATGTTCTGGGCATCTTGCTCGTGACTTGGTATGTAAGGGAGGGGGTTTTCATTGCTAGTAATGCCTATCTGTATGTTAAAGAAAAATAAATTCATTTTATAAATACCTGTAAGTAATTTCCAACGTGCTTTCAGCATGTCAACAATATCACAAATTAAGAAGAAACAAATGACAATTTCATACAACTTCCAAAACGCTCTCTCTAAAGTCCTTAATACTAGGCTAGAATAAAAATATTCTCAGGATGGTGAAGAGCAACAGGATATAAAGCATTGGTTGAAAATAGAATGCTGCAGTCAGATCTGACAAGTAAATCGGAGGAGGACATGGAAGATAAAGAGGAACCTTTGGAAGGCAGAGAAAATTGTGTCTTATTACTTGATTGTTCCCTACTGTAGCATCTAACACCCTTCAAACTACTTAAAATTAAGGCTATTTCTCATCATCTGTAGCATGTTAGAGAAAGAGCTTATTTCTTCTTCCTTAGATATGCTGTCTGTTGCTAATTCCTGTAATTGTACAGAGTTTCATTTGTGTTCACTTGTTAAATAGACTAAGGATTAAATGTAAAGTTATCTGAATTTTTAATTTGTTTCATTTTATTAACTTAAAAATAATTATTTTTAAATTCTTAGCTATAAGAAAGGAGTCCAAGACTCCTTTCTTGGTGTTTTATGACTGCCTGAACTGTACAACTTGACTTAAGAAAGGGCCCCCACTCTTCAGATAAATGCCACTTGGCCACATGCAGGTGTATTCTAACTTATTTTAAATGATTTACACAAAGTTAATTATTATGTTCTGTCAATAGCTGCTGTGCAATTACTTTCTGTCTGGTTTCTGAACTATAAGGACTCTTCCCTCTAAGTGACCATCCAGGTCACACATCTCCTTGTTCCCTGAGGGGATGAGTGTAAACTCTTGAACTGGATATCTTCTGTTCTCTGCTCTAAGCTTAAAATTGAATTGTTTTTAAGGCAGTTAAAAGAATGTTTCTTCTTGCCCTAGACCCTTTTTTGATTTTGGTATCAGGAACATTCTGAACCTTCCTCGTTAAAATAATAGATGAAGAAAAATTACAGTAATTTGTCTTGCTAAAGAAAATTGCTCAGAGTCTCTGTAATGTGTCATACTGAGCTCCAGTTTCTGGACCAGCACATTGATGAAACTGCACAGTTTTATATTCCTAAGGCAGGGATGGACATACTGGACACTCATCATTTTTTAGGGGACTAATACTGTGTTAATAGTTCCCCTGTTCTCCATGACATTCCCCCTGTAGGTCTGTCCTTGGATCTGTGCATAATCATCTAGGCAATTGAGGGTAGAGAATAGTTTCTATGAGAGAAAGACTCACATAGACTAGAAAGAGTTGAGAAAGGAGGAATAATAGAGGCCAGTAATCATTACTAGTATGAAGAAAGTGGTCAAGGAAAGATAGCTCATTATCTCCTTGTTCAGATCAAAAATTTGGGAATTAATTTCTTGCAAATATTAGATGTAATCTAATCTGATAAAAAGATAAAAAAATCACCCTCATTCATTTTAAAAATCTCATTCATTTGGGGATATTTCTGGACTTTCCTTTTTGGCCCCACTGCAGTTCCCATAAAGAAATTTGTTTTGAAAGGATCCATGAAGATGACCCCTGACAGACTCCATTGTACTCATCACTGTATGATGTTCCACAGCACAGCATCACCTTAATTTCTCCTTTTTCTTTTTTTTTCCACCACATGATTTGAATGATGAGAATATAAAGTGTGCATAAAATCAGTACCCCATCTTTCATAATGAATGTACATACACACATAAATATGATGTGCAGTTTTTCTCTGCTATTTCTGGACAACTCTAGCTTCATATGGACTTAATTGCATTATTTTATTATTTGCATTCTATTTTGTTATTTAGTAAGCTCCTAGTTTGGATGAGAAATAATGAGAAGGCTTTCAGAATGCAGATTAATGCAGGAGTTTTTTTTCCTCTGGCTGACATTTCCTATAGACCTACTGTACAAATGTCATCTGGGAAAATAATATTTGTCACAAACGTATTAGCATGAGGAGTAAAGCAGAAAAAGGTTTTAAGCAAAACCAAGTTGTTGTGTGTTTCTCTGTTTCTTTTCTTTCCTTTTTTTTTTTTTAATGGAAGAGCTGTATTTTCACACCATTGCTAATATTGCAGAGATCTCTTCATTACTGACCACTTGGGCAGGATGAGGCCAAAGCTTTGACAGAACAGTCAGTGCAAAGGGTCACATGATACTATGCAATTCTGTTTGAGCCTGCAGATTTGAAAGGAGGCTCAGCTATGAAACAGGAGGCCTTTTCCCATGCCCCATCATCTCGCTGAGATTTAAATAAAACATTGGGAAGAGAAACAAGTTGAGAGTTCTTCGGAGAATGACAGGAACAAACCAAGTAAGTAAGGAATCACTGCTTTGGCACCAGCGGGGCACTCGTCTGCCAGTCTGCTGAGCTAACAACTTTCTGCAGAATAACTGGTGGGGAATACAGTCATCCTTATGACAAAATGCTCTTAAAAAGTAACTTTAAAATGTTTATTTTTGTACCTGGTGGTTTGTGTATCTGTGTAAATTGCCACGGTACTGTTAAACACAAAAGCTACCACCTACAGTTTCTTCAAATTCCAACCTTATTCATGAGCTGTTACTTCATCATCAGTGGAAGAAAATTGTCTAGAAATCGAGCTGCTATTGCCAGTCCAACTCTTGCTATGGAGACTATGAGACCCAGAAACTTTTCCTCCATTAGATGATTTTTGTGGTGAACGTGACAGAAATTGTCAGCGCAGTGTGAAACAAATACTGCTGCATCCAAAGTCATAGCAGAATCAGGATTTTACAGTGATTTTAAAACTTCTACAGACAAAAGAGAAATGCCTCAGCTTTTGGGGTGTCTTTGTATTCAAAATGAACACAAACTGTTCTATTTTTAACCGAGATGATACAAATTGAACACAAGTAATTCTGCTTTCAAAATATTCAAATCGGACACCACTGAACCAGCTCTGGTGCCAAGAAAATGTCTTTCCTCTATCTCATCTCTTTCCCTTGCTTTTAATCCACTCCCTTTTCCTTCCTCTGCTCAGCTTTTGAACCGAGAAGTCCCTCAGCTCAAAGGAACTTCAGTTTGATGTTTTGAAACCTTGGCTGGCCTCAGACAAGTGGATGTAACAGCTCAGCCCCTTGTAGGGGTGAGAGATGAAACAATGTCCAGGGGAGCCCAGATTTCCCCCAGTCTCCTTCTATCCAAACACGGCGCTTAACCTGTACGGTCACCTGAATGACGAGGCCCTTTATGTTTAGCACTTTCTCTGGATAGTTTAATATGAAGTAATTCCATTAATGTTTCATACTCTTGTTTCATTAATTTTTTGAAGGAAGAATGTATTATTAAATGTTCAGTCCCTTCTCTCTTATCAGTTCAATTAAGGTACAGGAGGTACATCCACAAAAATGTCCTCCAGCAAAACCGAAATTAACACCTGATATTTTGAGGATTAAGAAGGCAGAGAAAACCACAAAAAATGTAAGGTTTTCAAGCTCCTCTTATATATAAAACACACAGAGGGAAAAAAAAGTGCAGTTGCTATTTTGATATTGAAGAAAAATATTTCTGCTTGTTGTAATTGTAAATTACAACATATAAAGTCCAGTCTTTAAAATAAGTACCTTTCTTGATTAGGACCTTTCCCAAGGGTATTCAGCCTTTACTTCCCATGAAAACCGTTGCGTCTCAAAGCATAAGCTCTTCTCTCCACTTCTTGCTAGTTTTCTTTGTCCCTTTCACATTTCCACTTACCTGTGTTGAAATTCTAGTGTTGCTACCTAATTATTCCATTTCAGTGTTTTTAATTCTGCTTATTAGCACTACTTATTTACTTAAGACATTCTAGGGCTGATTTAACTGCATGAACAGTGTATTTCCAACAAGCACCACGTCTATTTATTTCTAAATTTTTGTCTGTAGTGAAGTTCATTCTACTCATCATAATTCAGTTGACTTTATAGTTAGATGACACAGTTAGAAGTCCCCCTCAGCACGAGAATGCTGTTTTAAAACACTTATAGTTCTGTAAAATTACAGTCTGCTGCATATAGAAGTTACGGTACATCCAAAATTGCTGGGAATAGGATTCTCCCTATGGTGGGTGGTAGAGAGACCTGACAGCAAAAAATGCTCCAATAGCACTTAAATAAAAGCAAGGTTCCTGAAAAAACCAGTTTTACTAAGTCTTGCCACATACAATGCAGCTGGGTAGCGGTACCAACTGCTCAAGTGCCTCACACAGGCTGTGGACGAACGGAATAATTCTGTCCTGACAAACCCTCACGTCAGTCTCCAACACAAAAGTAGATTCACTTGGGATTGTGCCATCTACAGCCTTTCACCAAAACTGTGAGGCAGGTTGCCAGAGTCCCTCAGAAATGATTCCATCTATTCGTGCTGGGACTCCAGAAGCCTCAAATCCCCTCCAGTCACCCCCACTTCCCTCCACACCACGCGTGGTTCTTTCCCCTATCGTTCCTGTACCCTACATAGCGCAAGCAAAGATGTACAGCATTTTGTTTAGGTTTCTTTTTTAATATGCTGTGCCTAATGAGAGCCTATATTCCTGTGTGTACGTTACAGAGCGTTCTGTGTAATGCCAATCATCCCTTTGACTTTATTGCCATACTTGGGAAAAAGTTCCTGATTAATGAGTCTTTTTACCCATGCGAGCAGAAAACGAAGAGGTGGCATTTAAGCCCAGTGAGCTGTGGAGACAGGCAGAGGAATCAGCACAGTGTTGTTTATGGGTTTGACTGGCTTACAGCTTGTTACACACCTAAAATAGTGAAGGAATATTCTTGTTTTACCTTTTAATAGAGCACTGTGCTGTACAATATTTTCATCTACTGAAAATGTTTTTTATAAAGTATGGATAAAGCATGTATATTTAAAAAAAATTCCCACTTGCATAAGCCAGTACATCAATGACATAGTTGAAAACACTTTATGAAACAATGTATTAACTCAGGAAAATACAAATGAAAACTGTATATTAATTGCTTTATAAGCCCTCCTATACTCATGTTTTATTAACATTTTAATATTATCAAGTATCATGCTAGCATGTGATACTCCTCCAAATAAGGTACTATTTTTACTTGGTTTATGAAAATAAATGAGCATCTCAGATTAGCATTTTGATTTTGCACGAAAGCACATAATGTTTTTTCTTGTATTCCCTGATTGTTTCAAGGGCATTGTATCATACCATAAAGCTGAAGACTCTTTCATCTTTCTTCAGATAAAGTTGCTAATTACTTTTAATTTTACATGATATTTAAAGACTTCAACATTTATTATTACTATCAGTACCAAATCCTAACATAATTCAGGGTAGGAAGACACTCAAGAGCTTTTTTTTTTTAATGTTTCTGTTACAAAGTACAGTGATGACATACTCCACCACCACCTCATTGCCTTCCCTGACTAGAATTTTATCAGAGTACAAATGTTAGGAAGCTCAATGAAAATACAGTTTAATGCAGCCAGTTAAATTGCCTGAGAGGAAACAGTGCATACAGCTTTTTTAAAGCCTTTCCCCTCAGGCCATTAACTAAGAAACTGGTCACTAACTGCTGGTAACAAACCATTTTGGAGGGATTATTGCTATTACCAGCATTCAGAGGTTTATGGCTGCATTTTGTTAAAGACATTAGGAACTGTAACATGGACGAGCCCACAGTACTAGAAAAATCATTTTCCCTTGTGATTAACAATAGTTTTTCTTCTGCACTAGATGTCTCGAGTAGTGGGTTCATTATTTGTCATATCTCCCAATGCTGTAAAAAAAAAGCTTCCCATTCTGGCCAGGTTTCGAATGAAAAGAGTGAAACTGTAACACTGGTCTCTGGGAAAGTATGACTCTTGTAGAAACCACCACAAATAGACCAGATTTGGATTGTTTCCAAGAATTGTAGCTGCCCCAGAGAACAGGTAGCCAGAACAATATACAGCAGCTTTCCCTTCTGTGATCAGCTGCTTCTTGGTGAAGGCTTCAGTACTGCTGAAGACACAAACAAGGTTAGATGTTCATTCCATATGCTGGTGTAGGTTAAGTTTAGGTGCTAGAAAGGGTGTTTGATCAGGATGTTTCTAGCACTCCACAGTTAGTTCCATTCCCTGATTACTGCAATTTACACAGTCTATAGTATAAGCAAAGAGGGGTCAGCCTTAGTTGTAATGGAAAGTACAGAATTTTAGGAAGTTCAGCACTTAATTAGGAAAAGTTTTGTGGAGCTCCAAAAATCTTCTTTTTTTTTTAAGGAACTCTAAGATGGTATTTTGACAGCTTATTGTATAAATGATATTGCTGAGTTAGAATGCAAATTACAAACACATTATTTTCGTGGCAAATATGTTTTCCACTCTATTCTATCCCCCTCCATCTTTTAATTTAGAAACAAAAAAAACATAGATCAGAACATATCATTAGCTGTGCTTCTTAGTGAACCTGACTTTTCTCGAGAAATTTACATCTTTCTCTCATTTTCTGTTAAGGTTTCTTACCCTGTTTTCTCACCTAAAGAATTATAATGAGGTAGAGAGAATGAGATCTATGGGGAAAGCAGTGGACCTAGAGACTAAAGGTAAAAGGATGATTGATGGTATGAAATTACCATAAAAGTACAATCAGGATCAGATTTTAAAATGAATTTTTAAGCAGCCTAAGAGATACTCTTTGATTTGTAGTCTGGTGGAATGGATAATGTCTCATTCAGTGGATAAAGTTTCTCACTGTGTGACTTGAGCTTTTTCTGATCTTTCTGACTGGGAGTAAAATGGAACCAAAGCATAAAGTGGTTTTTAATGCTGAAAATATCAAAAGCAATATTCTTAAAGTCAAAACCTAGGCGTAGCAGGTGAGAAAAGAAAAATAAATATAAGAAAATTATAGTGTTGGTATTATTGTATTAAAGACACTATCTTCTTATGCACCCTGTTGGATCTATAAAAATATTTTAAACATAAGTAAGGAAAGGGTCAGATCTTTATGTTGATATGAAAATCCCTCTAATTTTTAAACGCTTTAAGACTGAAGTATTTGTGAATTTGTTAAAATAATCAAATTCCAAAACAAGACAAATATTATAATTTATGTCTGAGCAATGCATGACATGTCTTGCAATCTCTGTCTAACTAACAACAATTTACAGTGCATTTGCTGGGTCAGTTAAAGCAGAACTTAGTGGATATTTAAGAGTGTAAAATAGCCTGTAAAATTATTACTATATAATTGCATCAAATATTAAGATAAATTTACAAAAGTTTCAAGTTGAAATTAGGACATTTTTATCTTTCTAATGTAGTGCATTCTCATGAGGCAACTAATTGGCTCTGCAGGATTACATTGTGGGCAGGTTGGTGTTTTTTTAAAGAAAATTCCTTCAATTGTGAATTCTTGGTCGTCCCCCCCTTACCTAATTTTATTTATTTAATTTAAAGGATTTAAATACAATACTAATATTTTAAAATAGGGATTCCTTTTTTGTAAGCTAATTCACCCCTTTCATGTAGAAGGAAATTTATGACAAATTTCCTTCCTACTATATATGTAATAAAGATGGTCATGCATACCATTTAAGGCATAACCTCAAAGGATTTATTTTATTATACGGATTCTTATTATATGGCTGGATATCGTGATAATAAAATTACAGACAATATTTTAAAATAGTTTAGCATTAGAAAAAAATGCCAGAATTTCCAACAGTTGTTTCTTATGACAGTTTTCATTTTTTTCCCTCCCACTGACAGTTCCCATAATGACTTTAATCATATAGTCTGGAAATGGAGCAGGTTACTGAACAGCAACAAACTCACTGGTCAATGTCGGTGTCACTTTTCTGGGAGCAGGACTTTTTGAGCATCAAGGAACTAATTTTAACAGCCTGCTGGGAAAGTGTTAAGTGCATTAACTCCCTGTCAATCACATTTTCAGCATGCTGGCCAAATTATTATTATTATTTGGCTCAAGACATTCGATTGAAACTTATTTGTATGGCATTCTTATCTGTGTACCTTATGTGACTAATGATGATTGTTTATGGAGAGGTGCCTGTCCAATTATTTTTGAAGGAACACAAGAATGCAGAATGACTGGAAGCATCAGGTTTTTGCCAGAGAATGCCTCAGGTAAGAGGAGAATGGCTAGAGGCTATAAGGAATCACAAGAGACAAGTCAGAGTCGTAAATTGGGAAGCTGACATATCTCATCTAATATACTTGCTAACTAGGCCTTTAAAAACCTTGACATTTAACTAAGTTTGTGGAAAAGTTATAGATTTTGTCCTTTTCTATTGGCTGTAACTCATTAATGTGATGAACGGAGGTGTTTATAATCATTATCGGCATTAGCAGACTAGCATGTGGGATCATTTAGAGATCCAGTTAAGCACCTAACAACTGCTCAGTTGTTTGTGTAGGTTGTGCCTTTTCCAAAGCCAAGTCAGTCAAAAATGATATTGCAAGTTATTTACCCTTTTAGTACTTCAGTGTGTGAAATGGGATGAAAGAATGCTGGTATTCAGCTGAGGCATTTAAATAATGCTTTGGAAGTCCTGGCCCGCTTAGAACAGACTGCAATCTTTACTGTAAAACAGAAATTTCTGATGGTTTCAAGAAAAAAAAGGTAGTTTAAAAACAAACTCTGCAGTGAATGCTGCCTATTAACTCAAAAGGATTTAAATACATTAGGGACTTAACTTTTTTTGGTGAAGGTAAACTTTGTCTTTGCCCATTAATGTTCCAAGGATAAGAAATACTGTGTAATTAAATACATGCCCTGCCCTGATTCTGATTCTATATATACAGATTTTTATATAGGGGAAAAATATTCAATTTCTGTGTAAAAAAATAAACCAACAAAAAACTTAAGCCATGGAATTCTGTGAAATGAACAACAAAAGAAACTCGTTTCGGTATGAAAAGTGGAGATGATCAGAAAAACAGCAGGAGGAGGCACTACAGCCCAACAGCTAAAAACCAGTCTGTTTTAATTTCTGAATAGCTTTCCTGCCTGAAGAATTAAATTTAAACAATACACTTTGCAAGTAAGCAACGCTATGCTTAGGAATTGCTATAATTTTTTCAAAAAGCAGGGAAAATATGAAGAGAGCTAGTCAATGGAGGCAGGGGGAAGCTATTAGGGATTGTTTTCCCAGGGCAGGAAACTGAAATTCAGTAGGAAATGGCATTTTGACAAGCACTTTGTATTTTCAACCAAAATGGAATCTTGCTCATTTAGTGCAACTGGAAAACAATTAATTGAGGCAGAGCCTCCCCTTTAATCGTACACACAAGAAACTCTATTGACTTTTAGAGGGTTTGAGTTAAGTCTACCACCGCTAAGAATTCTTTCCTTTTACCTAATGTATTTTGGGACATGAATAAATTATATGGTTCCATATTACAGTAGGAGAGAAAATGACTACTACTGTTCAGGTTGTGTGACGTTTTCCATGCTATCCCCATTTTCAGCAGCTCATAACTTTCTGAAAACTTCTGGCTGCCGGGTGAAATTTTTCATAGTTTAGGTCTCTGTTGGATGAAAATTATTTTTTGAAAGTTTGAGGGACTTGTTCCATTATTTCTGGATATGCATGGATAAAAACATATAGCCCATCAGGCAAACATTCTTGTTTCTTCTGCACTATACTGTCATCCAAATGGAGAGTGAAAAGGGGATCATTTTATGTGAGTCTGTGGACTGCAAATGAATAACTGCATCTCTGCTCAAAGAGCAGCCTAGTTACTTTGGAAAACAATGAAAATCTTAGAGGAATTTTCAATTTTATCCATTGTGCTGCTGAATTCCCCAAGTTCTCTGTCCTCAGCATGTTTTTCAGGTGATAACCACACAAACTTGTTAAATACAAGTGTTCTTTATCTGGTCACTTCCGATCAACAATTACTCAGCACTATTTTGGCTGGTCTGGGATTGCTGAAAACTGTGCATTGGGTTATATTCAAATAAGTCTCCAGATGTAGTGAAATGAAATTTGGTGTGTTCCCATAGGTATAGGCTCCTTGGAATGCTGTGTTCCATCATGAATCTAATCTTTCAGAGGAACATGTCAGAGGACATGGTAATTTTTTTCCAGTTACACTGGAAGGCATTATCCAGTTGGTTAAAGAAATAAGTGTAAGTAACTTTGAAAAGACATTTATGCTTGCAAGCAATAAAATCTGTTTCAATTGTTTCTCCCACCCTCTTCAGCTGAGAAATTCAGTGCCACAGGTGTTTTGGTAGGAACTTTGACAGACATAGCAGACTCCTAAATATTAGTATTTGCACCAGAAACTTGGCTACAAATTATTCTCAGCCAAGGAAGAAATAGTAAGCATGTGATCTCATTCAATGTCTAAAAAACTCAGTAAAGCATTTTAACAAATTGCCTGCAGGATAAGAATGATTGTAAAAAATTATTTGTTATATGCATGCTTTAGGTAAGAAAGGAAATCATTCCTATCTCAAGAGGCTGAAAATTAGACAAGCTGTCAAGGCAAAAGACAAGCAAAACACACAGATATATATGTTTGCGTGTGCTACTGTTTCCTTTAAAGTTCCTTTACCTTTTTTTGTGAACAGACCATGGCAGGTGTGCGAGGACAATGTAAAACTTTCAGGCAATATGTTCCCCAATCAACAGATACTGTGTTTAAAGAACAAGAATTTTACTACGAAGAGCAGCGAATAGCAGGAAATACAGAATACATAGGCCTCTTATTCTTGGTGGGCATCAGTTCACAGGTCAACAACTCAGCATGAATATTTTTATCTCAGCCATTAAGAAACCAGGCAGCTGAGAAACAGTCACAGACCCTGACCTGCTGCCCCAGCAAGGTGTGCAAGTGAACAGAGGGATGAAAACCTGCAAATTGCACCAGAGCTTGTAGGACAAGAGACATGGGTGGGTTTTCTTAGTTCCAAGTACAGTGAGGCTGCTTTATCCTACAAAATTAATGTCACTTCTGGGATATTCATATCTGAGTTGGGGTCATAAAATAACTAAATAAAGGTGTATAAGCGAAATATCGTCTGCAATCACTCAAAATAAACCCTTCTGAATGGACAGTAAAAATAAACCCTGGAAGGGAGTACGTCTTCCCTCCAGAATAAATAAAAGGCTGAGAAAGACTTGCTTGCTTTCTTCCTTAGAAGAATTAAGTGTCTTAACAGCTGATGCTTAAATTGATAAATTTGGACAAGGTGTTGGAAAAATTGTTTCTTTTAAAATTCTGAATGTAATCTCCCTGTCTGAATTTACAAAATAAATATATAAATAGAAAAGAGGAAAAACAGTATTTCAGTTCTTGTCAATTCTTCGCATTTTGATAAATTCCATAAAATACATCCCCAGAAATGAGAATGGATTGTTATATCTTTCCCTAGGAAGTCATGTGAACAACACTATACCAAGTTTTAATGCTGGTTCTAAACTTGCAGTTAGCCTTTTCTGCAATGCTGTAGACTGAAACCTCAGTTCAAAACTTGACCAAAATTCAAGCTCTAGCCCCAAGCTTCATTGTTTAAATAATGTATCTTGTTTCAGCATTATTTTATAGCTCTTATTTTCTGCTTTCTGTTGGATAATTGATGGAAATAAGTGAATAGAGGTTAATTATTTGGAGTAATAGCTGCAGTTAATTAAAAAAGAGATATGAAATGTTTTTGCTTTATTATGAGGAACTGTGAAGGTCAATGAAGTTAGCAAAGTTAATACGAGGTGCATCCAGTACATCAGCTAAATTTGTAAGGGCATTTTGTGGAAAGGTGTATGCATAAACTTTCCAGCTGAAAGTATTGTTAATAAATCAGCAGCTCAGTACAGGCAAACCCTGCATGTGTCCAAGTGCTCTAAATACATTGGGCTGCCCCTGTTGGTTTTGGGTTGGCTGTTCTGTTCAGCGTGCAGGCTCTGCACTGCGTGTGGAACAGCCCCTGACTTCAGCGGGGCTTTTAGTCCTACACATGAGTATATCTCTTTCTGCTTTACAGTTCCAAAATTCATTTAATCAGATCTGAGACATGTACATCACTGGACATGAATGGAATAATTACAGAGAAGGGACTGGAAAAAGACACGGAACATTCATATTTTTATCAAAACAACACTTGCACATACATTCTCTTGTCTTACTAGGGTGCATGGGAAGAGAATAAGAGAGTAGAACTGGTTTTGTGTAAATCTTCCTTAATTTTGTTACATGGGAACTGTTTAAGAGTGAGGAAGAGAAAATCAGCACTGTGACTGCCTCTCCAAACTCCGTGCATGGGCAGAGCTGTGGGTTGGTGCTGCAGCCTGGGAGAATGGAGAGACAGTGTTGGAAGCTGGATTAAGCTCTATGCCTCCCATTCCCTTTCCCAACAATGCCTCCTATGTACCACCACGCTATGCCTTTCAGTATTTTGGGTAGGGAAAGAGGGAAGAGTCCTCTGAAGCCTCAGAACTGTGAATCTAGCACAGGGAGAAGTGTGTAAAGGCACAGGCAGGAGGTTCAAGATGGAAGTAGATGTGAGATGGAGGATGAGAAGTGAAGGCATGGAGGAAGAAAGCACCAAGCCTTTGGACCTGTTAGTAAAAGTAGTAAAGAGACATAACTAGGCAAGAGGCAACAGATAACCTCATATCTTTTCCCATAGCAAATTTCTGTGATCTGAGGTTCCAGATAGATTTTGACACATGATACATATGTTATTTATTATTATATAGCTTGACCGTGACCCACTCAAGTCAGTGAGGCCATGTCACATAGCATTTAGTATCTTAGTTTCCTTTTGTGTAGCACTTTGATAATAACCTTCACTTTATTTGTAAATACATAAGAAGACTTTAGAGAAATAGGTGTTACTATTTTTAATTTAATCAGTTATCCCCAAATCCCAGGGTATTTAGGAGGAAACATTTATTTTCCCTATTGCTTAAAAATAAATGATTTCTCAGAAAAGAATTGCAAGGAGCACACATCACTTTTTTTCCCCAGAAGGAGTTGCTTGCAGCAGTATCAGGGAAAGGGTGTAATTTTCTATCCTTAAAAAATGCCTATCCATTGCATGTTTAATTCCAACAATCATCTAGCAATTGAAACCTTCTCTTATAGGTAACCAAATCTGAAATCAGATAGCTTAGCATAAACTGCTCAGACCAATGTGTAGTTGAAATTAAAAAGCATGGATTAATTTTAGGAAAGCAGCCTACCTCATTTCCTTTATGCAATTATATTTACCATTCGCTCTTTAATAACTATTATTTTCATGAGTCTTACTTGCAGTTTAGAAATTCCCCTGCCCCTCAGCTTACATTTCTCTAAGACTGTCTCATAAAGTTAAGAAATAAAAAGAAACCATTTGTTACCCTTTCTCAGGGTGATCAACGCTAGCAAAGAAGGGAGATGTTTTTTAAAGCACATGCTTTTAGCCTGTATCAGGCTTCCCAGTAAATTTCCACCAATTTGTTTGTTGTGAAATGCACTGCTATCCCCATTTATTGATAGAGAGCTGAAGTAGAAGAAGACAATTTAGTCCTCATACTGATGAGTTATGATAGGACTATGAGAAGGGCTGAATTTCCTGATCTTGATAGAAGGCTTTAACAACATATGACACTAAATTGCTACCTGAAAAGATATAAAATTGGCTATGGAATTAATAATGCCTCAATCATTATATGAGGAGGAAAAGAACAATTTGTCTTACTTTAATATGACACTTCTTGGTTTATGTCTTTAGAAGTCTCCCTTAAATTGCATATATTTGAGGGTGTCTGTATTGGGGATGATTTTTGAGGGGACAGACAATTTCTGGAATACTTAGGGACTGATGGAAGACTGATTTTCAACTCAACAGCTTTAAGAGTGGCAGGTGCCACTGTGTCTCTGCTTTATTTAGCCTGTTTGCAACTATCACTAAGGGTTTCTAGATCTATTGGAAGGATGGAGCTGAAGAAGTAGTGTCTGATGGCTGTGAAACAATTTTTGTTGGATTATTTGTGGATAAAAAGAGGCTTTTCTTTGTAAATGTATTTTATTAGTTCATTGGTGTGGTTGCCCTCCCAGGCAAATTTTACGACTTTGTAGAAAACATGTTTTTGACCCAAGTCTTCAAATTATAATCTAGGTTTCAATACTGACCATTAAACTGCTGATACATTGCCTATGGTAAATATACAGAACTTTGTGGAAAATAAACACCAGGTTATTTGTCAAGGGTATTTGGCAGATCAATAGAATATCACTAGTATTGTCTTTGTGGAAGGCAGAATGTTTAAGTCAATATTTTGCCAAGACTTTTGGGCTGAATTCTGTTGTGTCTCTATTGACAGGTAGATGAGCACTGTAACACCTCTGATGAACAATCCTATCACCTTTGGGTGATCTGAATTTTTATGTTGTGCAATTTTTTCATCACAGGAGATGTTTGAATGGTTAGACAGGGTCGCTTGGAGTAGACCAAAGCTTTCACTCAAAGTATTTTTGGTTCCTGGGCTCTTCTGTGTTTTTCTGACTGTTCTGATCATGAGCCCTGTTCTGAGGGTAGTGGAGAAAAGCTACTGACAGCAGCAGATTCTTCCATCTTGTTGGTTTTTCTGTCTCCTGGCAAGGTTGATAGTCAGCAACTGAATATGCAATGGCTATAAATCTTGCAAAATGGTTAGCCAAAGGCTATCATAATTCATAAATTCCTAAAGATTGAGAAGTGTTCTACCTAGCTGGGGTGCCTTTCCAGATTGAATTCAAATTACTTTGAGTTAGCCTAATTGAAACAGAACAGCCACTTTGCAAATGAAAAAAAAACCCAACAACAACCAACTCCCCTAGTATGTGTCTTTTAGGCCTCTACCTACTGAAAGCTTAACTTTGAGGATCATAAGGATCAGAATATATAAACGTCACCTTTATAATAAATGTCAATAAAAACATAGTAAAACAGTGAACTGCAACTCCTGTATTTCCTATTGCTTCTGCTCAATCTGAATATGTTGTTTTCTTGCCTTTGCAGACCCAGGAAATTATTAAGAAGTTGCAGCAAGTTTCTTTTCTTTCCCACTAAAATGGAGCAGTTAGCAACAGGTAATTTCAGTCAACTGTCCTTACCTTACAGTTAGAACGACAGGCAATAAGTAAAATTTAAAAGCCACATGTATATTGTACAGCTTTGCTATGTAACCATTTGCATTTTCTATCTGATTTATTTGACATTTTACTGCAAATTTCTATGCAGAATCAACACATCATGTTTTAGCATTACACAGGAGCAAGAGTCAAGTTAACACTCCTGGATTCTGCAGCCAGAAGCCATAATACCAAGCAAGTGTAGAATTAGACTCTTCAGAGCATATTTTTGTCTCCCTTGCACCGGAGCAATGCAAGCACCTCCCTGAAATATTGTGGGAGAATTCTCCTGTGTTTTCTTCACGCATGTAATTTGGGGAAAGCAAGGGAAGACAACTGGAATTTCAGTTAATCTGCAGCCTTGCTACTGAATAATTATATTAACAACTGAAATTCTAGCAAATAGCTTTCTGACAGCTATTTGGCTGCATCGCCCCGCAATGAAATGTATGCTAGAAACTTGTGATGGCCCAATATTTAAGAAATGGAGTGAAACCTTTTAATGAAAACACACAGAATGAATTTAAATTCTATGATTTGAAGACATAGCCGAGGCTATGTGTCACCCTCCCATCAATTTTCATCTGATGAACCCTTGGGGAAGGCAAAGAGATACAAGCCCAGCAAAGTGAGAGCTCTGATAGTCCCACAGTCATTCAGCCCACTGCCCTATGAGGCTCTGGTGACCTAAGATCAAAAGTGTCATTTAAAATCATCAGGCACAGGTGTCACCAGTGTCACCAGGCCAGAGTCATTCCAGGAATAATTTTACTGCAGTCAGTGAACAGACAAGAATAGGGTATGTTGATACTTAATTGGAGTTTACATTTAAATGCAATTAACACTTTTTCATGTGAATCAGTAACACTTTTAGTGAGAAGAGGTTATTGTGTAATCCCAATTTTATTTCATACATATTGCCATATGCTGCCTATTTTGTTCTTCTAAATGGTGTTAATATTCTCTTTAACTACATTGAATACAATAGCACATCTTCCTTTTGATTTATAAAATATGCTTATGAAACTAAAATTATGTAGTGTATTAAAATATATTAGAGTAATGGAGCCACTGTCAATTAAAAGACTGCTCCACAAATGCAGTTTATGGTCTCAACAAAGTCTCCTCAAAAAATCAGCCCTTGAAGCTTCTAGGGGAACAATCTGGGGCTTTTTTAGTCAGCAGGGAGCTGAACTCTGAGCTCTCACTGCTCAGCACAATTCATAGCTGCCTAAATAGCTTTATAATTCAAGAATTTCATCTCATCTGAAGTGTCAAAGTAGAATACAAATAGAGAAGTGACCTTTAATCAGTAACTCAAACTATAAAACTCATATATTTTGGAAACAATCTGGAAGCAACTGCAAGATTCCCTGTGAGCAATCCCACCACAGCAAGCACACACATCCTGTTTGACATGGAGAGACTCCAGATTTAGCTCAGCTTGAATGCATTACAGGGGGGAGATGAATCTCTGAAAGGAAAATTTCTGTTGTTCTTTGCCAAATAAATGTAGGAAGAAAACATCCATGGTTCCAGATATTATTATTTGTCCATCAAAAATAGGCAAACCCACAGTTTGCACGCATATTTCCAGCAAGTATATTTTACCAGAAGCCATTTCCTCATAACAGAAACCAAAAACTCCAGCAACCATTAGAGTGTCTGTTGTCTCTCTACAATGCACTTAGCAGCGATAGCTTTGACATAGGTTTTATTGATTTTCATTTAAATAAAAGATTTCTTTTAAATAAAATTTTTTATGAAGAAGAAAGCAAATTCTTTTAAAGAAAAGACTGAAAAAGATCCTATTCAATTAATGCAACAGAAACTGCTTCAAAATTATATTAATAAGAGAAAATTTTGTATTCACTTTCCAGACACAGTTCTCACAAACCAGATATACACAAAATAATTCTTTGTAGCTGCTGCTTAAAGATACCCCTGGCTCCAAAAAAATCTCTAAAGTGGACCACAGTACGCATGCAGTGTGTGATAGCTTTATTATGTGTAAAAAAAAGAAAACTACAGAAGGATGTGCAGTGTAGTATGACTAGGAGAAAAGAGATTTTTAGATTTCTCCACATTTTCTCTGCGAGCCTGTGTTGGCAGCATTCATATTAATTTAATTTTGTGACTATGTTTCTTCAGTAAATATTCAGTCCTGCTGTAACAGATGATTTGGGGAAGCTTCAGCTTTCATTTTTACATTCTGCTGTTGGTCATTTCAGGCAGCATTCAAGGAATGTGCATATTAAAAGAAAAGGCACTTCAAGCATATAGCTGCTCTTGCTTCTCACTACTGTACGAGGGGAGCCTTCATTTACATCACTGCAATGTAGAACTAGTTTCAGAAGAGTCAGATGAGGCCCATGAGGCCCCAGTCCTCACAGGCTCACAGCAGCATCTAGTTATTCATCAGTGCCAACGGGTTCTGTGTGCACAGAGGGGCTCAGAGAGGACACTTTCCACTCTACAGACCTGGCTAAAAGGCAGCCTAACAGGAAGACTCAAATCATGCTAGCAAGAATACAATAAATAAAAAGAGCTGCTCTTTAACAGACATCCCCATGTGGACATTTCTAAATGGGCATAATGTTCACCAGTCATCTTTTGGGCAGTGGATACTCTTATTTAAAGAAAGGAAGCCTTAACATTTCAAGAACAACTCCTGCAGCTGCCACAGTGCCGTAGACAAACAGATCTCATCTGCTGGCTCTAAGGATCAGAAATGCTCACTGACCACAAGTGCTGCCCACAAGTCACAAAAAACTACTTGAGAAAGCTTACACAGCCTGAGCACATTTCAGTGTCAGTGAATTAGAAGACAGAATATTTACCCAAGAGAAAATTCTGTCATTTCTGAATTTTTGTCTCAAAGCAGAATAAGGAGGCAGCATTTCTAAGTTTGCTACTAAATTCCCACAAACCTCAGGGAGGAAAGATTTTGAACAATTCAACATAATGTAACAACACAGAAGCAACCTACAAAAATAAAAATAGGATATGCAAATAATAACCATTAACTTTTTTTTTAGGTGTCCACAGTTTGAAGGTAATTACTAGAGCTGTGAGTAAGTACACTGACAACCAGAAGGGCTGTGCAAAGTAGTTCTGGTAAAAAGAAAGTAAAGACTTATCTAAGTAACACTCAAAATAAAGTCTCATTGCTTAAAGCTGTTCTTCTTCTGCTGGAAGAAGCAATGAAGTAGAACTCATCATTACGTTATGACATTTCTTTTAATGTTAGTTAAATGGAGAAAACTCAGTTTCTCAATGGTGTTTCTTCTGCCAAAACACACACAAACATACACTCCTCATAAAAATCAATATTAAAAAGTGAGGGACCCTACAAAAACTTGGATGGCTGTTCCACTTTTTATTTCATAGTAAACTACTGCTAGAGTTTCTCAGCAGGAATCATCAATATAGCCCCAAGAGACCAAATGACATCTTTGTGACTGGCTATTTGTCTCTATCTCACTTATGTCAGGAAAATTTGTACTAAAAGCATAACAAATGATTCTTGAATTTATAATATCTAATTCATGTGATATAACTAACTGCTCAGTGATATATTAATGTCAATCTCAGTTAAACTGGTCCAATTTTGTTTCAGTTGCTACTAGAAATGAATGTCACCCTTACAACTGTATTCATTTTGAATGCATTGAGTATAATGCAGTACAGTGCTACCTTCCAAAACCAATTTACAAGGGCTTTAGTATATATATGTCTATGTTAATCTGTACCAGCCCTTTAGTCGGTGAGGAATTTAAAGCACAAAGATTAACAAAAGTGGATTTTAAAAGCTTTTCTCTTCAGCTGTATCAGCGTAAGAACAGAAAATGAAGGGTGGCTGCAGTAAAACAGAGAAAAACAGTTCAAGAAAGGAGGTGGCCATATTGTTGCTGGCCCTTTTATGTTCTGGTTCATATGTGTTTCCAGAGTTGTGTCATAAATTGAATAAAGAATACACACTTGGAAGAGCAGAGTTCCTTTCTGAGAGAAAGGGAAGGGAAATGTACCCTGTGCAGGGGGTGAAAGTGAAATGTATGTAGGCAAGGAATGAGGGACACCTGCAGAGAAGAAAGTGGGAGCCATGAAGAAGAACTCAAAGGCTTAAAAAGAGACTGTAAGAACATGTAGCATGAAAGAAGGGAAAAAGAAATCTTAGGGGGACAGGTCAGGCCAAAGACTAAGAAGAGTATGGTTTAGAAGAAGGAGAAATGAGGCATAGTCAAAGGCTGCTTTGGTCTTATGAAACAGAAAATGAAAATAGGTGACAAATAGGATGAATGAAATTTAAAGAGTATTAACAATCAGAGGATCCCATGACAGTCTTTTTAATCAAGATTCTTATATAGAGCATAGCTCTGACTGCATATGTAAACTACGGGCTGTCTGCAGGATGTCCTGTGGCATGGAATTGTCCCACCACACAGAGGATCTCTTAAGCCACCTGTCTGTGTTCTGGTTTAGAACTACAACTTCTAAATAAAAAAATTTCCCAATCCCGAGATTGCTAAATTACAGGTAAAAATGAAGTAAAAGGTTATCTCTTTTATGAGGTTTTAGCCAATTTCTATAAGGTTTTGGATTTGCTCTGGCTTGCAGATAGATGGAAACTATCAAAGAGCAGTCTTAATTTTTAAAAAATGACTTAGACATTTTTAAGTTTTTAAACAAATTGAAATAACAATACTGACTTTTTCTTGCATATCTGGAGCAGATATTACTTCCAAGCCATATTTAATGCTTCAAATACATGCATGACATTTCATAACTGACCTTTTAGCTGAAAGACCAAGTTAAACACACATCCAGACACTGGGCCATATTGATGGGTTTAGGACAAAAACTATTAAGTGCTGTTGTGACTTTCTGGAGTGCGTAAAGGAAATTTCAGCTCTTCTTTAACCTTAAAATTATCTCCATCCCTTCCACAAAACAAGAGAGATTTCCCAAGTAATTGTGTTAGTTTTACAGAACTCAAGGGGACTGCTGATATTTAGTAAGCTCAGTATAGCTTTTAGGATAAAAGAAACTGGCCACCTCTGAAAATGGTCGGTCACTGTTCAACTATATGAAAGAAGTAAAATTGGTTGCAGGAAGAACACCAAGATTAGTTTTAGAACCTCTGTCTTAACATTAATACGCCCAAAAGCAACACTCAGTCTCTTCTCAGGGTGATTTCAGGAATGATGATACTATTTCCTAAAAGCTCTCAGCACTCTACAGCCTTAGTTTCCCTGCAGTTACCAACTCTGCTGTCTCTTGAAATAACTTCCATGGCTTTTTTGCATAACTCATTTGCATGGTTGCTGGTCCAATCTGTTTCCTGCTACACGTGTGCATTTCCTCAGTGTCTTAGTTCGTGAATGATTATTTGCTGAACAGTGTTTCACAGGTTGTTGATCACAGTGTGCAAATGTTTACAATCAGTGAGGGCATACAAATACGAAGTATTGCCACAGTTTATTAAGTGACATGTAAGTGACTTCTAGAATCAGATCAAGCACATTTTCCTCTATGAATACAATGCAGCAATGAGCATCTCCCTTGCTCTGCCAGCTGCAGAGAAGCTAATTGTGTTTTCCATTTTATATTATATTTCAGGGAGCATAAATGTCTTTCATAGTTTGTGCTGAATGTTTATCTCATGAAGATTTACAGAGAGACAAACAACCATGTGGCTGCTCCAGCAAAAGTGTCAGGGTAAGCAAAGGAAACCTCCACTGTCCCCCAATCAAACTTACATTTTTGCAGACGTGTCCCCTCAGACCCCAGGTTTGCCACTAAACTTTGCACGCCAGTCTTGGACGTTTCCATTCTCAGTTCACATTCATGCAGCAGAATTATTCAGACAAGCTCCAGTTTGGAAAGGGAGGGAAAAGTGTGTGGTGCTGCCAGGCAGCAGATTATATCTTCGTTTTGGTGGAGGTTTCAGGCCCTTCAGAGAGCCTGTGGTTGTGGCTGTCACTCTCTGCCACACTCAGAGGCTTTTTTTATTGTCCCTGTCAGTTAGCAGCCCAAGGTTACTGCCAGCTCTCTGTCAGTGCTTTGATTTTTGTCAGCTATGGCCAGGTCCTTTTAGTTATCTGCTATCTTTTCAGCTTTGTTCAGCCTGAGCTCTACTTGTCTACTAATTAGCTCTTTGGAGATTTCCCTTTTAAAACTCACTATCACAGAGGACAGGAACCGTTCAAAAGTTTTGTGCTTCATAGAAATTCCATATTCATCCACATCCCATACAGCCATCTTTTTAAAATTAAAAGTGGCAGGTCAGGCCAATTTAAGGTATATAAGCAGCACAGCCTGTAAAAAGATACCTTTAGGTTCTTGATCAGGTATGTAGATGAATGACAGAAAAAGAATAAAGGTTTCCACTGAAAGGACCAAGGTGTACAAATAAAAAAGAAACTATCATTCTGTGTAACATATTCTCATTTTCTTTATCTTCTGGTGTGCAAATATTGTGCTAGCTGAATATAAAAGTAGCACAACTTTAGGGTACAAAAAAAAAAAAAACCACACTGTAACAACATCAAGAGTGGTCTTACATCAAGGAGGGCCCTGAGGATGTCTTTGTTGTCAACTTCAGAAGAAAAGAGAGGAACAGAAGAGGAAACTGGCAGAAGGAATAGATGCCAAAGAGAACTCAAAGGATTAGGTCCGGGTGAGGTGATCGGTATTCGAAAACAGTCTGCCTTCTGGCTCTGATCTAAGGGAATAGGCTGGCAGCAAAGCCAGAGGGCATAACAGCACAAACACACCTTCAGCACACTGCTGGAGGCTTGCCTCAGTGCCTTAAAAATTGTGGTAGCAATTAGAAATAAATGTATATAGGAGCAATAGGCAAAAGTGCTCTATTTATGAATAAAAGTCCTCTTTTTGCATAATACTTGGTCTACTTGTATCTTCTTTTCCTTCTTTTTTGACACTTAGTACGTTTTTCTTGTGGTATCTCATCGAGGCTGTAAGTTGCGCCTACATTGCACTTACACAGTGTTAATGCCTGGAAGATGAAAGTAAAAACCTTTGAATATATTAATGCTATAACACAGATGTCTTACTTTTTACACTCCTTTTTTAGAAATATGGTGTGGTTAATAATGATGCAGATTGTGCTGGATGGATGAGCAGATGAAACAGGGGAATACAGATTAAATAAAAATTTCTTCAAAGCTTACGTTTGCTTCATAATTTAACTTCTGTACTTGTCATGATAGTAGTAGCTAGCGAGGTGCAACCATGCATAATCACATTGTTCTAAAATATCCTGGTGAAACAGAACAAACCTAATCTAAACAGCACTGCCACACTTGCTCAGATAACTGGGAAAAAAAAGTAATTAGGAAATGTCAGCTTAGCTCCATGGATGATGATAATTAGAAACCTGTAGTTATAATAAAATACACAATAACAGTTTTACAGCTGAGAACCAAACATTTCTCACTGAAAGCAAGGCTGCAAAGAGGCAGTGGAATAATCTGCCCAGACCTCCCTTTTAGATTCAACATCTCATGGACTTTGTGCCTGGTTTCGTATTCTTTTGCTCTTATATTTATCTTATGCTTTCACACCAGAAAAAAATACAGATTTGGCAGCTCTTGCTTTGGTAATGGCAACTCTCCCTTCTCAGGCTGCTGCTAACCTGAGTGATGTTTGGCCAGCATGTGGTAACTCTCAGAGCACTCACACTTCTATCTGAGATGTGTTCTCCTTCTTCAGAGCTCAGGTTTTCAGTGGCCTGGGTATCAGAGGGAGTTACTGGGATAGTTCTTATTTTTTGAACTCACTATGTACATGAGGTCCTTTGCTCCTGATGTTTGGCCACACTGACAGATCAATAAACATTTAGTTGTTTCTTGTTGTTTACATCTTTGCATGTTTCCAGACTCTTAAAACTGTCTCATAACTAGTCTGGTTGGTAGATTTGGAGACTTTAAACATTTTTTCTATTTTTGTAGGTTGAAAATTTAAGACATATTCTGTTACAATATTGTAATTCTGCTGTTTTCAAGGTTGGATCGATACCATAATCTTTACCTTGTAGGATTAATCTAAATTAGGGCATATTAGTGGCATACAAATAACACAAATGTTTATATTTCAGCTGCATGCATGGAAAGTATTTTGAAGCCACTCCTACTGTTTTTCAGGAAAGTTATGGCTAGTTTCACTCATTTTCAAATTTATTTGCAATTGTCAAATTGCAAGATTGAACTGGCCAAATTTTGTATTTAAAAAGCCAATTCATTACTTTCATGATTTGCATTCTGTTGATAACAGCAGGTTTGATGTGAAAGCCACCTAGTGTCCTTTTTGGAGCAGATGGCTCAGACACTTTCACATTGGCACCATGTTATCTGTTTGTCCCTACTTTCTGAATCCAGCATTTGTACATGAAACCTCTGGTCACTTGCTGCAGGGTGATGTACAGGATACACCTGTTTTCCCCCACCACAATACCGAAGTGAAGCAGGTTATGTCCACGTTGCATCTCTGTTCAACTGACACCTTAAATACTTGGAGGCAATTTAATTCACAAAACTTACAGATATTAATAATCTCTTAGTCTGCCCTTCCTCACTAGGAAGAAGGCATATGTCAGGTATGGCTGGATGTCACATTGCTTCAGCCTTTCCAGATTTAAGGTATACTCATAACAGAGAGCAAGTGACCCCTGTATAACACTTGGCATTCATTGCTTCTCTTGTTTTTCCCTTATTTTAGTTATAATTCCCTAGCTTGCTTTTAGAAGCAAAAAGATGTTGCAGACACGATCTACTTTGAGTTTCTGCTAACTTCAAATTACTAGACCTGAGCATGCTGATCAACAGCATATTTATCTCAAGGAGTCAGCATTTTGGCTGGCAGCATTAATATTCTTTTCAGAAAATTTAATCTATATTGTCTCTCAGCCTTCCATTTACACTCTGTAGTGTGGAGATTAGGGTAAACAATTGCTTGTTTAATACAAAATTGAGTGTTTGTGAGGCAGTCTGTGCTTTTGCCAGTCGATTCAGATATTTTTTCCTCCATTGCAGGCAACTTTGATTGAGTTTATCTCAGTACCATCCTGTAGAAATGAATTGCTCTATGCAAATGGTTTTTGTCATTTTTTCCACCAGCTGTCATGCTGCTTACCCAGCTCAAGGGCTGTGTCTCCTCACTGAGTTTTCCCACTTACTTATAGTGAAAACACTTGATGCATTAGTTGAATCATTTCATCTAGTTCTAATACTACATATCTGACAGACATCACAGTCCTTGAAGTACCTCTCAGTAATCTTTTAATAGCTTTGTTCTGGGGTGCATATTTTGATTTGACTGATTTTATTTCTTCTTCCGTGTTTATTTTATGAATTGTTTGTCCTACTATAATAACTGAGGCAATGCATACCCTGCACTTGAATAGTGATTCAGTTGGTCAAAACTAGGGTGAGGATTCAAACAGTATTACAATTGCCAATGCATTTGCAGCATGCTTGGGAATTTTCTGAGAAATGCCTCATTAGATGGGCACTGGCAGTTTGGCTGTACTGGATAGTACATCACTAGAAGCACATTATTGTCAACATCAAAACAATCAGTTCATGCTGAAACCTGTTCCTAAGAAAGGAGAATGCCAACAGTAGGGGATACATCTGGCCTTAATGATGTAAAAAGGTACTTTCTCTCCTCCAAAAAATAGAAGTTGCTGTGTTCAGACTGCCTAAAGATCAAGACTAGTAAAAGAAAGAATACAATGGAAATTTAACTGACTGAAACTGATGTCAGAGAAAAGGTTTAACTAGTGGACAAAGCAATGATGGGTTCTCTGTGCTGCTCCTTTCCCACATTGATCCTACCCTCCCTGAGCAGGTGTATTTCTGCACAGAGAACAGCAGCTCCTGAGGATGGATACACCATCAGTTGTGGCTACAGGAAGAACTACGGGCCTGTACCTCCCAATCAAGGTTCACGAATTCTGCAAGCTCAGCAGAATCACACTTCTGTTGAAATAAAATTCTTCTAACACTCCTGGTCATAAAGTTCCAGAGCGTGCTCTAAGTTAAATAAAATCTCTGATATATGCCGAAGTTTGCAGAGAACTGTGTTAATATTTGTGTGAGAGAAAAACTCATTTATTTATCTTCTTAGTGTTTTAAATGGCAAGCACACCTCACCCCAGTAAGAGGAGAATAGAACTAGCCCTCAAGAGGAGAAGAGACACAAATGACTATTCCTGTTACTCCCTTCCCACATCAGAAATCAGGGCGTGTGAAGGCCACAGCACCAGAGCCCAGGTACCAAAGCAGTGGAATTATCCAGCAGGAAGGGAGGTGGAAGAAGTGCCAAGGAGATGTTTTCTGTTGCAATCACTGACTTGAGTGAAATGGCAATATTATTTCATGGGCCTGAAACCCATATTTGAAAACAAAGGTTAAATTGAAGTAGGAAACAAAACACACCCCTATTAATGTATTTCTTTTCCTCTATGGACAAACATCTATTTTGCTGCAAGAATACAGTAATAAAAAGAGCAAAGCTCCCACAGACAAAATTTCATGTTGCCCTACCTGCTGTATTCTAAGTGCAATATGGACCATTTACTGGGGACAGGAATATTTCTAGAGAAGGCAAAGGCAGACAGATTCATGCTAACACTAAAGTCACTTTCTTCCCAAGAACTTAATTAAAGAGAACAGACAATATTTCCTCAGGACTTTAGCAAATACTAAAATCCCTAAAATGAGTTTTTGAGAGATGTAGCTGTTAAGATCCTTTACAGAGAGGCAAAACCAAGACAGAATTTTTGACTAATAATTTTTATTGTTCTTCATTTTAGGTCCCTTGCATTTTGGATGCCTGAGTCTATATTTTCTCTTTCTGTTCTCCTCCTACTCCTTCTTTGTCTAAAAGATATTGGCCTGTCACAACTGCAGCTATGAAGAGTTGTGTCGGTGCTCAGTGCCACAGAAAGCTAAATGATATCAGGTAGAAGTAAAAGTGTTAAAAGTTTCAGTGCAAGAAACTGGACTCTCAGCATCTTAGTGAGGTCTTTGAGATTTGATTTCCTCCAGCTCAGCACTCCTGCACCAGAAATTCACAGTGCTGTCACCACGTATCTATGTGAGTATAAAAAAGTAATTTATAGAAAAGGCCAAAGGGCAAACAGCTGCTGCATAAATACTTTGAAAGTCAGACTCTGAAGTGCTGAATGGTTGTGGGGACATCTACAGTCTTTCAAACTAACAAGAGCCTACTTTGCTCATTCTCTGAGTTTATCAGGCATGGATCACTCCAAGCTCAGTCCTACAGCCATGGTCAGTGCTTTGATGAACCCAGGGGCAATGGGCTCTGCAGGGAGGATGAGCATTACAGTAATGTCATCATCTGGTTTCAGCTGCCCAGGTTGCAGACAGAGGCTCGTATCATTCTGTTGCAAACACTTCATAGGTGTATCTTAAACATCAGCTGTTGCTTGACTCTCTCAGAAATAAAGGAATATAATGATGTGGAAGTTTCTTCCTCCTCTCATGGTTTCACATATTTTTATGACTTTTTTTTTTTTCTGGTGATATCTGGCAAATATCACCAGAAAATAATATATAGGATAATATAGCTATATTTATATCCTATATATATTCTATATTATAATATAGCTTAATAGAATATGTAATATATATCATAATATAGCTATATATTATATCCTCTATATAATATAGAGGATAATATAACTGCCTATAGATGGTTGCGTAGAAAAGTTTTAATTCCAGTGGAAGTGAGAAAAGGAAAACAAGGAACCAGCAGATAATCCCAAGCTAAATGTAAATAATTAACTGAAGTTGCTATTAGGGAAAAGAAAGGAGAAAGTCAAAAAGTGAAAAAATGAAACCTAAGAACAGAAGAACATTGGTTTAATTTAGGGATGTTATACCTGTTTATACTATTGCTCTAAAAAAGCCTTGAGCTTGTTCTACCTGTCAGCTTTCCTGTAGGTGAGTAAAGGGCTGTGGGCAGTGTGTGATGGGGTTTCACCTTCAACCTTTGCCAGATACAGAGCACAATGAAGTGTTACAACAGCCCGAGATCGAAAATTATTCGGGAGTGTTCTCCAAAATGCAGGTCTGAAATGTATTGCTTAACAACCAGAGGTGTCATTTGAGATGAGCAAAATAAAATGCCAATCACTAGAGTCAGCTCTCTGCAAATTCCCACCTGAGTAGGCAATCAATCATCTACCTTCTGGCCATCATTGAATATTGTAAAGCTAGTAAGACTTGGAGATCACCCCAATTCTCTTCAGCTCACATGCAGAAAGTAATCTGACAAAAACTTATTGTTGTTAAAAATATATTAAATATGAACCATCTCTAGAACAGAGTCATAGCAAAATGTTTGTGTTTCCTCATCAGGTGAGTCTTCCACACATTTTCCCTCTTACTTATCCCTGAGCCAGTCTGTATTATAGCCATCTGTCAGCACAGGGGTGGCAGGGAGCAGTGTGGTGAGGACCAAGCTTTGACTAAAGCAGGTGGTGCTTTGTCAGCAGAGGTCATTGTGTAGCCACAATCTGTTCTAAATCTGCTTTTATCCAGGGTTACAGGGTTAAAATAAAGGGGAGACTTTTGATTTGGTTTTTTTTTTTTTTGGAATGGCATCCTTCCTTAGAATACTTTCAATATGGGTTTGAATTTTTCCTAGCATAGCAGCAGCCTGGAACTGAGCATGAGAAAGCAGCTCCCCTCTTTTTGGTGTGCATTCCTTCTGTACCAAGCACCTCTTGTGCTATTCTGAACTGCCTCAAAGGAGGCACTGCCCAGTGCCCAAACCTGATCACCCATTGAGGTGCTTTCAGCCTGCAAAGCAGGCAGAGCACCCGAGTTAGGCACCTCTCAGATGAACAGACAATTTTACCTGTAATGATTTAAAGTATTTTTGTATTTCATAATCTGTTTCACCCAGCTGTTGCCACATACTTGTGAGCATTATGTGTGTATTAGTTCATTCTTGGAGAAGGAACATGTATACATTGACAAACACTATTTACCACAGTCCAACATCACGAGGTGGTTCCCCTTCCAAATCCCAAAAAACACACACACAGGTGCAGCGTCCAAAGCCACATTTTCAGGATTCCACTATGATTTATTCTCAATTCTGCAAATGACTGCAGGTTTTTTTTAAATGGCATTAGAAATAATCAATTTCCTACTGGGTTTGTGATTTAACCTGCCTATCTGCTGCTTCTAGACCAACAGATAAATGGGATGTACTATACTCAGCCTAATGCTGATTCAAATTAAACACTGTCCATCCTATGGCTCTACCAGACAGCTTTTACATGCACTTTAAAGGAGGAAGAGAACACACCTCTTATGGTGGTTGGAAAACTGTGCAGGGATTTACGTGTGTGGGTGGACCAGTAAACAAAATCCTCCAGGAGTAGGAAACTAAGTGGGGCATAATCAAATTATGCATAGTTTTATCAATGTTTGAGGAATGTACAAACTAATAATCAACATGACATTTGACTGTTCTTGTAGTAATTCTCACTTCCTTACTCCTCACTTTACTCAGGACAAAAGGGATTTTTGAAAGAGGAAAGTGTCAAATTGTTTTTTAAATTAGAAAATAAACAAAACCTAAACACTTTGAAACCAATCTAAAAAAAATGGATCACTTTCCGTGGATTCCATCTGCATGTCCTTCTGGTGACAGAGGTGTGTCTTCCTGGGCATACCAGCCACATGCACAAGAAGGTAGAGGAGATCTCATGACTCAGATTAATAGAATACAGATATTTCATATCTTCCATATTCAGTTCTGGTGGTTCACAACTTTAAAAGCGTTTTTGTCTCCCAAACAATGCAGTGGTACACGAGGAGGGTGAAGAGCATAATTAATAACAAGTAGGAGATGTAAAAGTGCAACTTCCCTGTGCCAGAGAAGCAATGAGTTTCTACCTGGTCCCTTTTGGGCTAAGCTGTTTGATCAGCTTCCCTCAGTCTCTGTGGATGTCCTTATACCAGTCTAATTGAAGGACCCCTGTTCTCTTTTTATTTTTGCTCTATGAAAAATGCATTGGAGATGTCTTATAATGAACTTTGATATGGTGAAATGATAATAATGTCCTAATTATATATAAAAATGTAATTACACTTGCTACTATTATAGAAAAACTCCCTTTATAATGAAGTGTTATGTTAGAAAAAAAGATTTCATTATAGGCGGAATCCTTTACTTGTTAATTTGGACTGTGATTCATCGCTTTAATATTAAAAAATTCTAAGTTACTTTTGATGTTTCTCATTTACAGTTCATTTCTCTGCTCTGGCACCTTAAGATGCCAAAAATCACAAACTTATTTAAGACATATTTAAAAATGCACTAGTTCTTTAAAAGGAAGATGAGGAAAAAAAGGAGTAAAATCTCTTTTCCTGGTGAGAATATTTTATAATGGAACATGTAACCAGGTTAAATACCATGGCTGTCTTCTTGCTGACCAATTGCCTTTGCTTTTAAAACTTTCTTTCTCAACATATTATTAAAACTAACATCAAACATGGAATATTACTAATGAAAGGAAGAGCAGTATTAAAATAGATCATTTAGAAAGGTCAGTTTATTGAGAAAAGCACCCAGTTACTTCTGAAAGTTGCAATAAAGTGACAATTCTGAGCAAAAGTTGAAAAGAGAAGAGAAGAGAAGAGAGAAGAGAAGAGAAGAGAAGAGAAGAGAAGAGAAGAGAAGAGAAGAGAAGAGAAGAGAAGAGAAGAGAAGAGAAGAGAAGAGAAGAGAAGAGAGAGAAGAGGAGAAGAGAAGAGAGAAGAGAAGAGAAGAGAAGAGAAGAGAAGAGAAGAGAAGAGAAGAGAAGAGAAGAGAAGAGAAGAGAAGAGAAGAGAAGAGAAGAGAAGAGAAGAGAAGAGAAGAGAAGAGAAGAGAAGAGAAGAGAAGAGAAGAGAAGAGAAGAGAAGAGAAGAAGAGAAGAGAAGAGAAGAGAAGAGAAGAGAAGAGAAGAGAAGAGAAGAGAAGAGAAGAGAAGAGAAGAGGAGAAAGAAAAGAAAAAAAAGAGGAGAGAAAGAGAGAGAATTAACATAATGTGATCTCAGGCCTAATATAAAAAAATTGATGTGAGTTCAGAATAAGATTTTCCCTCTTGTATCATGAAAATAGTACTTCAAGTGTTTCTATGAGACAGTAAGTTTTCTACTGCATTCTAAGGTAGTTTGCCACCCATACACTGTTTAAAAAGCAGAGGGGGAAGGTGATGGTATGGCAGTGATTTGATAATGACAGAAAAAGATAAAAGTAATTTTCTAGAACAGGAAATAGCATTTCCCAAACCAAAACAACATGATTTTGAGGTGATAGAATATCTAACCAACACCACTAAACTACAAAGTCACTGTGAGGAGACATCTCCTTAGATTTTTTAAAGTAAAAATATTTTTAATAAAGCATTCATCCTGGTTTATATCATCTTTCCAAGTACAGAGCTTCAGTTTCCTTTTGCATGGAAGTCTCCCACCCCTGCCCATGTGTTTTTTCTTTCCCTTTGTCATGTCCAAGTTGGCCTCATTAAAAGAGGATCTTCCCCACCAGCCAGAAGCTCTCAGGGCTCCAGCCCTTGCTGGGGTGGGTGATGGTTCTACCTTGTTACAGAAGGAAACCAAGTGTGAGGAAGAGGTTCATGCATCTGAAAGCTTCTCTGTACTGGACACCTAATGGAAGATACTTCTTTTTCCTAAAGCCTTGCCTCATTTCTGTTTTTAGACCATTACAGCTGGAACAGCACTCACGAAAAACTTATTTATCTATAGTTAAAGCTGATGTATTCTGTATGATGCTTACACTGCATCATGCTCTCCACCCTTCCTCCCTTGACAGACACCTGTGTAGGAATGGCTTTCTGCTCTCTTCATAGTTCATATCCATATATGTCTGTTAGCCAGCATATAAAGGCTGAAAGACTCTGAAAGCCTATTTTTTCTATAGGTACAGCAGTGTCTTGTATGTTTTCCTCATGTTATACTCTTGCAAAGCTGCCCAAGGTAACACTCTCAGTCCCGTGAAGGTTCTCACCAAGAATTTTGGTCCACATAACTTTCCTTGCTCTTTTTGGATAAAAAAAGAGATCCAGTAGCACATAGTGCTAACAAATATGAAAAAGAAAAAAAAAAAGTAAATTTTACCATAAATATTCTAACTTAATTAAGACTGTATCTTCTCCACCTACATAGTTTTATCTGCATTGGTCAGGAATCCTGGGTCTTATTGTCCTGGCCCACGATACAGGTAGACCCTATTAAAGTCATATACAGTTACTCATATTCAGTGAGACAGAAATAGGGGCTGACATTATATTCTCTGTATGGCCTGTACCTGGCTAATTCAAATAACTGGGACAAGATTTCAGTATTTGCCCCTTTATTATTAACAAAGAAAAAAAAAAAAAACCAAAAGAGAAAAGGGGCATGGTATGGGGGGAAGAACCAGGTCAGAAGTTTGGAGTTCTCTCCAAGTTAAAATGTGGGCATTATATTTTAGTGGTTGTTCAGTCTTTTCACCCTTCCAGATCTGAGGAGTTTGTGTGGAAGAAACATTTGTTAAAACAAGGTTCCTGGGGACAGAGACCACTCGTGTGCTGTGTGGCACCACAATCTCACATTCCAAAGGATGCTGTACCATTCTGTTACACTGTTGTATTACTACACAATATTATTTATTTCCTGGTTAAAAGATGGACATGAAAAATATTATTCCCACATGGAAGCTGAAATAACATAGCATATAGAAAAAGTATTTTGATAGATATGGAGCACGAATGACTGGTGTAGATTCTGATGTACAATAATGCACTTCTGCCTATAGGTATAAAAAGTCCCGATCACGATACAAGAGCAGGTGACTCCTCCAGAACATCCCTGCAAAACATCCTCCTAATGAGTTCTTACAGCAGCCTGGTGTAACACACTTCATGGGATTCATTTCTTCAAAGTCAGCAAATCAGATTCTCATCTTAGTGGGCATTTAAGCAATTAATTCCATGAAAATAATTTAAATGAGGCCCTATGCCTGGAAGGCTGAGAGAGGAAGAGAGGAACGGACATGTCCAAGGCCATAGGACAAGTCAGCTGTAGGACATGGCTCTTTTACCAACAGGGTGGACTGTTCTTCCAGCTGTCCTAGTAGAACAACTCATTGCTTTTCCAATTAAAAATCCCTCAGCCTAGTAGTCAGCCTACTTGCAAAATCAGCACGGGTGTTTGCACATCTAATGGTGTAAGCTCTGAGGATATTTTTGGGTTTGGATTTGGAGAGGCTAGATATACAGTTAAGGAAAAATGAGATCAGCTGGAGATCTGGCACTGAATATATGCCTATACATTCCTAACCTGTAGCACTATTCTCTCTTTAGAGGGGGGAAAAGGTAATAAAATCATCAGGGATGTCAGGAAGGGCAGAATAGGGACTTCTAAAATGGAGTAACAGATGTAGTCTGCAACAGGGTACTAAGTGTGACTGGAGGAGATGTAATCTGTTGCACTACCACAATGCAGAATTCCCACCAATTTTTTCATCCTTTGTGAAAGAAGGACTCACATGAGTAACTGCAGATGAAGCAAAATTGGTTTTATAGAGGAAAACTAGCTACAATTTTAATCACAGAAAAATTCTGAATTAGTAAAAAGGCATACTTTAGTCTGTTCCCTTTTCAGCAAGTTTCCCTTTCGCAAAGAGTGTGTTGGGATTCCTCTGATGTTTTGATGGAGATTTTTTGGAGTGTTACTTCTGATCATATTAAAGCTATTGGAAAATGAGGGCCTTATTTTCTGCTTGGTTAAAAACACAGTGAAAAATGTTAAGAAATCCCTCATTCAGACTTAATTATGCCCCTGCCTATGCAATTTCTGACGCCAAAGAGCTGTTCAGTGGTGGATGGAGTCTTGCCTTCCAGCTGTGCTCACCCCCCAGACCCTGGCAGCACCTACCTCAACATCCTTGCCTGGTAGCTGCACTGATGGGGCCCTGACAGATCTACTTGGCCAATGGCTACAGAGCTCAACAGGCATTTAAACTCATTTACCCACAGTACTTCTGGCAGTCAGAGATGCTAATGTTGATGTACTAGGCAAGTATTTCTCCTGCTAGCAAAGCCTCACAGAGCAGAGCAATCACACTGATTTTTGACAGAAAGCACACCTTTGAAGGCTTTAAGATCCTTGCAGCCTTTAAAAATTTCATTCTAAGCTAGCCAGTTGCAAGATATTTCAAAAGCTTAAGCTTCTCGTGATCAAAGGCGCTCTTGAATCACCCTATTATGTTCTCCTCCTTAAATCCTGTCTACTTGGCAGTGTTGGTGAGGAATTTGGCAATTTATTGCTTCTACTCATGAAGCATATTGAAACATGCAAACTGCATGCTTATAGCTCCTCAGCAGTGTCACATATGCTGTTGACATCTCAGGATCTGACAACACACAGCAATATTTTGAGAAAGCCAGATTGCTGTTTATTCCACCACTTAATTTAGAAAGCAGAAAAGTGATCAGTGTTTAGTAATACCGTTGTAGGCAAGAAAAACATGTAGTTGCCACTTTGTAGTCATATACTTCGAAAGTAACAGCCATCTGAAAATAAAATTGGGGATGAAATTTTCAGTCCCTGTCTTTAAAATTTCTTAGCGGCTTTGCTTGCTTCCCTGTCTGCAAAGGCAGGATGTATTCAGGCAGCTATGGGCAGATGCCAGGTGCTTTACCACAAATGGTGGTTGGCCATACAGCTCCTCACCTATGTTTTATCCATACTGACTTTGTTAGCACAAAGTAAAAACATTCAGTGAGATAATTCAATTGTACAACTTGGGCCAACATATGGTCACCGATCTCAGCAAGGCTGGTCCAAAGCTGTAATCACTAGCTATTTTTAGTTCAGAGAGTCTCCTTTGGGGGGCCCTTTCTATCACTATCTGACCACCTCAGGCAGGAAATCTTTGTCTCCATCTTCCACACTTTTATTAGTTATGAGTTACTTTGTCTCTCTTTTTGTACAACATAGCTGAGTGTGACTAAACGTGCAATTTTTCCATGGAACCTACATGATTGTTCATCCTTGCCATTATGACAAATACAACCTCTCTTCTTGTCAGGAGAGGAGAAAGAGCTTGAGATAAAAAATAGGTACACTGCAGCCTACTGATGCGCTCTTATTCCTATGTGTTGGTTCAATTTTGAGGAGTGAGGACAGAAAGGCAAGAGCTGATCCCACCAAGAAAATGAGCTGCTGAGACAGCTACCAGCTAGACTCAGCTCCCTTTCTTACACAGGTCTGTTACCTAGTTGCATTCTGTTGTAGTCTAAGTCCTGATTTAGGCTTATAATTCCTTGGCTTTCTCTAATATAAAATAGTTTTCAAATGACAAAATATAAGCACCTGTGGCTACCTCCAAAAGATTTGAATCAGATCCCCATTTCAAGCACATCACCTCCCAATGGTCCAGTAAGCACCAGCCACCACTGAATGAATAGTTCAGATTGCTAAAATGTTCTAAAAACACAAATGACAGGGGAAAAAAAAAAAACCATAATGCTTGTGGACATGTGGGGGCAACTTCAGTTAGCTCAGTAAGGGAGCCCAAGTAATCTTCTAACTCCTGGTAAATTTGAACTTTATGAATGCATATAGATGACCAAAAACTTGGAAGGTCATAAGCAGAACCTCAGCAGTGCAGCAGAGAAAGCCACACACACTCTTGGCTCTTTTAAAGAAAACTCTGTGCTCAGTGCTGGGAAGTCACAAGACATAGAGGAAGCACTCCAGAGCAACACTAGCCAATTTGCTGTAATTTTAATTTCCTTAGCATAGATAACTACTTGTCTTATGAACACTCTACTATAATCCATTTGGAATTATTAAGACTGTTCATACAGTGAAGCCCAGTCAGCTTGATTAGATGCAACGAATTACCCAGTGAAGTTAGCAAAGAAGTCAGGTAGCTGGGTGATAAGTCTGACAGCTGGGAAAATCATGCAAACAAGAAAGACCTCATAATAGAATCTTATTTTATCATTCAAAAATAAATGAAAAATTCGATATTTGGGGGAGAAAAATATATTGGCTCAAAACCACAGGGAATGAATGGGAAGCTTCTGTTAAGGTTGCATCTTGAAAGAGATGCAACAGCAACAATCACCAGGATATACACTACAAATACAGGAATTCCCACATTTCACCATAAAACTGCAGTACTCAAGCTGGGCAAACTTCTGTTGATAGCAAACCAAGAAGTCCATAAAATCTGCCTAGAAGCTTTGCTAACTTTTGAGGGGTTATTCATTGTCAAAGGGTTATTCAATTTCAAATATTTCAACTGAAGAACACTCATTTGAAAATGCTGATTTAACATACACGATGAAAGGCAGGAATTGTGGAAGGTCCCAAACACATACTAATACGAAAGCAAAATCCTTTTGAGAGAGTATTAACTGAGAATTCCAGTTGCAAGTAATCTCTTGTACATTTTCCTTGCTGCAAATAAAACTATCAATAAACTTGAACGGCAATTATTTTTAGCCAGAGAAATGTCACAAAAGACAGACATTCTGCCCCAGGAGGTGTACAAGTCACAGGCAGAGTCACTACACAGCAATGTGTAGCAAGCAGCAATATTTAGCTAAAGCACTGATCCTGCCATTTTTAAAATTCTCTTGATTTCGTGTACCGCCAACAACTTCTTATTCAGAATTATGGCAGCTTGAGTCCTACCCTTTGGGGAATATCTGCAAGACATTTCAGGATCTGATTCTTCAAGTAGCTCATTAGGGTGATGAAAAGCCACATGATGAAGGGGCAGTGCCATGCATGAGGAGCTGGAGGTTCCTGTTGTCTTGAATTATTAACAAGTCAATATTTAGTGGACTGTTCCTGCCTGCCTGCCTACAGCAGGTGGTACCCCACTGCCTTTCACTTGGAAAGCATCTGCTTGCTCTGAGCCTCCCCAGAGCTTGCTACAGTCATTTGTTCAATTTAAGACAGACACTGTCATTATTCCGTGCAGCACTTCACAGAAATATTTCCTACTAAATGCTTGAACCATCTGAGCAGCACTAGGCAGGCTGCAGGCTTCATTAATAATGCATCCCTGCTTATCAATAGATTTAGACAACTGGTATTTAGAAGCTTCTTCAGAAGGAGTGGATTTTTTTCACACCAGTTAGCTTCATTCTGTCAGTTCCTTGATGTAGACATTACATCCAACTGAGTTCTGAAAGGCAGAGGTGCTAAAATTTTATTTGAGCTGTTCCCTTGCTTTGGAGAACCATTTGACTGATGTAACTCTTAAGATCAGCCCCTCTGTTTTGCTATCCTTTGCTGGTTTCAGGGTTTGGGGGAAGGGGTGGAGGCAAGGTTACATTTACATTAAAACATAAATTTGCCTTTATCTTACTTGAAATACATTGAAGCATGGGCTTTACATTCTCAACAAATTCATCTTTCACTAAAACTTCTCTGGACTCAGCTCACAAATGAGGAAAGAAGATTCAGTATTAGTTACCTCATGATTTGCAGAGGAGTGTCAACCACTCTTGGCAAAGCAGTTGGGATGCCAAACACAGACTGAAAACCACCAAACTGCTGCCCAGATCAAAAGCAGTGCAAAAGAAATATTTAATGTAGGGAAAGGTAATTTAATATAGGGAAAGAGAAAATAAAGACACAATTCCATTTTGGAAAGAAAAAAATAAGAAAAAAAAAAGCAGCCTCGAGTAGCTCTGTCATGATTATAGAGAAGATATGCTTGGATCCATTTTGGTACTCATAGTAAACCTTCCTTTTGGATCAGATTTCCCCTCCATCACCCCCTTGCTGAAGCCCACTGCCTTCAGATGCATTTCTGCAGTTTTGTTTGCTGGACTTGTTCCAGTCGATAACTAAAAACCATTTTTTGGTTTGGTTTTGGTTTTTATGAAGCATTCAAACAAACGGTCAGAAAAACTTAATATATGCAGATCTTATCTACGCTGTCATCTTTATTTATAGTTTATGGAAGTCTCTTTCAGCCCTGTTACCTCCATCCCTGCATGAGAAGAAGTCACTGTTTCTGCCTATTAATCTCTAGAGACGCTCATCTCTAGCTGATGTGAACAATCCACTCAGCAAGTTTACATTTTTTTGGTAGATCCGGAATGTTTCAGAGATTTCACATCCCCCTTGTCTCTGGCTTGCACAAGGAAGCCAGCTTTTCTTTCTTTCTTTCTTTGCTTGACATAATTCTTTGATTCCTAATGACAGGAAATGTACTAAGGTTCTTTACTTCAATTGCAGGAATTAAATGAGAGAGACATCAGCAGCAAGTATGGAAATATTGATGTACAACAGCCATGGACAAAGTTTGCTGTCAGGCTAAAATTGCAAGCTGCTTTTGCTATAGGCGGTTTTCAATGTAGAATTGCTGGTTGCTAACCAAATAATTACATATCACTTTTTTTTTTTTCCCCTGGACCAATAAGATTCACTGCACATGCACAGGTCAATCACACATGCACATAAGATTTAATACCTCTTGGACCTATCTGAGACACTGCACATCAAGCAAGATTCCATGTGAGCAGGTATCCAACCTGCTGTCCAAGGCATAGTTCATTTAAATGCCCTGGTTGCTGGAAAATAAAAGGCCTGAGCCTGTGCCCATTAAATTGAGAAGTACTGAGCTAGCACCAGAAGAAATGGATGCAGTTTGTACACTGTGCTTTGTGAATAAACAAGCAGTTATTAAGATGTGGACACTGGCATATGACTGGGGGTTGCTGTACACAGACTAAGAGTTTGCCAAAGTTCATGGGAAGCTAAAGGTTGTCCAAAAAGGGCAGAATTTGGATGTAATGAATAGGATGGCATTCCCACTACAAACAAGGGAAGTTGAGCTGTAGCTGCAGCTGCTGCTGTGTGTACAATAGAAGTGTCTGTTTCAAATATCTGTCAAGGACTGAACATGAAACCAAACTCTGTCATGCTCCGAAGACAGAATTCCAGTATGGGGAATAAAGCCAGAGTTCAAAAAACGAAATAGTTTATTCTAATGGTTTTATGCAAATATGTGAGAAATGAAATTATTTCAATCACAACTCTTCTAACTTCTTTGAATTACACAACAGGGGTCCATTTTCAGTGGACAGAAGCTTTTCATAATGACACTTATTACAGGGGACTGAACATCCATGTTGAAAGGATCTCTTTGGGTGTAGTAGGCATCCTATCCCTGTCCACTGCAACTAGGTCACACATGATTTCTCCAAGATGCAAGAGCATATTTCAGAAGGATGACTTTCGGATCAAAAGGCAGTTCAATCTCTTTGCCTTTAATTCCACAGACTAAGAGGTGTCAGTGGTGACTAATTCACAGCTCTGTCCCCTGGTAACTATGCTGTTGTTAAAAACTTGTTTATTAAGTTAAGAATGATTACTTAAAGCAGAAGTACTGTAAGGTACAGGAAGTCAATGTATAAATTATCGGGTTTATGTTTTGTTTTCTTTTTTTAAGGGATAAATTCCCTGATGCCATCATTAGGAGCCTGCAAGAAAGATGGACAGAGACTCTTTACAAGGCCATGTAGTGACAGGACAAGAGGGAATGGCTTCAAACTGAAGGAGAGCAGGTTTTGATTAGGTATTAGGAAGAAATTCTTTACTGTGAAGGTAGTGAGGCACTGGTGCAGGTTGCCCAGAGAAGCTGTGGATGTCCCATCCCTGGAAGTGTTCAAAGCCAGGTTGGACGGGCCCAGAGCAACATGGTCTAGGGGAAGGTGACCTGCCACATCAGAGGGGTTGGAACTGGATGATCTTTAAGGTTCCTTCCTACCCAAACCATTCTGTGATTCTATGATATCCCTCTAACAGGGCAAAATTCACCTGCCACACGACCAAAGTAAGCAGCAGATCTTCTTCCCCATCTATAGATAACCTCGATACATAACTTCACATTTTCGGTGGACAGAGAAAATGCAGTAGACAATAGGAATATGCAATAGGCATGTGGAAAAGCAAGGAAGGAGCAAAGAAGCAAAAGCATCAGCTCTTCCTGAAGCTGAAGCAGTAGCCACATAGGAATAGGGGGACTGAACTCCATACTTTGACTTGGAGATGGAGAACACCTTTCCAAGTCAGCCTGTTCTTCACCAGGACAGTGTGATTCCTCTTATCACCACAGGAAATTATTTCACCCTCAGGCTAGTCTGATTTTTTTGATTGCCATCAAATCAGAATAAAAATTCTAATTTTTTACAGACTCTTGTTTTTCTCACTTCATGCACAGTGGGGAAAAAAAAAAGAAAGGAAATAAGAAACCAGTAAACTGGTTTAATAATTTTTAGAGAGATTTTAAATGATACTCACTTTATCAAGGCTGATGAAAATGACAGTGGTGTCAGAGGGTAACAGGTTGCTAATAAATACAATAGTTTAGGAAAGTGCTATTCTTGTCACGGCAAAATATATTCTGAGAAAAATAATACCACTGTAATTCAGTTTTGAAAGCTATAGAGACTTCTTAGATGAGGAATGCAGTTATTAAAGGCAAAAGTACACAATATGTTGTAATGAAATGGTTGTGCTACACACTTCATTAAACGTTTTGTGAGACACCTGGGAAATTCCAGCTCTTCCCCCTCAGAAGGAAACGTTTGACGTGGTGGATCACTGGAAGAAGCACGTAGAGCGAGGCTGAAACAAAAAAAAAACACACTGCCTTGGTGACTCCAGCCTGCAAGCAAAGCTGAATGTGAGGAAAGATTAACCAAGGGGCTATGGTAACCTGTATTTATTCTTCCAGTGCAAGAATTAAGGTTCCAAGATTCAGAGAAAGACCTGAACAGTTCCAGCGTTCAAAACCAAGTTGATATAAGCAGAGCTGAAGTTTGTTCTGAGCGACAGCGCTGGGGAAAATCCGACAGACTGTGCATCGCACGTGTCCATTGGAAGAAAACATACTTGTCATATGAGATGCTGAAAAGCTTAAAAATTCAGAGAGCACAGTAGGGAGTCTTCCAGGAGGATTCAAAGGACTGATATGTTTTGAATGCGTTGAGTGTTTGATTTACAATATTTAAAGGTAGAAAATAAAGGGGGAAAAGCAGTGAAATTTTATATGAATCTCAGAGAAACAGGAACTAAGGAAGGGCAGCCATACTGGAATATCTACGATATTTGCATGATCATTTCAAAAGCTCATCTTTTGTGTAAAAGAAAACCCCCAAATACCTAAACAATACAAAGAAAAACAACCCCCTAACTCTGGGCTTTAACATTATGAGCAGCATTGCTGAAATAATGCTGTTTACAAAGCATGTTTAGCATGTTTCATAGTTCTAGTTCACTTTAATCCACTATTCCTTTCAGATGTGCAGCAAAAGTACATTACAGACACAAGAACCAGTTCTGAAGAAACTGCTTATATCACAGAATCCAGGGAGCTGCTGAAGTGCTGCATCTTCCTTAAAAGAATTTACAATCATGCTGTAAACTTGAGGTGTACACTCAGCAGAGTGTACAAGAGAAACATGAAGATACTGTTGAATAATGTTATAGAAATAATACGTAATATAAATAGTGGCAACTTCTCTTTTTGCTCATGGTTTATCAAAGCTTGCAGCCTATTAACTACACTGTTTTCACTCAACTAGAATTTACAATACACTGTAATGTAAAATAAAGATCAAAATTTTAAGTTAATAGTTTCAGTGGCAAAGCTTTTATTCATGTGTTAGAGTAACTGCAACAACAATTAATTCTGCCCACACCCACAGATTCCCACTCAGAAAGCCCCTACGGATGGGATGAGCTCCCAGCCCCCAAAGTGTGTCATCTGGCACCCACGTAAAACAGTATTTCAGTCTCTAACTTCTGTCCTTGAAACAGCAATTAGGAATTTTAGCAGTGAAATGCTATATATGGTCAACAGTCAAATCTACCTGTCAGTCTCCTTCCTATATCCCCTCACAAACGTGTCTGTGTGCCAAAAAGCAAGCGTAGGGGTGGGCAGGACTTTCCACACGCAGCAATCTCTCATCTCTGTGTGGAACCCTTGCTGGGTGGTCCTGCGGGACTTTGTGGCAGGAGATAAATCCAAGTCCTAAACTGTCAGTAACCTCCCGATGCCAGCAGCATTCATTTCTAGGACATTCATGACCTGTGATGTTCCATGCATAATTTTCTTCCTTTATACACAGTGTCAGTCTCAGCCTAGGAATGGTTTGGTTGGTTACTGTGATTATTTCACTGGTAGAGATCCCACTGGTGGAGCTGTGTCTCCCTGGGTAAGAGGCTGTAACACAAGGCTATTCCTATCCTAAGAGTTATAATTTTTTTCTGGTATATGTATATCTAATACAACTCTATAAACTAAGTCTGAAGTACATAAAGACTGCCAAGACATCACTCAAGAACTGACAAAACTATTTTAGAAATATAGGAAACACTGGTCTTAAGTTTCTTTGTACAAACTTCTGTGTCTTCAAGAAACACCACTATAGTACAATCTTAAACACCATTATCACCTCTTTTTTTTTTCTCCCTACAAAATCACTGCCTTATTCAACAAACATTTCCATATTAAATACTGTTCAGTGAATGGATCATTCCAAACCATATTCTCACACACTCCACATTCTTGCACTGAAAATAAAATTATCCATTTTTGTGTCATCAGTTTCATCGTGCTTTACAGCAAGAATGCATGAATTTTCACATACAAAGCCTCCACCAGCAGAAAAATTATTATTATTCTCTTTTTATAGATGGAGAACTAAGAATCAGAGTGATTAAAGTCAAAATGTCATGTGCACTAATCTTCTAAACAATGCTGAGATTGAAATGAATTCTACAGAAGAAGCCTCATGTTCAGTGATTCTGAGATAATTGTTTTTTTGGTCCTGTAACTTCCTGCTGAATTTATTACACACTTTCCAAATGGGACAGTAAAAGAGCTAGGAGTCCCAGAGACACAGTTCTCCTCTTGCCTTGTTTTTTTGAGACACTTTTCCCCTCTGCCATGGCACATGCCACATACAAGTCCCCTATAGCCGAACTCTCTGAAGGGCAAGCCAGAGGGTTTATGTTAAGCTTTGTTTATTGATATTCTGCCATCAAATAAAACAAGCCCCCTAAAGAGGTTCTTACAAAATGCATCGTGGTGCAGATTTCAACAAAGGGAGAAAGCATGAGGAAGTATTGGGACAATAGCTCCTCTTTCAGCACTTCCCAAGAACAAGGAATGTGCTCTCAGGTGTATGAGGTGTTGTTTAAAGCCATCATCCCTCTAATAACAGTTGTGAGCATGCACCTTGAAAAGACATAGGATGAGAATTTTTCCTCCTTGTTTAATTTTTGTTTGCAAAGCTGAAGAACTCTGCAGGGAACTAAAATGAATAGAAAAGTCTGGTTTAACATAGCTTTTGGCCATTCTTGTTTCAGTTCTGTATCTTTTAACCTCCAGGGCATAATCCTTCCTCCTAATCAATCCCCTTTTGCATTCCTTATGGGGTGTCTTCTTACTTTTAACACACAGTTTAAGATGACTCTCATTCCAGGGAGATCTATACTCCTTCCCAGTAGTATCATCTTGCTTGCTGCTAAAACTTTTTTGATTCAAAGCTATTATATGCCTCCTCCACGTTCAAATATGTAATCTTCCTAGTACTCACTAAATAACCTCAGTTTCTCAGTTTGCCTTTGTAAGGCCCCAGAAGCACAGATTTATCTTTTACGTTTCTCAGACTGAGATTTGGACAAAATTGAATCTGCTCTAAGTGTAGTTTTTATGTCCAGACACATCAGGTCTTGCTGTTCAGTGAATGCATAACACATCATCATTTTTTGCTAGTTCACTGATTGTTTGGGGAAAAAAAAAAATCTACCTTCATTTACTTCCAAGAATACCCAAGACCTGACTTCATTAGAAAATAAATTTGGGAAAAAAAGTTACAGTATTTGAAAGTCCAGTTTTTCAATGGACATCTTTTGTGTTTAGTCTGGGTAAGTTAAAGACTTCCATGATCACATAAATTCCACTACTACTTGCTGCCCTTAACCCCCACCACCCTGTCTGACATCAAAATGCATATTATTATTATCCAGTTCCAAAGCTTGCATATTTCTCAACATCCCTCTTCCTGGTGGTCCCATTTTTTATTTCACTAACAGACAATTATATCTCATGGCCCATGTATTTATTTCTCACTTCCCTAATCAGTTTATACTCTTCAGTTCTTTGATCCAGAGTACATAATGGCTACCTGCCTGCCCTATCTCTATCACTACTACAAGATTTGTGTTGTATTCAGTACTAGGAATTTTAATTCCTTCATCCTATTGTTCAGGCTTCCAGCAGTAGGAGGAAAAGCCAGTTCCAGCGATGCAGTCAGTGTATTTGATGTATCCTCTAATTTGTCATTGTTAAACACCCCTTTTTTTCTTAATTTCATCTTCATGCAACTATGCCTCATCCCCTTTCACTGTCTGTAGCAGGTTTAAGTAGTTAAGAAATTTTAGCAGCTTTCTTTCCTGGCTTCCTAGTTTAGAGCTTGTTTTAACAGTCTTGTCTGCTGTCAGCCTAAGAAAGTCTTTCCTGTAAATTAACTGAATTTCCTTCTTTGAGCATAGAAACACAATTTCTACGTGCAACAAAGAGGCCAAACACTGTTATACCTTTGCAAGAGCATCACACCCTGATTTTTCAGGATTCTGGTCAAAGGGCCTGAATCTACCTTTTCCAGAGGCCAAGTCAGGTTCTCATGAGCTTCAAATGAACCAAATGTGGTTTGATTTTATGGGAATGACATATAAAATCAAGCAGTGCCTACAAACATTATATTTTATCACATGTGCAGAGAGGGATTACACCTGCCATTAGGGGAAACCCAAGAAGTAATCCACCCCCCAGTCCTTGCAATGGGCCTCCATGTCTTCACTTCTTTATGTACCTATTTTGCCACTACAGTCTCATTGGCCTCCATCTATTATCACTTCATTTAGGAAACTGTAAGATCAGAGAGGTGCAGAGGAGCGTGGCAAGGACTCAGGGAGAACCTATTATTCTTCTCAGTCTGTTCAGAAGTTTTAAGTGCCCTGACAGCAATTAAATGGAGTTAATACAAATACACTGTCGAGTGGCACAACACACTAAGTAGGCAAAATCTCAGCCAATATAGCATCAACCTCCTTGCCCCCACATCTGTCCCTAACCTTCTGGTCTTCCCAAGAGAGATATACTTCCCAGGAGTATCTTTTAATAGGATTAGGAAAACAATATGAATTAATTTCATGCTTAAAGAGCTGAGCATTAAATTCAACTGTAAAAGGAGCTGAGTGCTGCTTCAAATTAAGAAGCAGTAACACACTTCTTTTTTTTTTTTTTTTGTTTTAAACATCAATAAGAAGGCAAGATCCTACAGGACAAAGCCTCTTGCTTTCCAAATCCACATTTTGAACTGCTCAGAATAAGGAAATGTCTGCAGTTCCATGAAACCGTAAAGCTCACTGTGGCATTTCCATCTTCACTGCTCTTGTCCTAAAAGCATTTGTCTTGACATCCCTTACTGCTGGTGCCACCAAACACTCGTAGGCAATAGGGCACAGTCTGGGCCTTCCTATGCTGAGATCTGAAAAATCAATTGAATCTCCAGCAGATGGAATCACTGGAGCAGAAAGTGGCTAAACACTCACGGTTATTCTGTGATACCAAAGCCCTGAAAGAGGATACTGCAAACAGATAAACTACAAGAAAAAAAATAGGGTGATTATATTTACAATAACTCCCTGCATGGTATTGTTATTTGGGGCTCTCTCCTTCTATGGGTATGCTACTATTCGATGTTAAATTAATTTTCTCTCAAAATATTTTCTATTCACTGATAACACATAGATATATTATATCATATGCTATGACACACACTGATAGATAACATCACATCATGATAGTGAAGCATGCAGAATATTTCTATTCCCTTACAATTCTGCATTAAAAATAGAGTAGACTGACAGCAGAGTTTTTACATACTGTGATAGGAAACATGATCTTTATTTCTATTTCAAAATTGTGTGAATCTAGGTTCTATATTCTTATTTTACTAAATAAAATCTAATTATTATATCCTGTGCATAGTATCTATTACATACAATTTAGTCCTGGGTGTAAATAATTCCAGCCCGGCTTCTCTTTCTTCCCATTTTAATTCCTTCTTTTTTTCTGCCATTCTCTATATTTTCTGCTGATTCTGCCAGCATTTTCTCACCTTCTCACATCTTCTCCAATCTTTGTTTCTCTCTTTCACTTCACATATTGCCTTGTATATCTGTGCTAACACCCAGCTGAGCTGCAGGGAGGATTTTTTTAGTTAACTCTGTTTGTGTCAGTCCTATCACAACATACTCAGGATGTTATATTACACTTGAAAGCTTCTGGTATAAATATAAAGAAGTCATATTATCTATTCCCAAAAGAATGGTAATCATAACCTTTTAATCATAATGCTAATCATATACACATTTGAAAAAATCCAAACATTTTATGGTTGAGCATGGCAATAGATGTAAGAAGATCTGTGTTCTTGTCTTGGCTTTTGCACAGACTTGTGGTTGCAAGGAAACTGTCTGATTTTGTTTTCTAGTTTGGTTTACCTGTCAAAATACATGAATAATACTGGCCTTCTTGATTGGGTGATGCTTGCTTCAGCTAATGTTTATAAAGGCTTTGAAAACACTATGCCAGGTTAAAGAGGTGCAAATTATTATTAGCTGTCAATTATGTTTTATAGAAAACCTCGTGGTTGAACACTCATCAAACTAGTAAATTGCTGGAAAGACAACAGAGAAAAGAGAAGGAAAAGTGAGAAAAGGCAGGTTTGGAACAGAAAAGATTAGAGCCCCAGTGTGATCCAAAGAAGCAAACTTTTGCATTAAATCTTCATAGTCTGCACTGCTACTCCTCACCTGCAGTGTGAAACTCCAGCGTACACACACAGCCTGGTCAAAATTAAACTCCACAGCTTTCTGTTTAAACTCTGTGCTGTAACTCCACTGATGCTAATGGCATGAGGTCAATTAACTTTGATCTATAACGACAAGAGCACTAGCTCCCTAATTTAGTGGAAAAAATAAACTTTCAGCAACCCTGAACACCCCCTCTGCAGTCCCCTCCGTGTGCTGCCGAGCAGAGCTATAATTGAGCACACTCTAGTGGTCTCTGCCACGCCAGGAACACTGTGCACACAGAAGTACAGCCAAACAGAACAAATGGGTTCAAACATTTAACTGTGCAATATGACACAATGGCTCAGCTGTGGACAACTCACCCGTGGTCTTCCAGTGGTTTCAGAACCTCTGGCCTAAAGGCTGATGACATTTGATATTTGCAATTTCTACTTTCTGTGCCTTGTTTCTCCAAGAGGTTATATAATGCCTTATAAAACTGGCTAGGGCAATTTATGGGAAAAAAAAAAATGCACGTCACTAGATTAACCAGTTTGAGATCATAATTTATCTCTAATGGCCTTTCTTTGACAAGAAGAAAACAAAAGAAAATTAAAGCTGATAGGGCTGTTCTAGTAATGTCAAAAGTTGGCATTCTTCATCAGTCTTTAACTTAAAAGCAGTCCTTGTCAGAATAATGATAAAGGCATCATAGAAATTTTGCTTTTCATCTGTCTGGCATATAAATCAATGATCCAGAAAACAAATCATTATATATGTATTTTTTTAAAAAAAGTGAATATAAAACAAGCCAGCTTGTCTACATTTTTTTATTCATCTCTGACAGAGTCAGTTATACCATTTCTCTGAGCACTCACTCACAGCTGAAACTGCTCCCCCCTCCCAGTTATAACACTGACCCCGTTTAGAGAGCACATCACAAACAGAGGCACTGAAATCAGGAGCCTTTTCCAGGGTGTGAGCTGACAGAATGGGCGGTTTTGCTTCCTCTGGGGAGCAAGCACTCTCTTTATCACTAGGCCAAATGACCTGGAGGAGAGGTATCCAAGGCTAGACACTCTATTTCCTTACAAATGCCAGATCAGATCATAACACATTACTGTGACTCACTGTGATAATGACCAAGCACTTCGATTTGCAGGGAAGGCACGAAGACACACCGAGCTGGAGCCAAGCTCTGGGTATGTCAGAGTACACTTTCTAAGCAGGAACAGCCACTTTTATAAAACTTCCCTTTCCCTTCCAGTGCACAGCTTTGAAATTCATAGTTACAAACAGACCAAACCGTTGTCAAATCAACAGCAAACAAACAGCAACAAAAAACCCACTACCAATAAGTAAGGCTTACCTTACAGTAACTGCAACTTGTTAGAAACAGTGTAGAGGAGCATCTTCCATGTGAGGGGTGGGTGGCTTTCAGATCTCAAGGGGGGTCCCCTAGGATTCTTCACTTTGGATTTTTTTTCTACTTTTTTATTTTTTGAGTGCAGATCCTGATTCCTCAGAGTGGGCAAGTGCCAGCAACTGTATATCCGTCCTCAGAAGTACAAGACTCCACCTCGGGCCTCTATAATCTTGAAAACTGAGAAGGATTTCTGAGCCTAAAAAATTAAAAAAAAAAAAACAACAACCAAATCAACTATTTTTCAGGCTTGAATTAGTAAAAAAATAGAACTACTCAATATTTTGGAGGAATAAAAAAAAAAATCACCACCACTATAGGAGCAACTAAAGATAAATTAAGAAAGAGGAGAAGTAGAGAATGGAAATAAAGTTTAGATGACAGACTATGAGACAGAGAGAAAAGAAGATGGAATCAAAAGTAAAGGATTAGAAACAAGAAAAAGAGGGGAAGAGTTTAGTAAGAAAAAGGAAATACAAGAAATAAAAATATTCCCTTTCCCTTTGATGACTCTGTTAAGATTAAGACAAGTCTGGGAAGACATGGAAAATGTTAAATACAGTTAATAAAAAAGGTTTCTGGAGGGAAAAAAAATAAAAACAACCAAAAAGAACCCCAAAAAACTTCCCCCAAAACCCAAACAAACCAGAAGAAACCTAGGAAATTAGAAAGAGAATGCATGCAGACAGGAAAAATATAAAGGTGTGAAAGAAGGACATAGGCTTCACATAATATGGAAGCCTAGATCAGAATTGCTCACCAGATATTCAGTTCATGTCAGGTCATGAAATACATGACAGAGAGTTTAAGTAAACAAAATGCTTACTGGATCAAAATAACATGTCTGAGGCAGAGAGCAAAGTAGAACGTGGTATCTTAGGACCCCCAAAAGAGATATTTTAGGTTAAAACTTTCAGACACTGTACCCCCATGCTTTACAGGAAAGTTAGGAAAAGGTTTATTCTTGCTAGCTTTTCTAACACTCTGACATGCTACACAAAGACAATGAGATATATTAAAACAGAGGGTACTGGAGACTTCAATTCAAGCTCCTTTGATAACACAACTCTAAGGATGCATAATTCTTCTCAATAAAGGGTGTTCAGAAGTGTTCCTCAATGTAGTATTCAAACATATCCTTGGAGGCAGGGAAGTAATGAAATGTATGGCCAAATGAGAAGCATAAGTGCAACAGTGTTTGTTTCTGTTTGCGTCAGATGGACTATATATTCTCTTCCAAGTCTAAGAAATCTGTGAGAAAATGTGTTGATTCTTTGAACTCTTACTCCTAGACTGTTTCAGAAACTCTCAGTGACTGAAATGTTCTAAAAACAGTATTCAAACTTAAGTACCTATTGTGACAAAGAGATGCTGGCCATGGGCCCTGCAGAGGTTCTGTCTCCATCCTCTGCCAAGGATATTAGGTTCCTGCCTACTGTGCTTTTATCTGCCTTTATCCTCTAAACTAATTGAAATCACATGTTTATCTTGTATTACTTAGAAGTCCTTCCTCTTGTTTCCACCTGAAGTCACTTTCTTAATGGAGCTTGTTTGCTTTTCCATGGAAGTGGCATAAATAATAGTGGATGAAGAAACACAGCAGGTTGGGTGAAGTGGGTTATAGTCAGAGCATTTTAGCTGGCTAAGTCTTAGATTAGGAATCAAAGTGAAACTTTCCCAGACATTACATTTTTAAACAGCAACTTTTAAAAAATCCACTTATTTTGCTTTAAAAGTTGACAATAATGCTTTCTTTGCACATGTTGTATTATGTTAAAGGTAAAGCAAGACCAAACTCTAAATAGGAAGTTTTGTCTGATATAAACAGCCTGTCTTCACAGGAGAGGTGTTCTAGCCCTCTGAGCAGCTTTGTTGCCTTCCTCTGGATTCACTCCAATGTGTCCATGTCCTTCTTATCTTGGGGGCCCCGAGCTGGATGCAGTACTCCAGGTGGGATCCCATCAGAGCAGAGCAGAGGTGTAGAATCACCTTCCTTGACCTGCTGTCCACGTTGCTTTGGATGCAGCCCAGGATACAAATGGCTTTCTGGGCTGTGACTGCACATTGCTGGGTCATGTCCAGCCTCTAATCGATCAACACCCCCAAGTCCTTCTCTCCAGGGTTGGCCTCAGTTGGTTCTCCACCTGTCCTGTATTTGTACTTAGCATTGCCCCGACCCCTGTGCAGGCCTTGATGAACCTCATGAAGTCCCCACATAAAAATGTCTGCATGTAAAACCAGAAAATATTTGGAATTATTATTTGAGCTTCACCATGTATGTTTATTTGCAATGAATGTTCCTTTTTCTCCTTAATATGTTCTTGGTGCAAATATTAAAAAACATTTAAAAACTTCTGTCATTTATATTGGTAATAATATTTTGCAATAATTTTTTAGCTTAAATTGTTTACTACACTTTTTTAAAGGTGATTTTTTTGGAAGAGTTAATGCAAATGCCTTATTTTGAACTTCAGAAACATTCCCGTTGATAGCATTTATCAGAAATACAAAAATCAGCTACATAACAAAATGTAGTAAAGCCAGGATTTTTTTCCAAGCCGAAAAATTTATTTGCTAAGCTTGTTATATTTCAAACATCTGTTAATCATGCCAGCCTTTTTTTTAAAAAGCCTGGATTTTGAGGCAGGCATATTTATGCAGGGTAGCTGTGATGAATAAGTAAGTGCTGGAATTTCTAATCCTGGGGACGATTTGCTGATGCAAACCGAGTACAAATGGATTTCAATTGCATTTTTTTTCTACTTGTTCTGTATACACTTGATAGCGTGAAAAACTTCATACCAGCGATTTCCACATGTAAGGCTGCATGTACACACACACATTGCCCAGAGTGAATCATGCCAGCAAATTAGACTTTCAAAGTTTCTTTTTCAGTGGTAACAGAGAGTGCCCTGCATCAAATAGGCTGGAGACCCATTATACTCAGCTGTATGTAAAAAAGAGAGTTTCTCAGCTAATGAAACCACATATCTTCTGTTCAGTCCACAGTGCAACGTAAAGGCCATCCTTTGAATTAAACTTCCATAAAGCAGCCGTGATAGTGGCTGAGTATCCACAAGAACCTATGGAAATGCATGTTTCATAGCTGTGGACAAAGATAATGGCATGCAAGGAACGCCATTCCAGAAAACGATGTAGCCTTTCATCCCTAATAACCAAATAAAAAATGGGAAGTCAGTACTTGGGAGCTACTCTAGCAAGCAGATCTCCAGGAAACAAGGTTCCCCACAGACTCTTCCTTGATCTTAAAGCTTAACGTGAAACATTTATATGCACGTAGCACCTGGCCAGAAGACGTGGGGAGGCACTTTTATCACACTGGCTGTATTTCTTTCTTAAATAATAGATTTCCTCTTTTTTTTTTTTTTGCCCTCTCCTGGAAATGGAACACATCCTCAATAATGTTGCTGTACTTTTTTTTTTTAACGTTTTAAGAACCAGACAATCTTGAACCTCTCAACATCACACAGTTTTGAAAAATATTAACACCCCTCAAACTGTCTGCTGATGAATTGCATCAAAGTTTTTGAAACACAAAACTATGTGATTAAAAAAAATGTTAAACATTATTTAGATGAAGACTTTTTTGGGGTATTAATTGAATGCTAATCTTCCACCCACATTTCTTTGACATCCAGGCCCATGGATAAACTGTGCATAGACTAACTAGATCTAAGTGAAACCACACCAGTCAGTTCAATTATGTACAGTATTTTCCCAAAGGCATTCCAAGGGAGTGAAGAACAACAGTATGTGAACTTTAAATCGCTGCTCCAAACTATTTCCAGCTTCACAGTGGTTGACTCGCCTGTGTCTTAAGCAGAGTTAAGGTATGAAATATGTAATATGCACAGAAACCTGTACATACTGCAGCTATATCTTTGTATTCTTCAAATTATTCATTTTTATCTACATCCCTCATGTAGCACACAATCTGTTATAGATGCAAACTTCCATGATAGCAAAATAAAGTAAACTCGATGCTTCCAGTGAAGCAAACAGGAAAACACACCTGGAATCAAATGACAAGTAGCTCAGTGCAATGCTTATTCATCTTTGACTACATCAAAAAATGACAGGGGATTTCCACACGGATTTTAGTGTTTTTTGCAGTATTAGTATTTCCTTTACAAATAAGAAATCCCATAATATGTTATCCATTAAGACCAGTGCCTGTTCAGTGCACAGACTGACAAGATAAAACCATTTTTGTTTGTGCAAAACAACTCTTCACATCTTTTTCAAACAAAAAGGTTTGGTTTTGCTTCAGCATTTTGGCTGAGAACAAACCAGAAAAAAATGAAACCCAACCCAAAGCCCCTAAAAAAAACCCCCTCCAAACCCAGATTACTCAAAACTGCAAATTAGAGCACTTGTTCATTTGAGTTCTTGACTGTGGCTTCATTGCTACTGTGGTATAAAGAGACTTTTCTGTGGTTTAAATGTGAGAGAAACTGTGAAAGAAGTTTTTACCCTGGTTACTTCTATGGTCTGGGATGTGCAAAGTTTTGACACCAAATTTTAGCCTTAAAAAACCCCCCACTAACTGCATCTCAACTTTGTCCCTTTATAAGTATTCCCAGGAACCTGAGAAACGAACATTAAAAAGATCATAAGTACACAAGAGAAAAAACAGCTGTAGAGTCTGTGTACAACTCAGGCAGTAACAAATGCAATTCGATCCAGGAAAAGCAAATGAGGGAATATTGGAAAATTTCACCATCATTTTCACTTCTCACTACATCTTTGCTTTGCATCACATAAGATTAGGATATAAAATGAGAGGAAGCAGTAGCTCTCCTTCCTCTGCAACAGAAACAGAACCTGAAATACCTAAAACCATTTTGGGTTAGTACAGCTATTATAACTGAGCTCATTTCTCCAGACAGTTATTTGAGATTTGCATATGTGTGGGAGAATAACAAATATTCCTCTTTTCTGCCTTCCCCCATGTGAGATGTATTGTTTCCAGTTAACTCTTTGGAACCCGAGGCATGGGAAATTCTCTGCACAAGCCAGCAGGAAATCAGCCCTCACCTCCGTGCTCTCTCTCTCTCTCTCATGCTTTGAAACTCTTTAAGGGCACTCACTGGTTTCTCTACACTTCTCAGGAAAGAAACTTCAGAAAAACCAGCAAACATGAGGCCACTAGTTTTCAGTTAGACCGTTTCGAATTTGGGCAGCTTACTCCGTCAACAGGAGTTTAGTGATATCAAGCAAGCCATTGAGACTGCAAGTACTGGGTTAAGTGATCTTCCTTGTGAAGTGCTGCTGTGTCCCTCATCTTAGTATGTGGAGAAACCTAGACTCTTTGCAATGAGAGTCAAAAAAAAGCCCAGCATAATAAGCAGGACCCCCACTATGTTTTGTGACAAATAAAGGGAAGTGAGCACAGCCCCAACCCAGAGAGTTAGAGCTTAGCAACTAGAGCATTCTTCTGGGACACAGGTCTAAACCCATGTAGTCAGACCAAACCCCAGCTTTTCTGGGCAAATATCACAACCACTGAGCAGCTGAAGCAGCATTTTCTTCCCTCTTTCATGTATTTTGCAGAGTCTGCTCTAAGGACAACAGAAGACAGAGCAAAGGGGCTGGGATAGTCAGAAAAAAACCCCAACTTTATGAATAGTGAGAATCCTTAGAGCTGCAAAGATTAAAATTTGGACACAGGCAGTCCAAAGGGCAGGCACCTCAGTGAACTCTAAGTCCCTGATGAGAATTTACACCTGAAACCATCACTGCTAAAGTCAGCTTATTCGGTTTGCTAAATGCACTTATGAATCCATCATCTTTACAGAGAAAATAGAAAACAGTTGCTTAGCATGAGGCTATTTCCTGCCCTCGTTAAGCATGTTGAGAAGAAGTTAATTGCTAAGTCCTGCTCCAGCACATTTACAGTCACTCCAATGGTGGGCCTTGGTACATCCTTTCCAGGTGGAGACAGCAAAGGTTGCTTCATAGCAGTTTTACTTTCTCCAAAGGAACTAAAGAGGAGCTGGCAATGGCATCCAGCTTCTGCACTAAGTCCCTAAGTACTAGGCACTGCAAAAGAAAGGCCAGGCTTCTTCCAAGCCACTTGTTTGGTGCTCAATCTAACTCTTGGTACTAACTCAACTTTCTCTGTGACCCTGGGCGAGTCACCTATCAGTCTCCGTTAGCTGGCTATAAAGTATGAATTCACAGTACCTGCATGTTTCCTCACCATCTGCCAGGTCTATTTTCATTGTAAACATTGGGCAGCAAATGTCTTCTATTATTCATTGAGTAAAGGCCAGACAGGACTAGAACACCTTCTCGTCTGACCTTCTGCATACCAGAGGCTGTTATGTGTATATACAATACCCAGTGGGGAGCTGATCACAAATGGGGTCTCCAGGTGCTTTCTCAAAAGAAGAGAAATAATAATATTAACCCAAACACAGTCATCTCCTTCCCCTATATATCTGAACTGCTGGCCCTAATTAGAATTTTGAAGTAACTTTTTTTTTTTTAAAAGCCAGCAAACTTCTGTGTGTTTCTTCTTTGTTTCAGAAGAGGGTTTTTTAAAATGAAAGTTTTTGAAAGAGTTCATAAACATTAGGGTATTTCAAAGGCAAAAATACTTGAACACCCCAGCTCCTGAACTGATAATGTTGTGTACTAATGCATTCAGTACTAGAGAAACTGTTTCTAAATTAAACATTATACAGCTTTAAGAGAACATAAATTTTGGAAATCGGTTATGTTGTCTGGGCATGAGGCATAAAACCATATAAATCAGACCTCCTTAGATTAACTTTCACCAGTCATCAATGTCTAAATATTATAAGGCTTTTCCAAGTAAAATACCCATATTCTCATTGTCAATAAAAGTTGACAAACAATAAATAACTTAAGTTACTCAACACAATCCTTAACTTTCATGCATTTTCAGCTAATATCCTCAGTGACATTATTTGCTTTCTGTAGGCTTATAATGGAGTATTTAAATGGCACTCAATTCTACTTAGGAGAGGATCAAGTAAAATTCAGCTTAATGAGAATTAAGTTTACTCCTCATTTCTGCTTGTATAAAAAAGAAAACAGCACAACTACTCAAAGTAGCAGTAGAATTTTCATGTCCTACATCTTTTTGGACTGAAAGAAAACAGAAGAAAATAGTGAAAAAAACCCCTGCAACAAGAAACATGACAGAAGCATCACATAGTATAACTCCATCTGCTTAATCGGTTTATAACTGTATTACACAGTGCCACCATGTCAGCTCTCAGAAAAACACCATTGTATTGACAAAGGCAGCAACTCACATTGTTTCTCGTCCAAGTGTGTGTGCATGTTTTTCCTCAGGCTTTCCAATTCTCATTTAAGGAACTACGATCATCAGGATGTCAAAATTCAATTTATCAGATCTGATACGCATTATGGGAGTGAAAAATAGGGGCTTGCAGCATGTAAGAGTTCAAGCAAGTTGATCTGATCATCTGGACACCTAACACTGAGGGGAATGAGCTGGAAGACATGCTGTCCACTTTCTGTCTCCTTATAAGACCAAGTCAATTGAACAACAAAATTTGAGACAGAATGTAAGACAGTCCTTGACTACACTTGCTTCTCATTCAACAGATAAGGAAGCATCTTCTCTGAGATCTTTCAGGCAGAGTACACTGAAGAAAGGAGGTAAAGTTTATCAGGAAGATAAAACCTACTTAACTTAAATACAGGCAGGATAATAACTTGGCTTGTAGTGAGGCCACATTCAGGAAAATGCCCTGTGGTCAAGGGCTCCAAGACTTAGAATGGACCCTGTTGTGCAGAATGGGATGAGAGAAACTACTACTGGAGCTGGAAGAAATGACAGTGTAGTCATCCCAGACTCTGGGATAAGAGTCTGACATCAGGAAGTAACGGGAAACTTGTAGGTTTGGAAGGGATATCAGCTGATCTAATCTAACACTGGGGAGGACTGGGCTCAGAAGACAGAAAACCAAGGAAAGCTGAATCAAGAGTGAGCCAGAAAACTGGAGACAGCACTAAGGTAGCTACTAGTGGCAAAGAGAAATGAGATGAAGGACTCAGGGAAGAAGAATAGTGGGACAAAACACAATGGCAGGGAGAAGGTTCAGTCTTTGAGGATCCAGTCAATCAGCCAAGACTTCCTTCCCAAGTACTTGGATGGTATGGGAAAATTTCTCGACTCCCAGCAAGACATTAGGGAACCCATAGGATGCACACCCTTTCTTCCTTTCTACTGACAGACAATTTAAAAAATAACTTCCTGCTACTGCTGTCAATGACACTGTTAGCTCAAGTAGCAGATGGTTGTCAGAAGCATCCAAAGATTATCATCTTGCTGATGACCCCTATGGGGGGGTGTTATGATTCCCCAAAATCTAGTTTGATATTTTCATTTGGCTTTTCTAAAAAGTTAGGGAATTACACAAAGTATTAAAAAGAGTATTATGCCTGAGAGTAAAGAAACTATTAAGATAAGCAGTATCAAAATTACAAATGCCTGTCCCTTTTTAATGTGCTCTCTTCTGTGCATCCTCCTTGTCACGCACGTTGCTCTACAGTGATCACAACTGTTGTTGTTCTTTGTTTGGGGTTTTTTCAATAATGCAGAAGATGAGTGGCAAACTAAGGAGATCACTACAGGGGAAAAAAAAAGTATACTCTTAGCATCAAGACAGTTGCATGCTGCCTAAAAAATGAGATGCCATATCTGCTTCTTGTACGTAACACAAGGCAGGACTCAACAGAAACCTTAACTAACCTGGTCATCACTAAGTTTTAACTTCTTACACATCCCATGTGAAACATCTGGCCAAGTGTTCTGAGTACTCACAGTTCCAGCCAAAGTTTAATGTGTTATAGTGGCTTTCTGAATACCTAATATAGTATAAAACCAGAGCGCTTTGAAAAGCTTTTCTGAGACATCTCACTGTGACCGCCAAAATGAATGGCAGTTTGGCAATTTTAAACTCTGTCTCACAACACTGTCCAGGTTGCCCAGTAACACGGCATGATTTTATATGGATATTGCAAACTATTACAACAGTGTCCACAAAGAAATTACTAATTCAGCCATCATCACAGGATATGAATATTATATCTTGCTGTTTTCAGTGAAGATAAAACAAAGCTTTGAATGATGATGAAGTAAAGGCCATCCCAGCTGAAGATGAAAGAATACACAGGGCAAAAATAAGCAGTGCATTTGCACACACAGTATTACTACTTCTGTAGAAAAAACACAGGATGCAGAGACAATGTTACATTCAACATCTGTGCTTGATTTTTTCAGCCTTAAGAATGCTTTGTTAATCCAAATTTTTGAATGCAATATGTTATAAACTCATCTATGTTGTTTTCAGAATTCATAGGGAAGAGACTAACCCTCAAAATTTGAATTAAAATGTAAGCCATTTTTCCTGCTTGTGGCAGAGGGTTTGGACTAGTTGACCTTTAAAGATCCCTTCCAATCCAAACAATTCTATGATTCTATGATTTTGTACCAGCTTGGGAACTGTAACCTGACATGTTACTTTAGAACAAATGGCAACACGAAGTTCTGTCAAAGATAAACTTAATTAAATGATATTGACTAATTTTCTGGCATTGAGACAATCATAACTCGTTCCAGTAAGAACAGACTCGAGTAAGTCCATTATTTCCATTTGTGGTCTTCAGGCATAGTGTACTCCGTGCAGGATGTGGATTTTAAAAGTTTTATCCATAGGCAGGAGAACTCCTTCCAAACCATTTCAGTTCCAGATAAAACCAACCCTAAGAACACTTCTGCAAAACCTACCCCACGCGTGGGTACTTGTGTCAGACACACCTGGGTGTGCTTTTTGGCCAGCAGGACCAGGGCAGTGATCGTCTCCTTGTACTCGACACCGGTGAGGCCACACCTCGAATCCTGTGTTCAGTTTAGGGCCCCTCACGACAGGAAAGACATTGAACTGCTGGAATGAGTCCAGAGAAGGGCCACACAGATGGTGAAGGGACTGGACCACAAGTCTTGTGAGGAACAGCTGAGGGTGTTCAGCCTGGAGAAGAGGACATTCAGGAGAGACCTCATCACTCTCTACAACTACCTGAGAGGAGGTTGTAGCAAGATGGGGGTCAGTCTCTTCTCTCAGGTCAAAAGCGACAGGACCCGAGGAAATGGCCTCAAGTTGCACCGCGGGAGGTTTAGATTGGATATCAGGAAAAATATCTTCATGGAAGTTGTCAAGCACTGGAACAGGCCGCTCAGGGAGTCACCACTCCCGGAGGTACTTAAAAGGCATGCAGATGTGGCACTCGGGGACATGGTTTAGCGGTGGGCTCGGCAGCGCGGGGTTAACGGGGGGACTCGATCATCTCAAAGGTGTTTTCCCAACCTGAAGGGTCCTGCGATGGGACGGAACACCTGGAAATTCGGGGTGTGCGGGCGCCGAAAATCGGGCGAAGAGCAACGCTGACATCTAGCGGTGGGCCCGGGGCGCCGGCACGCGCCCGCCGCGGGAAGCGCCGTGGGAAGCGAGGAGACAGGGAGACCCTTCCCGGGGAAGGGCGGCCGTGCCGCCGAGCGGTGCTGCAGGTAAAGGAGCGCTCCCCTGTGCCTCAGGTGAGACGGGGACAGGCACAGAGACGTCAGGTTTCACACAGTCACACGGTGGTCTGGTGGGTTGGGAGGGACCTTTAGAGGTCCCTAGTCCGAGCCTCCTGCAATGGGCAGGGACATCTTCAGCTAGATCGGGTTGCTCAGAGCCCCGTCGCACCTGACCTTGAATGTTCCCAGGCAGCCCGTTCCGGTGTTTCACCACCCATGTAAAACATTTCCTCTAGCAAATCTAGTCTAAGTCGACCCTCCTTCAGCATAAAAACCATTGCCCCTTGTACTGTCCCAGCAGATCCTACTAAATAGTCCATTCCCAGACCTCTTGTAGCCCCTCTAGGTACTGGAAGGTGCTCTAAGGTCTCCCCAGAGCCTTCTCTCCTCCAGGCTGAACAACCCCAACTCTCTCAGCCTGAAGCACAAGGAGAGGTGCTTCAGCCCACTGATCATTTTTGTAGCCTCCTCTGCATCCATTCTTTCCTGTGCTGGGGACCCCAGAGCTGGATGCAGCATTCCATGTGGAGTCTCACCAGAGCAGACTAGAGGAGAAGAATCATCTCCCTCACCCTGCTGGCCACGCTGCTTTGGATGCAGCCCAGGATACAATTGGCTTTCTGGGCTGCAAGTGCACATTGTTGGGTCATGTCCAGCCTCTCACCCACCAGCACCCCTAAGTCCTTCTCTGCAGGGCTGCTCTCAATCCCTTCATCCCCCAGCCTGTGTTGATACTGGGGCTTGTCCCAACCCGGGCCAGCACTTGGCCTTGTTGAACCTCATAAGGTTGCCATGGGTCCTTTTCTTGAGCTTTTCTAGGTCTCTCTGGATGGCATCCCATCCCTCAGGCATTTCAAAGTAGCCTCTGTTTTGTCCATAGATGCCAATTTAATATGACAGACTCTAACAAGGCTCCAGTCAGCACACATGTAAAATTCACTTTTTTTCCCAGATCAGAAAAAATAAGGAAATCCTTGACACCACAGCAATTCATGTGTCAGACTCAAAATAAATAAATAAATATATATCAATAACTACTTAACGAAGAGACTATGAGGTGTTTTCTGGACACATGGGCAAAATATATTTTTACACCTTTCTATCTTAGAAAGCTGAATCATTTTTGCTGTTTCTGGAAAGCTTCATTCAGCCTAATAGTGACACTTACTGGGAAAACATGCCATGGAAGTGCCAAGGCCAAATGGTTAAAACCTGGCACGCAATAATCAGTTGAAACCAGAGCCTTAGAAGTGGGAGTGCTGAGCAAACACACAGACATAACACGGTCATTTTGTGCTCTAGTCCTCCAAAACTTCCACAGCTTAGACTAGGAGATCAAATCAAATATGCTCTATTTTGCAGCTCAGATGTTTTACTACACCCATGCAAGTCATCCCAAAACTTCTAAAAGGAAACGATGTTTCAGTACCTTGAACTACCCCTGAAAAATGGGAAACAGCACTTACAGGACAGAAATGTTCTCAAGATTCATTCAATGTAATGCCTCCATTAGTATATGACATAAAGTCCTTGGGAAATGTGACACAGGAAGTTTCTTTAGCCAACCCCAAACTTTTGTGAGCGTGTGACCCTGTGTTTATTTACCATCCATAAAGTCAGTGAGGCTTCTGCTTCTATTTGGTTTTGTAGCAGAACAAAGTTTAGGAGGCTTATGCAATTACAGGCAAAAAGCAAACAGACCTGTGATGTGATGGTTTGAGCCCTAGCCACACATGCCTACTAGCTCTCTTTGCATCTTTCCAAACCTATTATTTCCAAATGTGATTTATGAGGAGAGGATACACATGTTTTCATCAGTGTTTAAAGCTAAAACGCTGGGCTTCACATCACAATGGCTGAACCTCAAGCACTTCCCTTGACTCAGCTTAGAGGCAGAAACCTCCAGCAGAGATGCAGCAAAGAGTTGCAGGTTAAGGAGAGAGTTTAAGGTACCATATCAAGATTCACCAGAAGCTGTCTGTTAAATCCCCAAGTCAAAAAACTCTGTGAAATTTTTACAGACCTCCCCCCTGCCTTGCTGTATCCTAAAAGATGGCAAGGAGGGAGATGAGGCTTAGCATGTACATCACAGCCAATAGTACTGTTTTCTGACTATACAACTCTTTCCTTAAAATATGTTCTTAATACAATGCTAAAAACTCTTGCACTCAAGGAAGCCCCGATGAAGTATTCTCAAATACTTGCTGGGTCCCTCTGACTGAAATGATTCTTGTTTGATTCAACCAGCAGATTTCTTATACACAGAATACAGGGAGGCTTCTTACACACACATCACAGATCTGTGCTTATGTGGGGACAGAAGTTGGGAAAAGGACACAACCACGTGAAAAACAAAAATAACCATAACAGTGAAACTTTCCCTTTCCCTCCTAAAAACTAACAACAACAGTAAAGCACATGCTGGGTAGCAGCAGTTTGTCCACGTGCTGGAGAGAAGCAAATAAAATAAAACTTAAAAAAAAAAATTAAAAAATGTCTATAGAGCTACGCAAGCCAAGCCCTTTGAGATCAAAAACAGCCCTCTGAATAACCAAACACTAGGTCCTGGCATTAGTTTTTGGAGTTGTTATTCTTCTCCTATATGACTGCAGTAACCCTGAAAGTCTATTTATCCTTCTGAGGTCCATGCAAAAATCTATTTATAATTGTGGGATACCAGTGCTAGTGCATCATGACACTGGCCTCTGTTACTGGAAATGATCCTGGCTGATTTACTAGCAACAGACTGAGTGACTGATATACCCTATAAGAACAAGAAGTACAATTCTTAGAGAGAAAGTACTGAAAAGCAAAGAGAAGCCTTGAGATGCATGGAAAGGTACTCAAAACAAAACAAAAAAGACGAAAAAGTTTCCCTTTGAATGCAACTGCATTTATTCAACTTACAGATAAATAAATGGAGTAAAGAACAAGCCAAAGACCAAACTATCAATTCCGTTACATCAGCTCTTGGATGTTCTAATCAAGATAAAAAAATGTATACTTTGTCAAAGGTGAAAAGTATCTGTAACCACAAAAACAAAAGCCAAGGGAACCAGACCTGACATGAACTTTAAAAAAAACTTGCTCACCTTACTCAGACTGTCCATCACCACAGAGCAACACCACAAAACCACTAGAATAAAACTCCTAAAACTGATTTTTCCAGAAGTTTGGGAGTTATTCTCATCTGCAACCCATAAGGACACTATCTTCACTGAACCAGAAAAAAAAGGTCCTACTGAGATATCAGCTGACACATTTTTGCATCTTCCACAACTTTCTCTTTTCCATTCCCTTGAGTGCTGTATCAGTCAACACTTCACAACATTCACATTGCCTTATCAACAATCAGATACTAGTGTTCATGGCATTCCCTTGCCAATGGATAGGCAAGTTTGACACATGCTTTATTTATTTTGGAGATTTGATAAGCTGTGATTCTTGGCTCTCGGCATTTCTAAGTTTGGGAATGGCTTTATTTATCACCAGCTTTGAATTAAGGCTGTAAAACTGCTATGAAAACATGTAGATAGTCCCTTAAAGGAGAGCTGTGCAGCACTGGAAGTGAAATGGTTAAGCACAATGTCTATTTAATAATAAAAGCAACTGAGCTGCATGCTCAGGGGTGAGCCACAGCAGTACTGATATGACTGGAGTGTTTGCCATGCCCTGTGATAACAGGAGTCTATTTATATGGGTTGAGGTACAAACCAGGCACTCTGTGCTGAGCACAGGTGAGGGTGGTGGGTAAGAATACACTCACAGCTGTGAGCAGTCTTCCCCCTTTTAAACTATACTCTCAAGTTACACAAAGGAACCCCTTTCAAGGTATTTTTCCTAGAGTTTAAGTGAGTCGAGGGAAAGCCATGGCATTCCTGTAGATGCAAATGCTTCTGGATTTTCAAGTGTCACCCAGTGGAAAAGCTGCTTTGCACAGTGGAGCAGGAAGATCTTACTAGGATTTCCAAAGGGTATCCCCACGTCACAGTGACTACATGGATGAAGAAGGGTATTCCTCCATGGATAGCATTTCCTCCTAACTCGCCTCAGTGCAGTTCATAGTTCTGTGGCATATAGAACTATAGCATTTGGAACTGTGTATTTCAGAGGAAGCTGCTATTCCAGAGAGTAGCAACGAATGAATTGCTTTAGCAGGGGTCACTGTTCCATGATAAAGGAGTCTGCTGCTTGGACAGAGCAGAGTATCACTATAAATATCAGTTTCTTACAGTTATTTCTCTTCTTGGTAGTGGTTGATATCTGGAGTGTCAAAGTAAAGAACAAATGTGGTAACTGTGCCCTATATTGTAAAATCAATAAGTTAACAAGTCTCCTTGGATCCTTTATTCTAAGGCAAAGTCTGTGCTGTCTATACTCTTGTCTACAGTAGAATATACTTAACTGTGAAGTTCATATTGCAGGAGTCAACAGTAGTCTGGAAAGTGCTTTGCCTCAGTTTGAAGATGACATGTTCATCAAAGAGCCATTTCTCTAAGGAAAACTAAAAGAACTGGTGAAGTCAATGTAGATAGCCCTAAAGATAGTGCTGATGGGTTTTGCAGCCATGATATTTAGGTTATACAGCATCGTCCCATAGGAGATTCAGGATTTTTCAGGCTAAGGAAGAAAACTTGCAGCTTCATTAGAAAATACATTTTATGATAAGGAATTAATGGCATCTTCCGTTTTGCCAGGGTTGCTTTGACTTTGTTTGGGTTCTGCCAGCTTTTTGCACTGTGTTGTGCAAGCTGTCAAATTTGCATGGATAATTAGAAAGCTTTTGCTTCAGTGTTTCCTTCTCCCAGGTGAACATGATATCCATTACTTCGGAATAGGGGCTGCACCTTCACTTTCATTATGAGTTTTGATCACAAGTGCTTTTGGTCTAGAAGGTGCAATTGCTGTAGATGCACATCCACATTGCCAGAAGTTTGGTCAGAAAATATTTAGCTCTTTTCCACACTAATTCTGCCTGTGCCTTCCAAGAACCATTACCAAGAGAGAAGTTTCAAACAGGTATGGAAAGACTAATGTCAGGAAAAGCTTTAGAAAGATAGACTCTTTCAGAACATAGTGACATGATTCAGAATAGCTGATGCTATCCTGGAAGATCAGTATCCTACAGCTACCTGTAAGTTATAGGCAGCGGACTTCAGGTCTGCTAGGGGAGGTGGGCCAGAAGTTAGTGACAATATTGGAGATTCCTCTTCTCTCCTCAAACCAGCCTGCAGGAGCCTTGGCACTGCTGACTGCAGCTATAAACACATAGCCCTATACGTGTTCTCTCGATAATTAGCTTGTGGCCTGTCTTCTAACCTGTGCATTCTGGTGCCAACAGTAATTCACAGATGGCTCTCCAGGTATCAGAGGTGGCAAATACCTGTCAATAAGGTGTTATTATTTATTTATTTTTAAATACTAATGTGATGAATCTTTACAGTCCAGTTGTGAGCCAGGTACTCGCTCTCCAGGCACCTTTTTCCCCCACAGAGAAGACAGCACTTTCCAGGCCACATACTGGACAGCTACTGAACATTAAAGAGTTACCTCGGGACAGCCCTGCCCAGCACCACATGTTGCTTCCACATGCAGAGCCTGGAAGAGGGAGGCAATTTCCCCGTTTGCGTATTAAGCACTTGCATAACCTACACAGACACCACAGGCCAGACAGAATCCCTGTCAGCTCTGCACTCAGCTCACAGACTGAGCTGCTGAGCTCCAGCAGATCCCCTGACTCCCAACAGCTGCAGCTCCCCAGCACATCTGTTGGGAGCACAAAAGCCTTTTTGAAGGCTCTCATCTTTGTCAGCTCCAAGGCTCATTTCCCAGCCTCTGTAAAACCCAGACAACCCATCAGTGCTCTGCAGCTGCCGTAACTTCAGCCAAATATATTTTTGTCACTCTACAGGGTGCCCCTTGAGGAACTCAAGCCAATTGTCCCCTGAGCTGCTAAAAAACTTGAAACCTTCCCATACAGGCTCCTCCTTCTGCCCTGTGTGCACTGCCAGCTGTAATGAGAACTGTTTCATCTCTTTTTCCACACAACTATCTTACTTCTTCCTAGTTCTGACACTTAAGTTACTCTACCATCACTTACACCTTCACATCACTCATAGAGGACTCAGGGAAATCCAGAAATACCTGACACTTATTAAAAGGAAGGCACTGGGTATGATATTGAAGTGCATATAGGGACAGTGCTTGTCCTTGAAGGCAGCACACTTTGCTCTGGTGGCTAAAAACCACCAATTTCAGCACAGGATTAAAAAACGGGGCCCTTTGTGGGATGCCCCCAAGGTGCTCTCTGTTCAAGTCATATTCCTCACCCACACTTCTTACATGCAGGCCAGCCCATGCTAGAGCAGGGCCTAACCAAATCTTAACAGGGAAGTTTTGAATGTGTTCACAGGGCTTTGTCTGTCCTGGTAAAAAACTTTAAAGAATATCTTGATTTTTTTTCATCTGGTTTAATAAGTCCCAGCTTCCAGGGATTATTTTTGCTTTTTATTATTATTTTTTTAAATTTCTGATTGCCCACAGTTTAAACTAAATCTTGACTAAACTAATGATGTAATTAATCATGACTAAGTAGACAAATTTTAAATACCACTACTACTGTTAACTGATATGATGCTTTTCTATTTATCCAGAAACAAACCAGACTGTCAGTATCAACTGAATTTCTGAAGGGGTCACAGCAGCATATTTTTCCCCAAAGTGACCCAGAGAACACACTAAACATCTGTCCTCAACAGTTTTAAACTCTCCTCTGGCATTAGCTTGGCTTTCTCTCCCTGTTATTCTTTTTTTAACTCAGAACAACTTTTTCCAGTCATCGAGAGGAATCTCCAGTAAAAACAGACAAGTCATGAGTTGATGTTCTTGATATTTTTAAGGTTAAATAAGCATTTTTATTTTTATTTTGAGTAAATCAACATAGCTCCTACAGATTGCAGTGGAAACTACTGATTGAACTGAAACTTTGTCTGACATGCTTTATGAGGCTGCATATACAGCTCAGTAAAGAATAAAAGGAGGGCATAAGAACTTATTTTTCTTTAAATTACAGAAATAGTTTAATTCCAGCCAGCTGTGTTTTCCTTTGCAGTCAATAATAGAGTTTATCCTAGGATTTACACCCTCATGTAAAAAGATCCCCCACTTTCACAGATATACATGAGAATGAAAGTTTTAAAACATACACACGGGAACGGACACGGTGCCAGAGTGAACATGGACAGTACCAAGAAAGGGCTGGAATATGAAGAGCCCATGGGTGGCAGTGGCTTAATGGGATGACCACATGGCCCAGGGAACTGAATTCACAGGAAGAATTCCTTCACCAGCTGGGCTGACCTGCTATTGAAGTGAGGCAGGTTTAATATTGTCTACAGCAAAAGCTAATTTTTCACTTCACAGTTTCTTCTAGCAAATTCTTATGAGAACAGTTCCTTCTTGCTGTTTAATCAGTCAGGGACCCAGATAACATACTTTCAAAAAATAATTTTACCTAAACAACGAAAGACTTGAATTAAGCTGTTGCTTCTGTGTTCTGCTGCTCTAAGATCAGTTCCAAACACGTGTGAGAAGTCTGAAGCAAGAATTCCTGGAAATGAAAACATTAATTTCCCCTAATGAGCATGAGAATTTAAAGACAAAGTAAAGGTAGTTTAACAAAAAAATACCACTTCTTTCACTATTCCACCCACAATCAGAAGGAACTTCCTAGCAACTGCAACCATTTACTAAAAAAATTTGCCCCTTGTGAAGAGAAATTTATTATTTTTTAAAAACCATTGCTTAATCCCTTCCCAACAAATTCTCAGAAAGCATGTGTCAATACAGATCCATGGACATTGTGTGTTGTACAGATTAACTATAACCAAGGATTTTTTTTTTCCCCTGGCACCAAGGTGCTTGCCAGTTATATTGTCAATGAACACACTGAATTTCCAGTGTGGAATATCTCGAGATACATTTTATGCCTTCTTTAGGAACAGTGCTTTTATATGTGGCAATGGAGTGTTTCTGCACAAGTAAGTCTTTGATCACTGACCTAATAAGCCCATTTCACCCATAGTACCAAGATGAGCCTAATGAAAGAGATTAAAATAATTTGTTTATCCTAATAAACCAGAACCTGGGTGAGGGAACATAACTTCTAGTAATTTATGGGAACAGAGAAGAACTATATGTACTAAAGGAAGAGAGTGGCACAAGGACAGACACAAGTTATCCAAAAAAAGATGCAAAGCTGGAAATTGAAGAAAAAAGTTTTCTAATAATGAAAACAATGATGAACTGAAGCAAAAATCCCTGACTACTTTAAGGGAAAAATCTGTGTGGGATAGTGGAACAAAGCAATGATACCAGATGAAGAATACGTGCAAGGCAGGGAAGGCTAAGGCAATTTTCTGTGGATATTTTTCAATTCTCCAAAAGGAGCAGGAAGGCAGGACAAAACAGTCAAGATCAAGCGATGACTTGAGGATTGGTGTCAAAAGGGGATGTTCCACAACTGCAAAGAGTTTTCAAAAAAGGAAGAACTATCTTTGAAGGATAACCTCTGTCTGGATCCCTTAGAAAAACAACCAAACCACCTTGTTGGATCCAATCCAGCACCAGTGAAAGAAAAAATTGTTAGGAAAAATAAATCACATGAATGTAAGAGCCTTTGGTTGCCTAGTCCTGTTGCACACAGAAACATGAGCAAATGTGACCACTTACCACCCACCATCTTTTTCAAGTTACAAGAATTTGTCAAGTTTTCTCCCTGAGCCATTTCCATTTTATGGCAATACTTCTTGGAGTTTGGCTCCCAGTGTGTAACACAGTGTTCTAATAGTGGCTGAACTAGCACCAAACACAGTAATGTTTATCACTTCATTCTTACAAGAATTTCTACTGCTTATTATACGCATTTGGTCTAAGTCCTCCTGGAACTTAAGCAGAACTGATTGAAGAAGGCAGGGAGCTTATGATACATAAAATTATTTCGGAGGAGAAATCTCACACACCCTGAGTTCAGCAAACAGTTTTAGCTCCTAAATATCTGTTTTGTTGTATGCCATATCTTTTGGTTGCCTAGACCAAGGCAATCCCAATAATTTTCTGATCCATTTCCACCTGTTTACTTTTTATCTTTTAGTTGCTTTTAAATATTAAATAGCTGAGGAACAAGAATTAGCTCCTACAGGGCCCACTAGAAAGACTCCTGACTGACAAGTGTATCTCATTTAGGCTGAAGGACAGCCCATATCACACATTGCTTAGTCTTAACAATACTTTCTCACCAAGTTTCACACGTTGCAAAGGCAAAAGCTTGACAAAGGGCTAAGTATCACGAATTACTTATGGTCATCAGCCTTCATTAACAGGCACTAAAATACCTAGGTTGAATAATACATTGCCTAAGGAAGAAGGCAGAATGTTAGAACAGTAGGCTGGCTTCTAGAAACTGGTGCAGTAGCCATTAGTTCTAAAGCTCTCAGATGCACATTTCCCAGAGCTGCATATTTAAAAATATATTATGCCTAAATACACACAATGCTTAAAGACAATGGAAACAACAGTTTTCCAGGCAGTGCTCACGGATCAGGGTGGCAAGGTTTATGTAAGAGTTGAGGTATATAATCTGTATTTTTCCCCCCCACTTAATGACTTAATGGAAAACTAGGAGGTGGGTTTACTGATTGCATGAGTGGCTGAGTCAGAAATAGTCAGGAATAGGAAAGACCACAGGGAAGAAGTGTTTGGGAAGACTCCCCATTCAGCGCCGGTAGCAGACTTCTAGAGAAAAGATTGGGCTTTGCAAGGAAAGCTCTTTAAAATGAGACTTGAAAGTAAAATAACTTCTTCTGGAAATGGCTTTTTCTCGATACAGAAGATATGGAGGTGCATTTAAAAAAAAAAAAGTTATTGGGTTTTTTAATTATCTTTTATTCCTAAGAAAAAACTTGTAGGTTTGGGATTTTTTTGTTTGTTTGTTTGACAGGATGCAGACCATAACCATATTTATTGACTTCAACTGGACTAGCCACAAGGTTGGAATTATGTGTCAGATGAGTAAAAGAAGGCTTACCATCCAGTACTAAAAATTCATACATAGTCCACCAGAGGTAGTCATTTTAGCTACAGCATGCTTGTATGCATGTGCCTTTACCTGCTAATGGACCTTTGCCAAGACTTTCAGGATCCAGCACTGGTTTACGTGTTTTGAGCCTCCTATACTACATAGAAAAAACATGCTCAGGCTAATTTTTCTATGATATAATTTACTTATTTTCTAAAATAAGTAGCTGTAACTGCTAAAGTCTTATAAGATTTTCCTTACAATTAAATTCTGTTTAACTGACATTGGTTATTTAGAGCTTAGTTTTGCTCTCTGAGGCCTCTTCAGTGGTCAGCTGGCATCTAATCTTAGAGTTAGGACCTGAAATTCATCCCCTGGCATACCTGGCTGCCAGCTGGCTGGCTTCCATAGCAAACTATTTGGATGGCAGGTGTCTTCTTAGATTGCTCTACTCTCTTGTTGAAAGTACTTTTTGATCTATTTCCCACATTTACTTGTTTGGAAGAGGGCCATCATCCCTCCTGAAAAACCAAAAATGGAATTCAAGAGGAGATTGTAAAACTCTGGAAACTGCTGAAAATACCAGCTGGAAAAATCTTTGAATAATGAGTGTGTATCTTAGCAAAGACAAGATAACAATCTTCAACAGCAGACAAGCAGCTGCAATGAATAAAAAGATTAATTTTTTGGCTGTGTCCGTGGCAGACAGAAAAGAAATAGTGGACTTACACAGGCATGCAGAAGAAAAAAAAAAAAAGCACCTTTTCATGGCATGATTAGTGCTCTGGAACAGATTACCTAAAAAGTCATAAAGTTTCTGGCATCTGAAGGCTTCAAGAACAGATGAAGGAAATGTTGTCAGGAATGACACAGGTATAGCACAGCCTGCCCTGACTGTGATCTCATGAGGTCTGCTTCTGGGCTATTTTTCAGTAAGGTTTTTACTTTTTGCTATGTCTTTAGGTGAATGGAGAGTCTTAATAAAATTGCCTGCTTGCCTGACCAAACACAGAGTGATGTTTGTATCAAAATTCATACAACTTGCAATTCAATAAACTTTTAGCAAAATGTTTAAGCTTGTTCCTAGAGTTAGACACACAGTCTTGCACGAGACTTTGACAACTAAGAAAAAATTGATTTAGGAGTGTGTTTTCTATAAAGGCAAGATTTCATAATTTGTTTTCTGGGAAAAAACCCCAAACACTAAAACTTTAACAAGAAATCCCAACAAACGGTGCAGAGCATTTTTTATTTCTTGCCGTCTCTGCCTCCACATTGGGAAAGGAAATGAAAGCTGTAGCAAGCAAAGGAAATTATAGCTTTTTCTTCATTCCTCCTACACATGCATTAAAAAGAAGGGATGTGTGGGAGGAACATCAACATGTTAACCCGTTTACATTCCCTTGGCTCCATTTTCTCTGTCCAAAATGTTCAGAGTTCAAATGAAACATGAGAAGCTTTAGTCCAAAAGCAGAAAACCTCAAGAAAGTGTCAGAGATTGTTATGGGAATGAGGACAAAGGCCTTCCAGAGTGCATCAGTTACATTAACACCCACAAATCTTACCTGCCCTGAACTTTAACTATGTACCTATGTAAAATCACCAGCGATCAAAACTTAATGATATATTGTTGTACACTGTGTCTTCTGTGCATATATAACACAAGTTTTAATCCATAGCACTTCAAACAGAAAAGACTGCATGCTCTATATCAATTTTGTCACTATTAAGTATAAAGTTGAGACACTCCAGTATTTGTTTACAGACAAAATAATTAATCTTACTGCAAGCCCTATGTAAAAGTGACTGATTCAGCACATCTTTGACAACATATTTAATGTATGACTGGTTTTCCCACACTTAGTATTTTTCCACAGTGCTATTGGGTGTCAGAATTATTTCCTGCAATCACAGCAGATACAGAGCTTACCCAGGAAAACAAACTTGGACTGCAGTCCACAAAAAGTTAAAATCTAATAAAGAACTTTGACGTTGCTATGACCACCATAACAACTTAATATAAAAACAATGCACTTTGTCAAGTTCATCTTTAGCTATTTGCTATGAAACTGAATACTTATTGTACAGCATAAATCAACTATTTGTTTACTGGGCTTAGTTTTTAAAAATGTCAAAATAAATTACATTTTTCCTTTTTTACAATAATTCTTCCAAGTTCTTTTTAAAATCAAATTTTCATTTCGGACTATGACAACTAAAATAGAAATCTCTGACACAAATTTAGCTTTCCAGCCTATGGGCAAAACATAAAATTCTTGTTAAATTGAAGTGGACCAGAAATGGATGGTGAAACTTGTCTGTAGAAACTTTTGCTAATAACAAACATTTTTCTAATGACATGGATTCTCAGTAACAGCACATGACAAGGTGTGTCTTGCAGTGTTACAGCAGCAGGATTCAGGAGTGTTTTGCTGAGGGAGTCTGAAGACCAAATACTTGTGGTACCAAGTTATGTAGCTATTACAACATCAAATACTCCACTATATATATTACCAGCATGCTTTCCATGTGATGAATAAAACACAAAGTTTTGTAAGCTTCTTAATGTTCACTTAATTGATCTTTTCTTTTTTTCTCTGAGATGTAACTAATTGAACATCCCCCTTTTGCTTTAATTCATACCATTTGCCTTAATAATACTGCCTGAACCTAAACTAGCCAAATTATTTCTGGAAGTGGATGGCAATATAACAAACTATCTCACACTGGTGCTGCAGGAACAAATCTGACAATTTTACCCCTAGCTACAGTAAATCTGTCAATAAATCTAAATTTACAATAAAATTGAAGTCACCGTAATAATCAAACATTAAGTAGGTGCTTCCATTTCCAAACAGAAATACTCTCAGCCCTTCTTTCCTTGTTCCTTGTCAGGTGCTCCAGTGTCACAACTTTGCATTCCTTGTGCAAGATATAAAGGAATGGGTCCATAATGTTCTAGTTTCATACAAGACTGGACTGAATAGAAGCCATCTCAAATATTATCCTGAAATGTGAACTAAACAAAAAAAAAAGTTCAAAAAGTTAACAAATTCTCATGCTTCTTGATTTTAAAATGACAAAGTTCTTCTTATGTGGAAGAGGTGGTGTATTTCTAATTATGGAGAGATTGATAGAGATTTCCAGAGCACAGATAATCAATCCATTTATAAAATTACCATATCAAACATAAAGCCAGGAGAGGGATGCTACTAAATGTAGGCTATAATCTAAGGCTAGGTATTTAAGTATGCTGGACTCATTTTAAGTGTTATGAAAAAGTGTCATGCTTGCCTTATAAGTTATTTGTACTTGCCATAAGTTACTTATGTTACTGCACACAGGAGTCTGAGGTGTCACTACAGCTTGTGAAACTTGTTGACCACTCATTTCTTGGAATCTTGAAGTATGCTATGCAAATTAACTGCACAGATATCAAAAGTCATCTGATGATCAGATGACTTCGTTGTCCCTGGTTGTCCTCAAGCACTGAATATTGCATGAATTCTTTTTTTTTCATTTATAAATTAATCATGTAAAATACAACTGAAATTAGAGCTGTGGTGGCCTGAAGATGTCACAGTGAGCAAAAGAACAGTGTCTTAGCTCTGTGAAGTGTTGCACAGGCTAAGAGGGTCTTGTGGGTGCCTGAACCCATAGAACTGGGTACACTGAAAGTGTTTGTTCCCAAGTTTGCCAGCATTTCTGCCACGAGACCTCTGACAGTTGGACTTGATGATCTTAGAGGTCTTTTCCAACCTTAATGATTCGATGATCTTTTCATCAGTGAAATTAATACAGTTCAGAAAAAACCTACAATGAAGCTTTGGGCACTGATATCCTTCGTCCAGTAACTTCCTTTCCTTTCCCCTTAGTGATATTGGTTGTTATAATTAAAGATATTATTTGTTCACAAAAGCCTTGATTAAGCTTTTCTGGAAATTACACTAAGAAAGTTTCGTGCTGATCATAACCCATCCACTAGAATCTGGAAGGAAAAAAAAAATCAAAACAAAATGAAATCAACAAAAAAACCCAAAACCAACCAACCAAAAAAACCAAACAAAAAACCCCACACCAAAAAGCCCACCCAAACCAAACAAAAAAAAAATCCAAATCAAACACAAAACAACCAAAACAACCACCACCACAACAACAAAAACAAACAAAAACCAACCAAACAAACAAAAACACAAGAGAAAAACAAAACACCCCCTTCCTCCAAAACAAAAAACAACAAACCCACAAAAAAATCACACACACAAATAGAAGACCACTGGTTGCATTCTTAGCTGTTCTCCACATTGAATTCATCAATGGTCCCAAACTGCTGGACCATTTTTCAAACTGAAGTATCTTTCTTGGAGACATGATTTCTTCTAGGCTCTTAAGTAAATACTTGGGTGTTAGAATCAGAAATTTTGTTATAGGCATAAGCTTTTCTTTCAATTTTTTTTCATTTTGATTTACATTTTAAGGAGTATTAGTGTGCAGTTAGTGAATTCATCGTTCCCCTCCTTTGTCCAGCACAGTTCCAACAGAAACAAGTGACCCTATTCCACCTAACACTGGCTGCAACCATGACTTCTGAAAGCATTTGATGTTAAACAATGTATTCATGGTGACTGTTCATCTTTGTCCAAGATGTGGCAGTCAGCTTACACACAACATTTAAGAGCATCGTGACAGAAAGCTGTTTCTTGAAGTGTTTACTCCACACGATTGAAAAGTTTTTTCAGCCCTGGCTCAATGGGATTTCAGCCTTGAGCCAGAAACACTCTGATCTTTGGGGGCTTACAAAGCATGACTGGCCTTACAAAATCTAGGCAGTTTGCCAAGGGTTTTTTTTAAAAAAACAACAAAACTTTGTTGAACTGTGGTGGAAGGTTAAACAATTCACACAGTCTTGACTCTCCCTACCCCCAATTTGCCTTGTACTTAATGTCTTCTTGTCAAGAAATAAAGTAACTTCATAATGGGATGGATGGAACCATTTCAGCTATTACACAGCAATGATGGTATTGCTGGAAATCTGAAACAAATGTTAACTTCAATCCTTTTCAGCTTTAAAGAAATAAGTACATTTAACATGCTGAGAAGCTTTCACATCACATGGGATCAATTTTCTTATGGCTTATTTCAAAAAATATTAAAAAATATCCAACTCCAGCTCTGTGCTCTCTGAGAATTGGAGTGCAGGAAGTGAACTGCTCATGCCAAGGGGCAAGTCTCACAAATTTAACTCCAGGGAAATTATTTCTTGTTTTCAAAAGCACCAATGCACACATTATACAGTGCAAACATGTTTTCACCCATGCATTTGAATTTATGCATGTTTTGTGTGAGAAAGATAAGATTCTTAATCACTTAAGAATTGATAGAAGTTAAAAAAAAGGGATCTATTGAAAAGTAATGTTTGAAAGCCCTGGGCCATCCTACACCATTGATTTTTGAGATTAGAAACAGATGTCTCCATTCTACACTGCTGTCTCAACAATATACTACACCAGAAACCCCTCTACTGGACACAGATTTTACGTCCTATTGTGAGCCACAGAAGGTTTGTAAATCAACCCTTAAGTGAGCAGACACATCAGGAAAAAAACCCAAACTAAATAACAGATTATTATGCAACAAAATGTATTTTTGTTCAGTGTTATTTTACTCCTGCTCACACTTTGACATGCTCTCATGAACGCACTCTGGTGCGTTTGTGCACGTAGAGAAGACAGTCTGGGTGTGAAAGACTTGCTGGGTGCTTCTACTAAGGAACCTTTGTCAGGAGATAAGACAAATGGGCCCTGTTCGTTCAAAATACAGTACTCCTGAATTAGTCAAACACTAATTCATTGAGTCCCTTCTGTAGACTATAAAGTTCAGCTACTAAACTGCTAGACAGATTTAGGCTGAAATTTTCAATATGCAAGTTATATCCTCATTAGTGAAAAAATAAAATATACCTATTCTTGCCTAGAAATGTCTGCAAAGAAAAGGATTGCGACACGTCTCCCCTTGAAGCACCAAAATGTAAGGCCAGGAATGCTTTTTCCACTGTATGCCTCCTCTTCACCTGCAGTGGAGCTGTGAACAGCAGCATTAGCAGACAGACATTCACTTTTCTGGTTTTAATGTAAGAATAAAAAGCAGCAGTAATATAATGCAGATTGCAACTCTCATCATTGCCAGTGCAAACCGAGATGGGAACGTACCCTCCGAACTCCTGCTGCTGGAACAACACTGTGTGAAATGGAGGCCTGCATTGTTGCCAGGATTTCAGTGGAATGGCAGTGCGTGGGTGCCCACATGAACAGGCCCACTGGCACTTTTGGGCAATGCCTATGGAAGCAATCACCCAGCTGCAGAGAGAGTGCAGCTCAACTTGGCCTTCGTCCCCACATCTCTGTCAGCCATGCTTAGCATACAGTGATGCTCTCTGTTCCTCAGTCTTACACCTTTTTACTTTCCTTGCTACCAAAGCACAGCCAAAAGTAGCGTGAGCTTCTCTCCTGGGCCAAGAGCCCAGCCACTATAATAATATTTTTACCTCTGTGAGCAACCCCTCTAAAGGTCCCATATGGTATGTTTTCCAAATTGTTGCCAACTATCAAGTCAATATTGCTAAAAATTCCTCAACCATTATTTTTGTCTCTTTCTTCATTTCTTTATTTCATCTTTCAAGAGTATCTTTCTACAAATATCCAGTAAGTGAGGGCATGCTTTGGCATTTTTGCTCAAAAGCAGCATTTTCATTTATGTCAGCAGGAGGTTACAGGACCGCACATGGAATGTTTACTGCCAGCTATTAGCTCCAAGTGGTGGACATCAGAGGCAAACACATTTCTGCTGAGTAAGTTATTGTGGGCTCTAATTGGCTCTGGCTTTGATGGAGCTATGTGACATTCCCCAGTTCACGTTACCCCCTTCTACAGTATTATTTCTAACACCACGTTTATTTCCATCCATTCACACTTTAGCCCACTATCCCATGTTTCTGAAAGTGCTTGTCTTTCATTGACTAGGTGAAGTATAACAGAGTAATTGTTCTGCATTTCAGTTTCTACACTAATCTTCAATATAGAGACACAGATCATCACCAGATCCTCATGTGAAACCACTTCCTCATGGAATTGGTTGTTCAAGCGTGTGTCAGAAAAAGCTTATATCCCTCTCAACCTAGTCTGCAGACAGGATTCAGAACTCCATCACACATACTTAAATGCTCTGAGGATGGGCTATACCTTGGACAGGATAAATAACACTGTCAGTGCTTTTTTAAAGTGTATTTTGTATTACTGCAATACTTTCCTTTGACTATTCATTACAAAGATCTTCCAATTTAGGTGATTTACTTAATATTGACAACTATAACTGAAGCACATTGTGAAGTCATCCCATATTTATACTGTAATCCTCACTTTCCTACCTATTGCATAATTTGGTCACATTTTGGTATCTTGCTCCTGATGCAGCATCCCATATGATTGCCTATGTATATTGCCAGGAAAAAAATTCATAAATAATTTACAGCTCAGACTCTGAAAACAATGTTTTGATGGAATTCTACTGTTTATACCAACAGAAAGTCTTGTGGTAGTTATATCAAATGAAATGCAATACATACAATAAAAAGTGTGAGCTGTTCGCTCACTCAATCTCTGATGTTATTTATATAAATAACATTTCACTTTAAGAAAACAGCAATTAGATTTCAGCTAACAGGAAAAAACCCACCAATTTCCTCAGTTCCTCAAGGCTCACTTCCTAAGCTTTATCACAGAGAAAATGCCCATAATTGTGGCATTTCAAAAATTAAAACTACTCATGGAGAGAATCAGAGCAAGGAAGCACATGGAGCAATTGCATTTAAATATTCTCTTCTAGCAGCATATTGGAGAGGTGGGAAAAGGGAATAAGCCATTTGTGTGAAAGGCTGAGCTACCATATAAGCTGTCTCAAAGTGGTTTGCAGGTCCGTTGACACAAATGCAAAAAGCAGGGTATTTATGGTAATGAAAACCACTTAATCACTTGATAGTTATTAGAGATGAAAATCTAACTGCATTATAGTCAGCTAATACCATTGGGTAAGCTAATAAATTCCTAACACACACAAGCAATTTACCCAAATAGTTTGTGTATATTTAGGACCAAACTCAACCTTTGTTTGCTCTGGTCATCCCCACTGGGGTGGAAATCATTGCACAGGCATAAACAAGGAGAAGACAGGCTGTTGTCACTACAAGAGTTTTGACAGAAATAAACAAATTCTATTTTCATCTAAATATGTACGATCCCAGTAACATCCAACAATAAAAGTTTAGTGCACGCAGGGGTCAGATGCAGAGATCAGGCAGGGTGGCAAAGGGCCCCAAAGGGCTTGTGCCCTCTCTGTGCACAGACCACATCTCAAATATACATCAACATGATCACAGAAATCTTGTGAAGGGCCAGATCACCACAGAGAGAACAGATGAGCAGAGGGAAAACTCCATATACAAGCTGGAGATGCAAGGCCAGTGTTGCCCTTAGTCCAAGAGAGTTCCAAGCCACTTTCTAGAGCCTGCATCTGAAGACACATAGGGCACCTGTAGTCCTGTGCTTATTCTGACATGAATGTCAGGCAGACATCACACCACAGTGTCTGGAAGGGTGACCTCGTGAGCAAGGACAATGCTCAGTTCTATTCTCTCAGCTGCTATCAAAATTCTTATTTGCTTTGACAAATTAAAGACTGTTCTTGAAAAGAAACCAAACTGGAGAAGTGAGCAAAATTATTAAGATATCACCATGATCTCTCTCTCTTTTTTTTTTTTTTAAGAGAATAGGACTAAACTGAAGCCTTGCTTTCATCACACAGTTAAAGACGCATTTTAACGCAGGCTGTCCAGTCCTACCAGTACATTTATTAGGCCTCCCACCTTAATCAGAAAGCCCACAGGAAAAGACCACTGCATTAGATACATAAATATTCTACTCCTGCAATTTTCAGTTTGCTATTTTCCCCGTAGTACTATTCTAATTTCAACATAATGGGAAAAAGAAAGGCAACATAAATCCAGTCTTCCTAGACAGAGCAAACAACCAAATACCACACTTGTAGAGAGATGTTTAGCTGAAGATTTGCAAAAGGAATAAGCAGTACACATCAACTGTTCAAACAAAGCAAAAAATCCCAGGCAAACCTATTCTGTACTTCAATTTGCAGTGCATCCTGCAGACATGATGCGTAACGTATTCCTTTCTCAACCCTTTAATAACTCAGTTCACATATCTTGGTTTCACTAAAGAGGAAATGTTGGGAGACTATTTATTTCTCTTTTCAGCTTCATTTTGATTTTTGGCACTCCTTTTTAGGAATAAAGATATAGAATACTCTTTCCTGTGTTCAACTTCATCAGTTGATATTATAAAAGGACAAAAGAGGATTGTGTCAGTAGTTAAACAGAACAAACTGAATTTAAAAGAAAAAATAACCTTTGAAAATACCATTTCTAGATGGTTAGCATAGCTACAAGAGGAAAAGATCTGTCAACTCCAGCAAGAAGCAAAGAACCCCCCAATCACATAAAAACTCCGTCTGTCAAGAGATTGTTTTCCTTCATCTTGCTTATTCTTTTGTATTTTTCTCTTGCATGAGAAGAACAAGACTTGACTATGACCCTATTGGCCTGTTTTCTCTCTTTCTGTATATCTGTACTGAACTAATGCCTGAAGATAAACTGTATCCAGGGAACACCTGGTTCAAGCAGGTAGAAAATATCATCAGTGAAACCTTTTCTAGAAGCCAGTTCAACTCATCCTCTAAGAACATCCATTCCTAAAGGCACTTTAGACCAAGACAACACAAGGTAAACATCCTTAAAGACCCAGGTGGCAAGTTCTGCTGCTGACACCTGACAGAGGCTTATCACCAGTGTTCCCAAATTGCTGCATTCACCTCAGCACCACGAGCATGTCTTCTCTTACAGCGCTTTTACTGGAGCCGATGTTGCAAAGTCGCTTGTGTTTTCCATCAAACCCTGTCTCGTAGCTTCCATTATGGACACAACTAACTGGAACCATTACATGACCAGGGCTGAGCTGTGATGTTTCAGCCTGACAAGGGAGATGCTGTGTATCACAGTATTTTTCTTATTCTGACATTCTGTATTCTGACACACACATTTGTCCTGGACATCTGCTATGTTTCATTCCTCCCTAATCCTGAGGGCAGGGACATACTTCCATGTGGCTAATACAGGTTGTCTCCAGGCCTTATCACAGTATAAACAACCAACGAGTGCAGCAAACACTGCTGAAAGTAAGAAGTGTTTTATAACTCATAGCTCTGAGTGTTAATGTATCACTTCCATCTACTTGGGCCTCTGACAATACTTTTTACTAAGAAAAGGAAATGAGCCCTTAGAGTGTGGAGACCTTGGTCTTTTAGACCTCCGTGTTTTGGTTTTGGGGTAAATAACTTATTCTCCTTTTACTAGAAATGCTAATATTTCTTGAGGGATGTCATGAATGCTGTTGACCTGTTCGTGATTTCAAAGACAGTATAAATTTAATAAACAGTCAACTATGTTTTTCAATGTGGACAATGGGGGTTGTCCCCACACTACTACACTAATGTAGCCATTTAAAAACTATTATTAGAGACAAAAAAATTCAACTAAACCCTGCAGTTTGGGTATTCCAAGTTACATTTTTGGTTTTCCAGGTTATCTGTGGTGCAGTTAGATGTCTAAGTGGCCATTAGTTACCTGACAACCTACTTGTTTATTAGGTACACATGCAAATTTGGGTTAATATTACATATGCAGCTGTGTGGACTCAAAATTTTCAGAACTGCCTCCCTTAACCTGCCTAAGTGTAGCAAGTAAAATGATAAAACATGAACACTGCATTTGTGCAGTGGAGCACTAATAGTAATTCTCATGGGTTACCTTATGTGTTGAGCCCCTCATTTTCATAGAAGTTCTGCCTGGGAAAACTGCTGTTCCACGATAATGCATTCTGCCACTGTTGACATTTTCTTCTCGTGGAGGCAAGGAGTGAATCCCCCCTAGGACTGTTAAGGCTTTCAAAACTTTTCCTTTCAAGCAGCTGGCTATAAACTTTGCAGGGAAATCAATCGACCTTCCATAGTTGGCAGTCAAAATGAGTTGAGAGCCAGTGAAAATAAATACTTCCAGATTGTAATTCAGCTGGGAGTCAATCGTATTCTCTTTAATGCCCTTCAAATGCAAGGAGGAATAACCACACTCCTCCTTATATTTTGTCCCTTACACAGAGGAGTGCTCTGCTGATCCCCCCTTAAGAACAGCACTGCTTAAATCTGTTTGTTAGTCACCAACCGACCTGCCCATTTTGGTCCTTGTTTAGAAGAATTTTTAAAGTTATAACTAAGACAGAGGAATCAAGTTTTAGGCAAGTTTCAGATCTCCTTGCAGCGGTTAGTAGCTATGTTTTGTGCTATGTATAGCCTCTTAATCAAGGCAAACACAAGGAAAGTCTAGGTATGCAACTTCAGGAATTTGTCTTCTAAGCATTGAGCCAAAACTGCCAGCTTTAGTTTTCCTGATGCCAAAGAACTTCACAGGACTCTATTGCTAGCACAAGGCAAAGAGCACAATAAGATTTTACAAGGTATTGCCACATAGATGGAATAGTAAAAACGACTCTTGTTCCCCAAACACATAATTCTGAACAACAAGCAACAACACAGGCGGAGTTTTCAGGTCCAGAGGAGGGGGGGGAAGGGAAATGAAATCCAACCACCCCCACCCTGCAACATGTATATGCAACTTTGGCTGCCATCAGACAACATCACATACCTACAAATCAGTCTGTCAGATTAGGAGCTGCCTCCTTAACCTTGTACACATGGTTCCCATTTAGAACAGCCACACTGGCCTTACAGCATTAAGCGATGAGGAAAAAGCTTGTTTATGTTCAGAGTCAAAGCCACAGTCCCCACAGCGACCATGTAACAACTTACTTATCTCCTGAATTTGAGCTGTTTTCCCTCCTTATGCCATAACAGACCAGACCACTTTTCAGGGTGATGAAAACAATTTAAAATTAATCAGTCACACACAGGACACTCAGGATTTAGCTGCATGGTTTCCTTTAGACATCCTTCCCTCCCCTCTGTGTTATTCACGTTGTTTAGATTAAGAAGCAGACTACTTCTTCCTGATATACAGCAGTTAAACTCCAATATTCCAACGTGGATTTATAACTTCTAGACTACAGGCTGTAGTTACAGGGCATGATGACAAGCCCTTCTGGAAGTGGAGGGACTCATTTGACAGTAAGAGCTGTTATATTTGTAAAGAAAAAATTTCATTGTGCTCTCCTTGTTGATGTGACATCAGCAAGACATTGGTCTTGGTGAACATGAGCACGGAGCCTGCTTTGCCTTCTCTGTAACTCCTCACTGCACAGTTAAAGACAGCACTAAGGGTTGCCATTGGCCCCACCTTCTAGAACACAGAAGGGTGTTCCTTCTAAAAGTATAAAGAAAAAAATCTAAACGTGTTCCAAACCAGAAACATGAGCACAAAGCTAATAGATTTTTTCCAATTAATGAAAAAGATGGTGATTTTGACTGGTTGCCATATAACAGTAATAACAGCATATGCTGTAGCAGATTAGAACCAGCAGGATGCTGTGCAGTGCAGTGGGTTTGTTAGCAGAGAGAGATACTATCAGTGTGATGGAGTGCCTGCACCAAATAATTTGGTTTATTGCAAACATTCTCTTCGTATAATCCGGGTATCACATTCCTTACCTTGATAAAGCTTTGATGGTCATGTTTAGCCAGATCAGATAAAAGATGATGTTACCTCAACTCAAAAAAAAAAAAAAAAAAAAAAAAAAAAACCAAAAAAAAAAATCAATCACCCCCCCAACTCATATCCTAATTTAAAGTCCTCTTTAAAAGGCAGGATTTAAAAACTCATTTGGCTCTCATAAGTATGCTCCTAAAGGAAAAACAACGTTACTGAGTTACATGTACTCATAAATAAGAGCCCGCAGCTTTAATCAAGGGAGTGTCCTTGTGAAATTTTAAGACTTAACTCTCATGTTTGAGTTAGACAAATACCTCAAATGTTTCGTTAAGACTTCTGGATCTGCCGTACCTTGTCTTCTAAGTTCAAATTAAATTTCAGTGACTTCACAGGAATGTTTGAGGGTTTTTTAGAGAGAAAATTTTTCCATGGAAAGGATTCTTTGCCAGTGTACAGTGGACAGCTAAGACAGGCCTGCCTGTGCTGGGATGAGGAGCACTGAAAATGCAAGTTCAGGTGTGATGGAGTGCATACACATGGACAAATGTACACAGAGAACAAACTTTTGAGGAGATAGTGAGCAAGTATAGAGTATGGAGACACTGCATCTGTGTCACCACATACAAGTGTGACTAAAACAAACTAGTGCTCAAATTAAAAGTAAAGAAATTAAGAGTGGAGTATGTCTTTTACTAAGACACAGTGGGAAGAGTGGTGGAATCCTGGTTTCACTGGAACACTCAATGCACTCATTGCATGATGTGAACAAAATTCTTATTTCTAAGAATTTTGACACCTTTGTCAGAAAAATATTTACCATCCAGAGTGCTATAAAATCCATTTAAATATTTAATATCCGCATCCAAAAACGGCTGCACTTTCCAAGCAAGGTAGAAGAGAGCACATCAATCTCAGTTTGCATCTACTCAGAGCCTTTTTGAAATAGAAATATGAAATGCACCGGGGATCAAGTTTTCCTGACTTTAAGCAGCAATAAAATATGTCCTTCAGAAATTGTGAAATTATTTATCACCTTGGAATACTCAGAATAGAAATCTCCACAACTAAGAGCAAACTCTGCTTTCAATTCAATTCAATTCAATATTGTAAACCAATATTAGGAATGACAAAAATCAGAAAAAGCATGCCAAAGTCAACCATACAGAGAATTTTGCCCTAAAGCTGTAAAGGTCATTATGAAGTTTCTACCAAAGCCATTGGATCTGAAAAGCAATCCTGTTCTAGCCATTTTCTGATTTTTAAGATTTTATTCTTTCAGAACAGATTCTATTTTCTTTCTTACTTTCATCTCTGAAGATGTTTATAAGATATAACAGGGCTGTTCATAGCAGGATGCACTCCATTCTTAGAACTATACAAGAGAAAACCCCAAAAACCTTCTAATAAATATTGATCTTGACTATGTGATTCTGCCAAAATTATCCTCTGATTTTGTTCCAGGTCTCTAGACCAAGTTGCACCTTTACATTCATACTGCTTCTGGGTACTCTGTGACCATGTCATTCCTTATCTTTAAGTCACATTTTTCTTGCAGAGTCATGGCTGAGACCCAAGAGTCTGATCTCCTGTGAACTGCTGCTTTCAAACCATTACTTACCTAAGTTGTTGCAGACAGTGTGTATAACATCCTTTTCCAGCTGAGCTAAAGATCATCTGTCACCAGTCAAATTTGAACAGCAAAGACTTGAACTGACAGTTGGAACATCCAAGATTCAGTCTTTGCTCTTATTCCCCATGAGAGGATACTATGGTTGTAAGCAGCAAGTTTTTCTAGGGTTTATGATTATGTGAATTCAAAATTTCTGACTGAAAATATCACCTGTGATTCCTGATACAGTATTCAAATATGCACAATTCCCCAGGGGTGAGGGAACCCACAACATTTATTTTGTAATATCTGCGTTCAGGTTGCACATTGACAATTCAAATGTCAAAATCCACAGAAATATGCAGAGAAAAAAAAACCTCTATATGCTTTACTGCATCCCCTTCACCTCCAGTGCTATTGGTTATTTACTCACACATCCCATTTTACTTCTTCTTCCAGCTAAAACAATTCATACTCCAACTTTACCTCACCTTAATTCAAATAGAAAAAATCTTAGTGAGCATATATGAATGGACACATTCAAACCATCTTTTCATTTGGAAAGCTATTCTTCCTATATAGTACTCAGAGTAACCTGAAGTATTACACTAGAGCATAATTCTGGTCTTCCAGAATCAACTCAGGAACATGTGTAGATGTTTTCTTGTTAACTTGATATTTTGAGAAGTTTAAGTATTGAAACATTCTTATCTATCCTCAAGCTAACAATGAATGAATACTAGGGTATGCCTGAGGGAAAGATTTTGACAGAGAATCCTCACAGAATTTTTATGTGGACACCTGTACTCAATTTAGACTTTAAAGTACATTGCATGAAAACACTTAGTTTGCCGTGATTAGTTCCATTAAAGTTTGAACAGGCAGCAGAGTCCAGATTTAGCTGCTAGAAAATAAAATTCATTCTAGTCATGGAAGAAAGCCATAGGGGTGTATTAAAAAAATTACCAGTGTGTTACTTTTACAGTTCACAGCCACATTTTAGAAGAAAAACTTTGTGTATTTTGTTCCTGCTCCCATCTCCAGAAGCACAGCATTTCGCAGCCAGACACGATCTTGCTACAAGTTCATGTAATCTCATCCTGTCCCCAGGAACTGTTTGTTAGGGCTCAGTACTGTGCTAACCTTATCCACAACATTTTTGGGTTGCTCAAAGTACAGACAGCTTCTTCCTCTGCACCAGAAGCAGCCTTGTTACCTCCCAGCTCTATACTTCGATACTGTAAGAGTTTAAGTTCAGTAGAAGTCTATTTAAGGAACAGCAACAGGAGCTAATGTTCTTATGTTATCTTGATCAAAAGTGTAATGAGTCTGTCTGGATCTGTGCAGGTACACAAAAGTGGGAATTTCCAAGAAAAACAGCTCTAAGCAGGTTGGAAGGCAAAATATGTTTCAAGTTCTGCATTTCAGCTGTGTATTCATAAAGATGACTCAGAGCCCTGGTGTGGTTTTGGAGCCCCTGCAAAACACATTACAGTGCTTACTTGCTTTTACAGTCTACTACTGTTTTAGAAAGGGCAGGAAAAAGAAAATCCATCTTTTTTTTTTTTTTTTTTGTAATTAGGAGGAATCAATAGACTCCTTCACAAGACAGAAACAAACTGAAGCAGGACAAAAAGCCTGTTGGCTTCTTAAGATCACACAGTGAGTCTCAGGAACACTAAACAGCAAGTGGCATCTTTTCACAATCAAGTTAAGAAGCTATGCAAAGTGACTGCTTCCTAGTTAGAGATTCTCTTTGTTTTCTTCACTCTGCAGACAGGCATCACCAAGGCTTTATGATCAACAGGCAACTTGCCATACATGATGCATTACCACCCATTCACATGGCTGGTATTTGTCCATTTGCTGCTCTCATAGTGGTCTAAGATTTTTTTCACAGCGCAGTGGTTTGTTAGCAATAAAACACACTAAGTAGTCATCGCATCACAGCTGATATTCAGATAAATCTGTAGTTTCAGGCTTGCAGAATTTATAGGTTTCAATCCTTCACAGATTTTTTACCTTTTTTCCCCCCTCTCTAGGAGGAATCTACACATAGATTTGATTTTATTTCAAATGCATTAAAATCATTGACATAAGCCAGTGCACACGAGTAGAGATAAAAATTCTCTCTCACCCATTTAATTATGATTACTGGGTTAAGAAACTCGTCCAACTAACATTGGATTTCAAAATACATGGCCTAGTCTCACTGATTTTTCACCCTGGAGGTTAATTTAATGCAATCATTTTCTGAGGTCTGCTGCAGTGACAAATTGCTACAGAAAGCAAGTTCTTGAGTCATCCTTGCTACATAACACTTCTGTGGTGAATAATGCCACTAGGTTTCATCCAGAGCAGAAAGGAAAAAAACCTATGTTCCTGTTCATCTTATGTCTCAGATGCCTTGTGTTTTATCTTCTGGGTTCTCTCAAAGATCATCTTTTCAATACTTGCATAGCAAGGATTGACCCATTTTGAGAGATTTCTATATGATGGGAAACCTCAATTTCTACTGCTTGTTCTGCAGTTCTTCCTTCTCTATCCTCCTGGGTACATTCATAATGCAAGCATGATCCTCCAAGCTGGGTGACAGAAGTGGTAGGTAGAGCTCAGATTATCAATTTTTAGCTGTCTCTAGCACAGCTTTGTCTGTGTGAGCTCTGGCACAGGTAAGTTTCTAAGTCTCTGCATTGCCTAGAACTCACATAATTTTATTTTTACAGAAAGAGTATTTTTCAATTAGTTTCCATCTGTTTATCATGTAGCTATACAAACATTGATGCCAGGGACAGTCTGGGGGCAGGAAGAATCCCTTGGAACCAGATAGGACCAAGTAGTTTATAAGTCCCTCTTGTCTTGAAAGAAATGCATTTGAGTTAAGGTTGAGTTCAAGGAGACATTCCCCAGCCAGCAATATCAGCTGAAGAGGCTCTTGCCCTGTCCATCCCACTTTCTCCTCCCAGCTGCCTCCCAAAACCACCAGTCACCTCTGCATATCTATTTGGGTGGCCATTTCATAAGCCAGTTTGGAGAGCTGACCTGGCTCAGTAACAATTTACAACATCTCTTCCCTCCCACTCCCTCAGAAATCTTTCTTGAAAATGAGTCCTGTTCCCTGACCTGGTTCACAGCACAGCCACACTGGCAGAACTGATAGGATTATAAAAAGATAGGAAAACCAATCATTTTGACAATAGCTCAGTTTCACTGCTTTAATTTCAGAATGGCATATCCACAACCTTGTCTTTTCCCTCAATTGCTCAGTTATGCCACATAGCTTGGGGGGGTGGAAAAGTTATTACCTCTGCCTGCAAGTCTTTCTTCACTCAGGAAAGCGAGGGGGAAACCCAAACAGAAACCCAGAATAAACCCACTCAGACCTTAAGTCTCTCTAGAAGTTTAATTTCAGTGACAAGTAGTCTCCAAATGTAAGCTAAAAGTTGTTAATTTTTAATTCTTATGCCACGGGAAGACACTTTACCAAGAGTCACCAAAGGCCGAACAAAACTAGTGCAAGTTATCCCCCCATCCATTCCATTTTTATCAGATACTTTTGGATATTGCTAATCATTCATCATGGTTTTGCAGCATGCCAGAACATTTGAGGACAGTCAAATATGGCACAGATGGGACTTGGGGCATACGAACAGATGCTGAGATATCAGCAGTTTAAGAAGTTCACATCCAAGCTGGTCACCTTTATTCCTTTTGCAGTCAACAGAAGGAATATGCACTGCTAACACGCAGTCCAGCCCATCCCAAAGTAGATATGTAGCTCATACTAACAGGCTTAGTTTGTTCATACCACTGATATTTATAGAACTTGCCCGCCCAGAGGACTTCAGGGGCTGGACGTGGGCAGACAATAACAAAGCCGGGCTTTTATTCTTCATATGCACAGTAAAGGTGGAAAAGACTGACCTTATAAGACAGAACTTGACAGTGGTATTTGTTCAGGTCCCCAGGCCTGATGACAGGTCACCTGCCCATTTTGCTTCACTCATTATTATCTCTCCTTACCAATGTCTTTCTAATCTACTTTACTCCCTCAGAGCCGTCTTCTCTCCGGTCTCAAAGCCAGGCACCAGAAGCTTCATAAATTGCCTCCCCAGAGCACAGAGCATTGGGTGCTCTTGGACACATGATTTTACTGCCACAACAACCAGTTTCTTGAGATTCATTAAGTATTGAATTTAGGCCCCTCTTTTTTTCAAAAAACTTAGTTTCAATACAGCTTCTCTTGCCCTGGCCTAAGGATACCACATAGTATTGAGGCACCCAGAAACAGTATTGCACTCCCTCTCTGGCAATGCTGTTCACATTGCAATGCAATAGATGAATAATCAAATAAGATTTCCATGGCTCTTGTGCTCCCTCCCTTTCCCTGCTCTCTGCCCTGTCTGATCTTTTCCTGTAAGAGGGTGGTTTGTCAACATCCTGGCTGCCAGGACCATCGATCCTGCCCCAGGACGTTTAGTCCCTGTCCCCATTAGTCAGATTTATTTTCTAGCCATTTCCTCTCCAGCATATCCACAACAGTGCACATTTTTGCCTTTGGCCTCACACTGCCTCCTCTCCGTTGTAATTTTTTTTTTTCCTTCTTCTTTGGCTACGTTTCCTTTTTTCCATTTCAAGACAGAGGGCAAATGAGCAGTGACCTCTTGTAGCTGGCACCAGGACCTCTCCTGTGGCTAGAGAGGAGCCAGCCCCTGCGTGAGAGGCAGCCAAGTCCCTTTCCCAGGAGAGGATATTCAGCTCCCCACAGCAGTTCCTCTCTCCTGAGAAGCTGAACAGAGTCAAGTCAAATTTAGATATTGATTAATCCTCTGTTTTTCTATTTTCTTCTATGGTCTTTTTCTGTAAAGTGTGGATTCTCTCAGGAGAATCAGGCAGCTACAGTAGAGAGCTTTTCCCACATTTTTATCCCTAAAGTACCAACTACATCTAGAAGAAAACCATACAAATTTCTGTTTATCAGATTAAAAAAAGAAAATTTATTAAATTTAAGTGTCTGGGTTCCAGTAGAGATCTATTCAAAGTACCACAATAGTAGAGATGGTAAATTAATTTCTTGAAAATAGTATTTGCTGTGAGATGCATATTTCTCTTCTTCAGCTAGGTTGCCCTTACTCTATTTATAAACGCAGCCAAAGCAGGAAGCACCCTAAAAATATATATATATAAATATATAAAATGTGATCATTTTTCCTTGTCATGAAGATTCAATATTAAAATTGGAGGAGGTCAGGTGGAACTTGCATAGGTTTTGTTCAAACCTATTTGTGAAACCACTGTCACAATCCTGGATTTACTCCACTGCCCTACAAAACTATGCCCTAGACTAAGTTACACAGCACTCTTGGTAAGTGGCATTTGCATTTGAACCACTCAAGCTGGGTGTTCACTGGCCCTTGCAGGGCCTCAGGATGTGCCCCAGGCAACAACGGCCATTGCCATTTACATTGTCCGAGGGTTTAGAAAGTGCAAATTCAGCAGTGCATGAATGGAAAGGAAGATGTAAAACTCCTTGGGTGTCCAAGTTTCCTAATGCTAAAAAAAAAAATAAATACATAAAATAATTATACACAAATATGTTAGTTGCACTTTTGATTTGGCATACAGTCTACATCATCTATAGGGGCACCGATTCTGTTATGATCTTAATTGCCTTCAAATCCTTTTTTGATTTAAATAGGAAATGGAGACAACTACCATCTTTCAAGGCTCCTGGCTCTCCCCAGGTTTGTCATTGTTTTTAACACCCTACAGAACCTTCTGTTTCAAGGTCAGTTTTGGCTTCACTAAGTGGAAACAGGTCCCAGTGACACACAGCGCTATAGCTGTCTGGTTTCACACACACTATTCCATGAACTGCCTGCACTACTCCAGCCCTGTTTTGCCTCTTTCACTGCAGAGTGTCATAACACAACTGATTAGTACACAATAAATTCAGCAGCTATCCGGCCAAACAACTGTGAGGGTTTTGCAAAGCAGATGCTTGCTCAAAATTGCTGTTGATGGGCACGGGAACGCCGGTTCTATCCCAGTAAAAGAGAGTGACGAAAGGCATGTCTGGAGTGCCCGGTGCTGGCTCCCTGTCCCAGGAATGCCACCCTCCCCTTGGCTGGAACCCTGATAAGCACAGCTATTTTAGCAGCTCTCACCAGCAGGCTGTGTATCAGAGCAGCCAAAGCTGCCGTTTGACACATTGGGTGTCCTGTCAGCACAAAGAGCTTTAACCTTCAGTTGGGCTTGCACACACTGTCAGAGCCACACCTAAATCTAGGTAATCTCCAGAAAAATGGTGAGGTGGGAGGGAGGTTGAAAATTACTGTGAATTAAATAAAGAATTGGTTTGAGGCAGTTGGGACACATAGGTCTGGCTGGAGTACTTTGGTGATGAGAAATTGAGTTTGTGCTTTTGCTGATGTTGCTATGAAGTCCTGTGGGACTTAGAGCTTCCAGCTGTGGGAAACAAACTTTATCAGAACAGAGAACCCTGGAAACCAAACTTAAGAGACAAAACAAGACAGAGACACTAGGATTCTCTACAGCAAAGCTGTCCTAGAAAAGTAAATGCTGCACTAATATTAACAGAAATACAAAGCCAGTTGAAACAAAAGCACCCTAAGATACCCAATGAAACACATTTTGTTTAAAGTTGCAAAAAAGCACAACTGGGATATGATCTGAAAGTCCAAGGTGATTTGCACTCATTAATGTTCACACCTCTAGGTGTGTCAGCTGTTGACATCTTATTATCAAAGTCAATAACTTGGATAATATATATATATACACACACATATATATCAATAATCGGAACTAAGGTACAAGATAAAAAAATAACTGCAGGTCTTTCTTCTACTGGTTAGAAGCAAGAGCTGGCAGAACATTTTAAATCATACTTGGCCACTAAGTTCTATTTGACTTAAAGTTGCAAACAAAGTTAATAAATTTAAATAAAATTCTATTTTTAATGACCTAGATTAATTTTCAGGGTGCTTTGTTCTGATATTCATATAGGTTAGATTTTTTTTTTTAATTTGAAATAAACCCTATTAAAGTAAAATAAATTTTGGTAGAAACTGAAGAAGTATGAACTGACCTGAAATCTTTTTCCTCCAGATAATCTTTCCAAAACTTTGGAGACTTTTGCCTCTGTCAAATTTGGGATTTCATGTAACAATGCACACAATAGATTTAAAAGAAAAAAAAAACTGAAAAACTGTATTTGTAGTAAGTACCTTTTAAGTATTGGGAAATATAAGAGAAACCAAAGAACTTGGGGATTTCTCCTGAGGGAGACAATAAATAAGCAAGAATAAACAAAGGGACAATAAACCCTTAGCTTTCCAATATGAACTTATTTTCTGTGTTTGAAAACAACAGAACAGTGTCAGATTATGTTGATTGCCACTGATATATGAATTAAAAAGTTTAATATTAAAAGTAAAATCCAGAATAAATTCAGCAGTAGTATCTAGTGGTGGCCAGAGGGAATCAAAGACTTAAAACTGAATCATGACTGCTAAAAAAGATGCAGATGTAGGATCAAGATGGTCTCAAATATTCTCTATCCTCCATTAAATTTTAAGGGAAAGACACATGCAAAGTTAGCAGAAAGGCTCACATTCTGTTGCCAACCAGAGATGCAGAAAACAATTGATAAATATTATGGAGAAAATATAATGCTCTATCCACTGAAATACAATTGCTGAGGAGCTATCAAAGTATAAAAGACAGAAATTAAATTTTTGGAGAAGAAAAAATCCCTGAACTCAGGCTGTAAACAAAGATGTACTGAGATTACACACCATGGTCAAGTAACAAGATTCATTATGCTGGAGTTTAAAGGCAAGGGAAAAACAATAAGAAAAAGCCTATGTCTAGGAATCAACCACTGACCTGGAAGACAGCACTTTGATGATGATAATGCTCTTGTTACACTTGCATGCAGCACTAAGCACATAATTCATGAGGCTCAGGTGAGTTTTAGGTTAGAATAATGCCAGGAAAAGAGCAGAGCACACTTACAGTAAGAGGCGAGGCAAGGAGGTGTGTCCCAGGCATTTGTTCAGCAAGAGGGGGAAAAGGTCACTAAGAAGAGCAAATTTAAAATTTTATGACAGCAAAGTTACACTACTCAAATCAGTAACTGCAGGATTTTGCCCAAGACAGTGGAGCTATGTAAGGTCAAAATCCAATATCCCAGGCCTAGGCATCACATGCTAGCCAGTAAGGCCAAGGATATCTGATATACAAGGAACATTTAGAGTTGAAGGCTGTGGGTGGCAGCAAGAGAGGTACAGAATTAAAATAAACAGCATTTTTAACTGACAAAGAGCAAAAATAATCTTGCCATTTAACTATTAAACTCCTTATTATAGAGGAATAATCAGATTTTTAGGAACTTGACCCACTGCAGTGATTAGGCTGCCCACAGCAATGAAGCAGACTTGGTTTTGCCCTCTGCTTTTTCAGAAAGCTGACTTTGGTTTCTACTCAGGTTTGGGAAGTCAAGCATATCACATTTTACTGTATCAGAGCAGTTAATTAATAAAGCTGAAAACAGATCATAGAATCAATTGGGTTGGAAAAGGCCTCTGAGATCATCAAGTCCAACTTTCCACACTACATGTTTTCCAGCCACTTTTCCCCCAGCCTGTAGCCCTGTATGGGATTGTTGTGGATGAAGTGCAGGACCCAGCACTTTGCTTTATTGAAAAATCATACTACTGGCCTCAGCTCATTGACCCAGCCTGTCCAGATCCCTCTGCAGAGCCTTCCTGGTGGGGGACATCACCTGCATGTGGCACTAATCAACCTCCAGTTGTCTGGGACCTGCCCAGTGAGCCAGGACTGATGATAAATCACAGAGAGGGGCTTGTGGAACTCTTCCACCAGCTCCCTCAGTATCCTTGGATGAATCTCATCTGGTCCCATAGACCTGTGAGTGGCACAGCAGGTCACTCCCTCTGTGGAGGGGTGTCAGTGAAACCCAGAGGATGTTCTGTTCTGCTCCCCATCCCTCTCTACCTGCCCTGGGGATAACCAGTCTTTCTGTTGAGGACTGAGGCAAAGAAGGCATCAAGTACCTCAGCCTTTACCTCATTCTTGGTTACAAGGTTCCCCTCTGCATCCAATAAAGGATGGAGATTTTCCTTGGCCTTCCTTTTGTTGTTAATGTATTTAAAAAACAGATTTTTATTATCTTTCACTGTGATGGCCAGACTAAAGTTCTAGCTGAACTTTCAGCTTTCTAAGTTTCTTTCTCCATGACCTAACGACACCCTTGTACTGTTTCTGAGTTGCTTGCCCTTCTCAAAGATCATAAACTCTCTTTTCCCCCCCACCAAGCTCCTGCAAAACCTCCTTGCTCAGCTAGGCCAGCCTTCTTCCCTGACAGCTTCTCTTTCAGCACAAAGGGATGGCCTGCTCCTGTGCCTGTTAAGATTTCTTTTTAAAAGTATGTCCAGTCTTCCTGGATTCCTTTGTTATTAACAACTGTTTCCCACAGGACTCTCCTAAGCAGTGACCTGAATAGGCCAAAGCCCACCTCCAGAAGTACAAGACAGAGTTTGCTGACCCCCTTCCTGACTTCACCAAGAATTGCAAACTCTATCATTTTGTGGTTTTGATGTTGGAAGATGTTCAACACAGTACTAAAAGAAGTTGCAAGGACGTATGGCAGCTACTCCTAAATCTACAGTTTGCACAGGGAGAGCTTTGCCTCTTGGAACAATAACAAAACAGCTCCAGTATCAGTAGAACTCACAGATGGAGGAAAGGTTTGGGTTGTGCTCCTATGGAGTTACAAGGAGGACACCTCTGGAATAAAGTGTCTGGCAGTGATAGAAACTATCTGGATAGAGAGAGGCACATTTGAAACATGCCATGTTTGTGAAGTCCATTTTCTTGCCCACTTCAATGCTGACAAGTCCTGCCCAGCTCCATCAGTGTGTTTGCCTCAAAAATATTTCCACAGAGATTTTAAATTAAATGCAAACTCTGTATTCTGACATATGGAATTTTCCAAGAGTGCTTTAGCAAAGAAACCCACAATGTTGCTGCATGACAATTTAAAAAAAAAAAAAAAAAAGTAAGAAGCACTGCAGGGCCAAGTGTTCATCCATTTCTTCTTTAACTGCAGTTTTTGGATTTTTCCCCCTGGCACTGAGGAGGACCAGAACTCAGTCATTTGACTTCTGAACAATCTACCTTAAGATTACCATCATTCCCCTCTAAATTTTGGTGCATATGATAAACATCTCTCAAATCATCACCAGACACTTGTCTTAAACCATAAATACATTAAATTCTTGCAAGTAGTATGCCTTCCCTCCAAAACACTGAATTTATTTTGTTTCTTTTTCCTTTTCCCTTAAATCTTTTTCTTCCATGTTCCCAAGCCAACAGGCTGAGTTGTCCCCATGGGCTATTGATGGCATTAAAGTGGACTGTTCAGCAGCTGTGCCCTGCTGCCTGCCCTATCGATCAGCTTCTCACATGGCTCTTAATAGGTTTATTGATATTTTGGATTCATTTTGTCCTGATTTTTGTCAATCTTCACATTTTCACAGTCATTTTGCTTGAGGAATGTATGCAATTAGTCTGGCTCTTAAAAGCCATGTTCTTAGATTAACGATTTATCCAGTGGCTTTATCCACCCAGCTTCTTTTCCTTTTCTAGTGTTTCTTTGCCTTTTTGGTTTGTGGTTTTTTGCTTCTCATTTTGGTTTTGTTCATGTATTAACGTAAGATCTGTGTATTATCTGCTGTTTTCTGAATGCAAGTTGCTGGGTAGTAAACTACTTCCAAACTAGTTTTTGTTCTTTTTGTGGATCTCAGTCTACCTTTATTCTTTGACCATGTTTTAAACCTATTTTTATACTTGTGAGACCTTTTAATATCCATGAATTTTTAAATCCTTTGCTGGTATTAACTGGCATAGGATTAATGTTGTTGCAAAGCAACTCTGCTTTAATTCAGCCAAAGATTAGCTTCTGTGCCTTTAAGAAGAAGGGATAGCAAACAAATGTATTTAAGTCTGAACTCTTACTCATTTAAAAGTCTTTATGAAGAGTAGAAAACAGATCCAATAAAAATATTTTCCCTAAGATTTCAGGGACTACTGAAATTGTGTAGCTTCTGGAACGTCATCAAAAGACAGAGGACTAGAAGGGTTTACTGATCACTGATAAATATTATGCCATCAAATGTTTCCAAGTTTCTCACATGTTGATTATTTCCATTGATTTTGAGTAATTTTAAAAAATTTTCACTACTCAGATGGTGTCCTATCTGTCTTGATTTGAAAGATTTAGGATACCTTTTATCTCAAGGTTTGTTGTCTTAATATAAGAATCAACCTCATTTATGTCTTATTTTTAGTTATTTTTGTGACCTTTTCCCAGGATGCTACTTCACATACTATATTGCTTTACGTTTTTCATACAACTTGCTGTTTAGTTTTATGAGAGTATATCTACTGTTCATTTACAAATTTATGATAACAAGATGCCTTGCAATATCAGTGTTTTTAAATCAGTATGAATCTCACTTGTAGATTAAAGCAAAACAAAACCAACGTTACCCTTCTACTCCATTAAGTGATATGTTACTTTAAATTCACTCAAGGAACTGGGGAAACCACAACAATGCACTATTGATGTGTAATTAAGACAAAAGAATCATTTTCTCATGCTCTTAATACAATCTGTGATCAAATCTAATGTACAACTGACAAATGATAACCTGCCTCACTCTGGGCTTTGTTAAAAATTCTCTTGGTACTTCACAGACAGGTTCATTGAGAACAGGAAGGCTTTATTTTCTTACAGAAGAAAAAATTTCCATGTAACTTTTGTAATTATGAATACTGATGGAGCAACATCCCCCATGAAGTTAATGGAAATTTTACTTCTGACTTGGTCAGATTTTCAGCCTAGCATCTGCAACTTTTAAGGGTCTGAGGAAGAGCCAAAAATTCTTGATTTATGAAAGTAGCCAAAGGCTTTATAATTTGTACCATAAAGTCATTAAACACATTTTAAAGAGCCCTGCATTTAAACAAGCTGATAAATTAGGGAAAGCATCAACATTTAGAAGAGCACACAGAGGTTTTTACGAGAAAATAAGAGCTTTTCAACTGCCTATGTACTCATTTACTTAGTAGGAACTAATTCCAGGTTGTCTCCTATGTTAGACTAGGCCACAACAAACAAATCAGAGATTTAGTAATGTCAGCATTTTGTGTGTGTGTGTGTGTGTGTGAGGGGTTGTTTGTTTTTGTTTATCCATTTTCAGTTGTGCAGATTTTACAAATATGACAATTCCATTACAAGTCAGTGTTTCTGTAAAGTCTTTCACCATCATCCTCTGAGTTTCATTGACAACCCTTCATCTGTTTTTAAAGTAAACAAATTCTTCAGCATTGGCACTGTTCAACATCTGGCATAACGAAACCTTAATTGTAAGTGAGGCCTCTGGACTCTCCTCTAAAGCCAATTAAAATATAATTGAGAAAGAAACATTTTTTTTCAGGTGTTTCTCAAACAATAGAGGACAGTAACACAATTTATTTAAAGAAATACACATTTCTGGAAAATAGGTCCATCTATAAGTTATATTTATACATTCAGTGGCTTCAATTTTTAGCTGAGTTGAAACCAAGACTGCATCTGCCTTTTGTTTACACAGGAGGATTAGAACAGGAGGATAAATGAGGGGTTCTTGGCTGGCTGAGGATTATAGAAATAACAGAAAGACCTCATAAAAACAGATAGCATCCTGCTTCAGATTTGCAGCTCCACAAAGCTAAAGTTTGGCAGGCACACACTGTGGTTAAAGCTTCCTTATTTGGGAAGAAAAGAGCAGTGATACTAAAAAGATTGAGAGAGAAGCCGCGTTCTCTGAAAAGACTTAAATTCAGATAAGCTAAAGCAGGCATAGATTAACTGGGCAAGCATCAAACTGATGGTCTGATAACCACTACTTCCAATGGAAGAGATTGAACTCCCTAAAATGTGTTTCCAGTCAATTTTTATTAGACAGCAATATTTAATATCTGAACACAGAGCGTTCCAGCTCCCTTCCCCTTTGAACCCTGGAGCGTTATGGCTGTGCACAGGCAGGGGATCAGAGACCCTCCTGCTCCCTTTGTTCAGCAGCATCTCACTCAGAAGCCAGGAAGGAGGCAGTGCCAGCTGCTGGTTAATAAGGGGGTGCATGTTTCTGAAAATCTCCAGGCTCTAAAACACAAGTGTGCAAACAATAAAGGCCAGTGTTCAGTTTGTGTCATGCTGGAAAGGTACCAGCCATGGGCAAGATTGGAAGGGACCACTGGAGGTCATCTAATCCAATCTCCCTGCTCAAACAGGGTCCCCTAGAGCATGTTACTCAATATTGTGTCCAGACAGCTTCTGAAGATCTCCAAAGAAGGAGAATCTTGTCATTTAATCAAATCATGTCCTCAGAGAAAGCACAGAATTAAGAAAGGCCTCTAAAAAGCCATCTGGCCTGTTTCTTTGCCACGAGTGTACCATATACAGCATCAGTTATACCTGTGTCTTTCCTGACCAACAGTTGCTTAGTTTGTTCTCAAAGGCCTCTCCCAAGACAGACAGTTTGCATGGCTGTCTACTCCAGTGATTCACAGTCTTGTTAGGTTTCCTAAAATCCAATCCAAGCTGTCTTTGCTCCAGTTTCAACCTGTAGAGCTTGTCCTACTCACACGCAAATGTGGGGAAAAGTCACCACCTGTTACTGCAGAAGCTTTTTATTACACAATGACTACACTGGTGACCCCAAAATTCTCTAGACTAAGCAGCTGACTCTGACCTTTTTTTGGAGCTCCTTGTTTTTAGACTTGTGAGCATTTTTGTTGCCCCCATCTGGAACCCATCCAATGGGCCCACTTCTGCCCGAGCTGCAAACCCCCAAACCTGACACACTATTCTAGTCAAGATGTTACCACACTTAGCACAACTGGGATACCTCTCCTGTCCTGCATGGTCAGCTCTTGCTGTTATGGCCCTTAATGAAAAGTCCCTTCTTGCAATAAGAGTTGCAACAAAATATTATTTTGTTAAATAATATTAATACAAACCAGTCCTGTTCAGACAAAAGGAACAGCATGGGAATTCAGTCACAGTAATTTGTATACAAATATATAGGTGCTGCATTATCACACCAAGAGACACCCATAGTAAAAATCTTCACTTTTCCAACCCAAGTTTTCTCAGAAGTCACAAGCCACATCTATCAGCCAGCTGCAAAGATCCCTCCATGGGATCTGATCCAATCTATTCCAGTAGGAGGTCAAGTACTGTAAAAACTACCTGGAATTAAAACAAAGACAAGACTTGCTTGTATATGGGGGTCCACATTTTGAGGCACCACACAGCTTTTACATGATCATATACTTATGAATAGAACTTCTGTGGGTCAACTCAACAAAATCCAGGTGGATTTTGTAAAATTCTTATCAGATTATTAAAAAAATTACAAACCAAGTACATATTTTCTGGTAAGAGCTTATTAAACATTAAACCCCAACCCCTAATGGAAACTAAAGATACTTCTGGGAATCCTCCCCGCTGCAAATATTTCTGTAGCTGTCATAAGAGTCATGGAAATTAGGAAGTTTAGAGAAAAAGATGGTGAGTCACATGCAGACTATATTCTGTTGTGCTCAAGAGGATCTGCAGAGATGCCAACGCCTTCCAGACCTCAGATACATTGCAAAATGTTGCACCTTGACAACATAACCCTTGGCTTCTTATCTCCACATTTGCCTGCTGCAGCCCCATTATCTCTTGTATGGTGTCTTCAGGAGATACAGGGAAGCTGAAGAGGATCAGCAAAGCTCTGCAAAATCTCTGAAGCTGAGAGACTGGGTAAGGCAGACTGGATTCTTGTAGGGGATTATTCATGTGAGATTTCTCCCACAAGTTTGGCTGCTGGGACCAGTTTGAACACAAACAAAGCATGACCAGGAGTGACTTAAGGCCTGACTACTTTTTTTATATTCACACATCATTCAAGAAAAGCTAGAACTCAAAGGCTGATCTCCTGTGAGGAAAATAGGCTATGGAGTGTCCCTTTTGGAGTTCATAGTCCTTTTGGTTAAGCTGGACATGCTGATTTAGCTGGTAGAAAGAAGAACCAGTTAAATCTGCCCCTAAAATCTAGTTAATTCAAACCATGGTTTTGGTTCTGCAAAGAGATTACTGCAGAAAACTGCAACAACAGAAGAGAAAGTTGGAGCAGATTTTCTTCAGTGTTTCTAATTCATCTCTTTCTCTCATAAAAATGGTAAGCATGTTTCTTACACATAGAGAAACAGGCACACGTGTCTGAATCTTTACAGGTAACTTGAAGGAAAAAAGAAAGACATAGTTTCCTAACTGTTTTCAAAAGCCACAAACAATCTTAAATTTCTGTATAAACAGATCTGACTGAACGTCTTCACAAGGTCAAAGTTCAGTTGTGTACCCTTGAGCTAATTTACTGTGTTGTAAAACTTGAGATCAAAAAGTATTTAGAATGATAAAAGCAGAAGACTAGAAAGAATAGTAAGAATTACAGCTCATTATAAAGGATATAGTAATGTGCCAAGTAAAGAATATAATAATGCGTCAAATGGAAGAGTCCAGGCCCCAAAGAGCCTGGAAGCAATTATTAAAGCTGAAGAACTGTGGTTTTAATGAATGTGGAACATTATTATATGTCAAAAAGATCCAAGCCCATAATTTAAGGATATTAATTAAATCAATCATTTGATTAGAATTGCTTTAAGCAAAAACTTAAAGGAAATAGTTGAAAAAAACAGATGTAGGATCTGTAAATTAAAAAAAAAAACAAAAAAAAAACCAAAAAAAGGGGCAAGAAAGAAAAGAAGAATTTTCACTGTTAAACATGCCTTACTAACAAATAAAACAGTAGAGGTCTGGAGAAGTTCCCAGTAGTGAGTTACATCATTTACTGCAATGCTCGACTAAATTTCAAATGGACTTGGAGTGCAGAATGTTCTTTGTATAACACTAGCAAGCCAGTGGTGGGCTCCAAATAAAAGGAAAGGATTCATCATTTACCATCCCTTCTGCAGCCTTCTTTTCCCAAAAAGAAATGGCTGTTTCAATTAGAGTTGTGCAGATTCTCTGTGCTGAGCTTGGTTCAAAATGTTCTTTATGCAGTGCCAGCATCTGCAGGGATCAGCTTCCCTGCAGGCCAAGCTGGCCCAGTGAGAGGACTGAGATTTGTTTGGGTCAAGCTCCCTTGCCATCTCTCCTGAGCTCTCAAGAGTACTGGCTCTGAGCAAGGGGCCTGATGTGACTTCTTTCCAGTGAGTTAAACTCTGCTGCCTCCCACCCTTTGGACTGGATCTGGAGCTAGCCCCTTGGCAGCTCTTCTCACCCCTCTCCTGAGGGGGCCCTGCAGTTCCACTACATGTATTTGGGTCTGTAGTTAATCACACACTTGTCTTCTACCTTCTCCTTTTCCAGCCACACTAATGCTAGAGATCCCTGTGCAACCACCCCTGCAGGGTGGTTCTTAATAGAAAAGTTAAAGGGATTCTAACACGCATGCAGCCTGTTTAGAAAAGCATATATAACACACCAAAGCTCTGTGCACCTAATGGTATCTCCTACAGCCCAGACAAACCAGCTGACTCAAGCATGCAATGGCTTGGAAGGAGTCTGCAAACTGGAAGTGAACACATACAGATTTGAAGCCATAGCACTGTGCATTGTTAACAACCATTTTGGAATTAATTCAATGCACTTGTCTCAGCCTATGAGCTGAGACGTGACACCAATAACATATTGCGTTTCCGAACAGCTAGAAAGTACAAAACACTTTCAACAAATTGATTTAATGTCCAAGTCTCACTTACAATGAAGTACAGTATTCTGTAGCTGAATGGTAAAAAATAAATAGGATCCAGCTTAGGCTGCAAATGCCTGTAAATGCCTAAGTACTCAGAGAACAATAACACAGTAATTCTGCTCGTTGCTGCTTAAATAAAACAAACATAGCTGAAGGAAACACATGAAATAGCAAACTCACCTGGGAGCTCACAACTCTTGAGTAGGCACTGACCATTACTGTTTGATGCTGTGAATAACAGGGGTATCCCTAGACAGTATTTCCAAAAAAAAAAAATCAAACTATTTTGCTATAAGTATGTCAGACTGTAAATATAACAGTGTGAAGTATCATGACATGCCTATTAGATTATGTCAGGCTCTGACAACCGATGCTAATAGGCTGCAAAAGCCAGCATTGTTTACATTTTTGTATATAATATCCTTCTCACCAAACCCAAACTTTCTTCACTTTCTATTGTTAACAAGTTAAAGTATTTCACAAGCTTTTGCCCAGCACCACAGCTCAAACCAGTGCAAAGGTACATTCTGTTGTATAACACTACTGAGACCAATTTCTTTTTTCATTTATTTTGGGACCTCATAGCCTAGTCCTATATTTAGGCTAAACCTTTCAGTCTTAAAACTTCCTCTGACCTTTGCCTGAGAATTTTCAACATTATTCCCGCTAACCATTTGAAATTGTTTCCAAAGGACATGTAGAAGGCACCCTTAGAAATGAGTGATGTGCCTAAAACAATTATATCCTTGCCACATACATCCCACAGAAAGATGTTGGTGACATCTCAGAAGAAAGAGATGGCCCTAACTATAAGAAGGAGCTGGACTCACACCACTGCTGGGGCAGCAGCTGTGCATGCTGCACTCAGGAGTGTCAAGGTAATTTGCTTTTTTTTTCCCTCCCTCTCCTAAAAAAAAAACCAAACAAACAAAAAAAAAAAACTAGTTCAAAGGCAGTTTCTAGAAATAGCTTTCCCCTGTCTAAAAGGCTAAACCAGATGCTGGGAAATAGTAGATTTACAATCACCTATATGTCCTTATACAAAGATGTTATGAGCCTTTCTGCAAATTTTCTCTGCAAAATTTTTGCCTCATAAGGGGAGTAGGACTGATATGTAGAGGGGTAAAATTAGATAGCAAGGGCAGTTCTGAATTTCAAATGTCTGAACTTTTGAGTTTGAAAAAAAAATAAGTAGTTTTAAAAAGAAATACCCTACACTGCTGCAAATCTACAGTTTATAGTATAATTTTGGTAACATCAGTGCTCCTCCACTAGTGCAATATTCAGTGCTAAGGAAGGCATGATTGTACATAATTAATGACCTAGACTGATACTTATATGACCCCATGATTGAACTCATGCAACATTATCCTGCTGTAGATGTTATTTCCCCCCAAACACGGGTCTTATTACTTAAAACGATGGATGGCAATGCCCAAGGATTGGCAGTGTGGGGCAGCTTTGTTAACAGTGCTTGCAAAACTGCTTGTGGGGGACATGGGAAATATTCACAAATAAGATTTCTACCGTTCTTTTGTAAGTCTTCTGTAGATATACAAACATGCTAATTTACCCTTCTTGTTTATTTAGCTTTGGTTTCAGCAGGCCCGATGGAAACTCTGGTGCTCATTCTGTGTGCATCAGCTGGAATTGAGAGATACCTTGGACACCAAATGGGAAATTAGTACGAAACTCTTTCCTCAACAAACCTTCCTGTTTGCCTCAGTACTTCATTCCAACCAGAACTAGGAGGTGAGAAACAAAAGGGATCCATTGCAGGGCACACACACAGACAGAGGAAACACATTACTGTTAAAAAAAAGAAGTTATTAAAATGAGAAAGGAGCAACATGTTTGCAAACTGAATGACAACACAAGCTTATTCCCATTCTAGCAAAACGCTGCAGACAAACTATTAAATAGATACACTGAACCTCAAAGTAAAACAGTGATTAAAACATCAAGGGAAATTATTTATGTCAGAGTTTTGCAAGGGAAAATTATTCTGAAGAAAGAGAGCTGAACTGCAGGAAAAGTGAAGAGTTTAAGAAAGACACTTAAATTTGCTTGATCCCGACTCTTCTTGATTATATTCAGAACTGAAAGAGAATCACAATCCATACTCCCCCAAACTAAAGACAACTGAAAGTATCCCATTCCCCCATCTCTGGAAAATGACCAAGTCTTTCCCTTTAATGGAGTAAAGGCATTTATGAAGAGACAGTCTTTCTTGCACCAAAGTCCTAATTGAAAGAACATGGCATGACCTGAAGCAAAACGTTAATTGAAACCACCCTGCATTTCTTTTCCAAGCAAAGTCCTTTTGTCTGACTTTTATAGATTACTCTGACACACTCCCTTCCCTTGCATGGAAAGTTCTGGGGTTTTTTGTTTATACTGCACGAAGCATGAAATTATTGTCCTTAATGCTTTGTTCTTTCCAACTGCATGAAACTCAGCAACATTTTGAAACATATTTGTTAGATGATGAAGGCCAGAGCTGACACATGAAAAACATATGGGTATGTCCATTTGCATGCACAAAACCCACCCCAGTATGCATGAAAACCAGCACTGTAGTGGCTAATTGGTTTTTTGACCTCAAAGCAACTATTACAACACACTTCCACATTTCTAAGGGAAAATCAAATGCAGAAGCAGTATTGGTATAAACCCCTCCATCATCATGCAACACTGCTCTAATTGTACCCACAAGAAAGCTCACTTTATTTTGCAAGACAATTCACTCTAAATTGGCTCTTGCAATACTATTCCTTTCTTTCTTAGGCTATATAGCCTCTTTTCTCTCCTTTACAATTAAAAAGTAGGAGTTTCCTACCCCACCTGACAACACCATCGAAAATGAAATCCATTCTAATCCTGTATTCTTCTAAACTCTCAGGTTCCAGCAGAAGCTTACCATTGTTTGGAGGACAGAACATTATCCCTTTACTTTCTACCATCCCAAAATCTTTCCTGTGTATCATCTCAAGGGCACTTCTTAACAAGTCAGCAGTAAAATCATCCAAATTGCATAAAATGCAAAAAGATTATTTTCTCCTTTAAGAGCAACAATTTAGCGAGATTTGGAGAGACCATTTTATACTCATTTTTATATATTACCCACCAAAAGAAATACAGGCTGAAAAGACCAAGAGATTGAAGAACTAAACCCAAATTTTCAGAAATATAAGAAAAACAACAATAAAAAAAAAAAGCTGAAAAAATATTTGAAGAGGAATGAATATGCTCTTACACAATCTCATTAGATGCACTGAATTATCAAAGATAATTATAAATATAAATTACATACCACGCAGGAAAATCAGATGGCTGAAGAAAGAGGTTGCACCTTGGTACTTCTCCCCCTGCAGGAGGAGGGGAAAAAAAATAAGGTGCTTTTCCCAGGGTACACCCTGAGCTCAGGTGATTGCAGTTACCTCCCAGTCAGTGCCTTCAGCTGAGCTGGGGAATGCAGCAGTGTAAATAAAAATCTAGGAGTAAATAAAATGGTCTTCTGTGGAGGAAAAAAAGGGGGTTAGGAGAAGGTCAAGGAATTGCTGTCTAGTAAAACCTTTGCTTGGAGAGTTTAGCTAATGGATTATCTTTAAAACACTTGTATATATTTAAATAGCTTTTAAATAACTAAAAGCTACAAAATCCTTATGTGCTTACACTGCAGGGCTGAAAATTGCACTAGTTTGCATATTTTGAATAAAATTATGTGAACTGTTACCTCCAAGGTATTAATTTCTGGGACATAATTTAAGTAAGTGAAAGTGGAGAAAATAACTAAGTCCCTTGTGAATGTTTTGTCACACTAGTCACAGTGAGTTCTGGCTCATCTGTAGTTTACAGCCAAAAAGAATCCAGGGTAAAACATTTTCTTGGGCTATCTCCTGTTTGAAATTTCGGCTCAGAAAAATGAATAGAAGTTTAATTGAACATGTCCCTTCTAATTTCTCCCTTTCCCAACAATTCCAAAATCAATCATAACAATTCCCAATTAAAGAGCACTCTAAAGTGCAGGTGTGTAAGTAAACAGTTGAGATGTTAGTTAAAACTGGAAATAATTTTAATTTTACAAATGATACAAGGAAATCAACAATTTAGAAAGAGACATGAAAACTTCTAATTTTTTTTCTTCAGACTGATTCATTACCAACACCTAAATAGAATTCCATATTTACTTTCAGTTATTCCTTTCTTAATTCCTTTCTTCATACATTTTAATTAAGTTACTATTAGTCTCATTAAATAATGCTTTATTCTTAGGCAACATTTTTGGAGGTTGAATTTTTGGAGGTAACTAGTATACAGAACACCTGTTGTAGTCATGAGTGAAACGTTTCACCTGCATCTCTGATAACTCTAAATGATTTTTGGCCAGAGTTATGGTAACTAACAGGAAAGCACTTTTTATGTCAGTGATTTTATTCAGGGTGACCAAAAATACTGAGAGTCCCTACTCAGGACACCTTCTGACCTTTTGCAACCTAGAAAGCGAAAGCTTTATTGAAAATAGGACCACAAGCAATCTGCTTGTGACTGAACTTCATGTGCATTTTGCTCAGTTAACTTGTGCAACAGCTTCTTCCCTGTACTATTATTCACAATATGAAGTACCAGGTCAATTCTTTGCCTGTCTACCTGCCTTTTTCTTTACAAGGAAAGAGGGAGCTTGTCCTGCAGTTGATCTCTTCCTCCCCCATACCACATTGCCAAGAGGCAAAAACATAATGGGAAAGTATCAAGATAAAAATCATTTAAAAGTGAGATACTGTTACAAAAAAAATAGAGTAAATACAAATTATTTCTAAAACCATCAGTATTCCCATCTAACATCAAATTACAACAGTCAAAATTTTTACACAACAAATCTGAAAAGCGTGCCCTTTTTCCACAATTTATTGCAACTAATAATTTCTAAACAACACACAGATTTTTTTGTTCTGTATGTATGAAACACCTGGAAAAATACTGTAATTTTCAGAAAGAAAATTTACCTCATAAAATTAAAGAGTTAATGTTACTTTGGGGGGCATGACTCAAGAAAATACGACACAGGGTGATTTATATGCTAAATGAAAGGTTATATAGAGGAATAAAGAAGTACTCCAAACAGTTACACTCAGCAAATGTAAGTGTGCAAGGGATAGATGACAGACTGTACAGGAAAGTAACCCAGGGGTCAGCAAACAGCTCCCTGGAAGACCTTTAAATCCTGTTAAATATCTCAGCTGAGCTCTGTCTGGAGCTTGGGAAACTTTAAAATGGTCTTCTCCCTTCCCTCCTGAAGCCCCTGAACATTAACACTGTGCAAGTACAAGAGCATCCTGGGCTCCAAAAAATGCCATCTGTGACATCTGAAGAGTATATGAATGGATGCACTATTTCAGCTCAAGAGTCCACCTCACCCAGTACAATCTCTCAGCCTCCAAGCAGAAGCCATTTAGGGCATTTTCTGAGCTTCCTGTGGTTTGCCTTCTCAGTTACCCCCATAGGTGTCTCTTCCAACTACCTGTTCCTTTTCCCTTTAAATCCATGTTGTGCAGGTAAAAGGTACACAGTTTTTGACAAGGAGTCCCACAGGTCTGCAAGCTGCTTGTTTTATCCAGTCAAGCATTTGTACAAAGTACAGAAATCTCTTTAATGTGGGGCTCAATATAGTACCTTGTCTCTAGGGCTGAAAGGCCAACAAACTGACAACAGTGTCTTTACCTTCACCTTATAAACATCAATGACTTAAAAATCTGTTCCTTCTTTCATGCTCTAATTGTCCCCTTCCAGTTGTGCTCTTCCACCCATTTACTCTGTTGTGACACCACACCTTCAAACTTAACAAAAAATTAATCCAGTCCATCCTCTTCACTCTTGTCACAAAGTCACTTAAAAATTCGCTTTTATCTTAAATCTTTTAGGTTGCTTTTTTTCCTTTTTCTTTCTTCTTTCCTCCAAATCCCACATTTGGATAATTTCCAAATTCTGATGCTTTTTCCTCCAAAAAGCTCCAGACCTCTATACCCTCTATCACTGTCAGTAAAACTTGATATCCAAAGTGCCATGAATATCCAGCTTCACTGATGCAAACTAGTCTTGTCTGCCTTTCTTAAGATCAATGCTGCTTGGTCCAGCACTAATAAAATAGAGCCACAAAGATGCTAGGAAGTGGGAACAGACAAACCACAGGAGCCACAGGGAGATTTGGAGGTCAAACATAAAGAAAAATCCTATTCAGCCCAGATCCCCTGGGCTCTAGAGTATGGCCAGCACAGATGGAGTCTCTGGGGAATGTTGCTGCCAAGCTCCCAAAGAGACTAGGCAGTAGGAAATTTTCAGAGGCTTGTGATACAGCCAGATTTAAGCAGATTCCTGACCACAGGCTTCCCAAAAAGATGGTTATAAGACTTGTTTTAATCATTGTGTACACTATGTTTTGCCTTAAATTTGTTCTTTGTCCACTGAAACTTTCCCCCAAAAATCAGCTTACGGCTGATCGTAGCTATGGAGAATTCAGATCCAAGTTTTTCAAGTTATACACTATCATAAAAAAACCATAAACTATATGAACTATCATAAAGGAATGTGTTAGGTAATTCTGATGACAGCCATCTTTGCCAGCTTCACCTTCAAATTTTAATAGTAAAATAATCTTATCTTTTGTTTTCTCAGCAAAGGACCACCTTTTTGTGTTGTGTGACATTCTGCAAATGATTCATGAAGGCACTTCCAGATTAACTGCAAGTCAAGGTTTCAAAGCAAATCTTTTCTGATCTATTGCTAAACAGTTTCTAAACTAAAATAAAATCAGCCACTTTATTTTAAGTGTATTTTTACCTGAGCCTCATTGATTGCACTCAGTTACTGAGAGCCCATAGAATTACACAGTGGTTTGGGTTGGAAGGGACCTTTAAAGATCCTCTAGTGCAACCTCCCTGCTGTGTGCAGGGACATCTTTAACCAGATTAGGTTGTTCAGAGCCCTGTCCAACCTGACTATATGTGTTTCCAGAAATGGGACACCTACCACCCCTCCAGGCAACATGTGCCAGTGTTTCACCACACTCATCATAAAAATTTTCTTCCCTATTTATATCCTTACAAAAGTCTTAATCTTTTAGTTTAAAACCATTACCCTTTGTCCTATCACAACAGACCCTGCTAAACAGTTGCCCCTATCTTTCTTATAAGCCCCCTTTAAGTAAGCCACAAGAAGGTCTCCCCAGATCCTTCTCTTCTCCAGGCTGAACAACCCCAACTCTCTCAGCCTGTCTTCACAGGAGAGGTGCTCCAGCCTCCTTATCATTTCTGTGGCCCTGCTCCTTCTCAACCACTCCGACAGGTCCATGACCTTCCTGTGCTGGGGACCCCAGAGCTGGATACAGCACTCCAGGAGGGGTCTCACCAGAGCAGACTAGAGGACAGAATCACCTCCCTCACCCTGCTGGCCCCGCTGCTTTGGATGCAGCCCAGGATACAATTGGCTTTATGGGCTGCAAGTGCACATTGCTGGGTCGTGTCCAGCCTCTCATGCACGAGCATTCCCCAGAGTCCTTCTCTGCAGGGCTGTTCTCAATCCCTTCATCCCCCAGCCTGTGTTGATACTGGGAATTGCCCTGACCCAGGTGCAGCACCTTGCACTTGGCCTTGATAAAATTCACGAGATTCTCATGGACCCACTTCTCGAGCTTGTCCATGTCCCTCTGGATGCCATTCCATTCTTCAGGTGTGTCAACAGCACCACTCAGCTTGGTGTCAGCTGCAAATTTGCTGAGGGGCACTCAATCCCCTTGTCTGTGTCATAGATGAAGACATTAATTAGCATTGATCCCAAGGGACATCTGAGGGACAGCACTTGACACTGATGTCCATCAAGACTGTGAACTGTTGATGGTCCGGATGCAACAATCCAACCAACTCCTCATCTACCAAACAGTCCCTCCATCAATCCTTAGAATATTATGGTTCAGTAGTATCTGGTTTCCTCTAGCTTCCATAGGGAATCATGAACTCAAGAAATTTTAGACATTAAGAGAAGATTTAAAGGTACTTTGCTTAGGTTTTTTTCCTCCCTTTGCAACAGATTCAAGGGGTGTAAAGAAATTCTCTTGGACACTGAGTGTAATTATAACTAATCATTTCCTTCTTTCTCCTTGGAGCAACATACATTGACTTCTCTTCATTTTAAGGTAGTTGGCTGACACAACTCAAATTTAATTACTCTTTCTGCCTGATAAACTCCAGTCTGTGAGCAAATATGTCTCATTTTTAAGTTTGGCTAGACAGCAGCAGTGTAATAAAGACCTTTCCACCCCTGCTGCAGCCTGTAGCTTTTGAAATCTTTCCTAGACGACAAAACAGCCACCTCTACCATAGAACTTTCTCATAACAACCTTATTAAATAAAAACTAATGCCTAAAAAAGCTGTAAACTAATAAACTGACTGCCAATTATAATGAATTCTCCTGTCAGAATTGCTTGGCGTGCAACCACAGCAGGTAATCAGCAACGTTGATGGTGACTTTCAAAATAAGGTTTACTAGGCAAGGATGAGAATTGACACAGACATTCTAAATACATAGTTGTTTTTCTCCCATCAAGTAAAAATTTCCAGTTTCTGAATGGCTGTAGTAGTTTCATTTGTATAATCACTGGATATAAATATCCAGACAGCAAATTCTGACAGGGTTGCTTGTGCTGTATAAATTCAAACTGTGGCTTACTGTGCACTATGTCCCTGCCCAGACTCAAACTAATACAGCAGTATTAAAGAAGAGCAGAATTCTTTTATTTCTTAATTCTCCATAGCATCTCCAAGTGGGAATTTCTATCCTCAAATTCATCTTTGGATAGCCTTAGCAATGAGCAAAATATAGAGCTTTGCAGTGTTGGGGAAGCCACTTTCAAAGAACCTCAAAAATACTCAGACCTTCTTCCAGAAGAAGGAGGCCAAGCAAAGACAAGGGGCTTCTCTAGCCAGTCACATTTCAAAGCTGTTAGGAGGCAATTAAAATATTCTGATCATAGCTGCCAAAGGACAAGCACTAACAGTTCCAACTCCCTTAGGAAAATATGTCAAGAGCAGCAGATTTCTCAGACATGAGGCCAAGAGCAGCATTTGACATATACACTCAGTCTGCAAGAGTCAGATGAAGGGAAGTCTGAGAGAGAGTTTATGTCCTTTAAAACCAGCAACACAGCCATGCTTTTCCTTGTGAGAAAAACATGTAAGTGAATTCTGCATCACTTTTTCTAGGAGATTCTAAGCAGGAGTGCAATGGATAAAGGATTAGGTTCTGTTACACCAGTGAAGGGTGGGTTATTGGTACTGGTTGGTTCAGTTTTCATGTACCACAAATCATATTTAGCATAAAAGCACCACAATCTTTACTGGGATACTACCAAAGAAGTAGTAGATGCCATAGGGGCAGTTGTTATGATGTGCTTACAAGGAAAGATAAAACATTGATATTTAATTATAATGCTTTGAATCAAGGCTGGCTGGCTGACTGTGAGAATACAAACCGAACCCTAATACATCACAAAAACCACTGCCTGGCATTCAGGCTTCTTATTTCATTGGGGTTTTTTAAATTAACCTGAAGAACATGTCAGAGAATCCTCCAGTTAGCTGTTTAAATAGGCAACATTCAGAAGTCGTACACCACCACACACAAAATTTGCCTTCATTACTTATTTAAAACAGGAACTCAGAAGAAATTGCACAACGCTTTTAATCAGTTAAGATCCATCTCTGACAGAGCACTATGGAAATAGAAGAAGGCAAAATAGAGTATAGATTATATAGAGCATAATTTACATATATCACATGAAATTAGGCTGTGTTCAGCATGTAGTGTATGCACATGCATGGGATGTCAGCTGAGTTACATTTTTCTCAAGGTGCCAAATTTGATAAAAGTGACAAATAAAAGTGACCCAGCCCTGGAACATGGATGAACTCTGGGCTTGGATTTTTTTTGTGTGTACCTCTTAGATTTTTTTGGGAACTGTAACTATCACTTTAGCCAGGCTCACTGGTGCTTGTTTTCTCCTTAAGCAACTAACATTCTTTTTTACCCAAAGTATTCCCAAACCTAAGAGTAAACAATGCTTTCTTGGTGTCAGCTTTCCCTGCAGGTGTCTCCATAATGATATTGCCTTTCCTAGGGATAGTGGTAAACTTAAAAGGAAAAATACACTTCTTACACAACACCTGATCTACCTTAGATTTTAATTTCTTCACAGCAGAAGACTGGCATGTATCACAGGCATGCTTACAGAGTGCCACAGAAGATAAGAAAGCAAAATTATTGTGAAACACATTTGTGAAAGAAAAATAATCTAAAATGCAATCAATTTGAAAAGAGGTCTGGAGAGATGCTATTACTGGTCTTGGCTTCAGTTTTTTAAACTTATTGTGCTGAAAAAAAACATTAAAGTCAAGCAAAGTGTCAAACCACGGACTCTGGGGGGATTCCAAATATTATAGTGCCTCCATTCTATATGGAACAGAGAAAAAACAGCATTACCAAATTCCATGCTATTTTTGTAAGTATCTAAAAGCAGCTAAGGCTCAGATTTTTTAGTGAAATGTATATAGTGGTGGATGGCAGAAAACTTTACTGATAGACAACCCTGATTCCAGCATTTTCATCTGTTGGCTCAATCTTGTCAAAAAAAGTTTTAAAAGTTATGTTCTCTAACTTTTAAGACAAATACAAGACTGCACAAAATATCTTTGTGCTCCTAAACTATTTGAGAAATAAAACCTGAGGACATATAAACAATATAAATTTTATCTATAATGAAAGATGAGACACTTTGTTTTGGTGAAGTATATACATGGGCTCTTTCCTGATTTTGTAGTTTTAGCAACATTTTCTTCTGCTGATACTGGTAAAATACACACTACTAAGAAAAACAATAGGGCTACACACAGAAGCAGATACACCAATTAAACTTCATGTGATCACGTAGACAAAGCAATGAAAGTGTAGAACAGGTCAATTGCTCCATATAGTTATCTAATTCATTTCAAATGAAGATATTTTTGTATATATACAATCTGGAAAACTATCTCAATAAACATCTAAAATAGCTTTGTAGAATATCTTTAAACAGCCTGGTACATATATGTTTATCCTAATTCATTGAGGAATTTTATTATGATAAACTGAATAAAGCTATTTTATTTCTGAATATGTACACTGTGCTTCAGTGTCACAGCGTTAATCACTTTTATCACATCTTGTTTTCTTGAGTTCTAACACTGAAAAAAGATTTTTGGTTTTAAAAAAAATCATAAAATTAAGCATGTGATTTTTAAAATAAACTGTCCTTTGAATAACACATGTTCAATTAACATACCCTAAGTTAAAGCACACGCTTTAAGAATGCTGAATTAAAGTCTTGAGACATCTCTACTTGAATTTGCCTGTGTACCTCAGATGGTCTTAGTTAATACACTATTTGTTGATGTGTAAGATCTTAAATTATTCTGTTAACCAGAAAAAAAGAAAAAAAGGACATTCTATTGTGCATTTGAAAATGTCAGCTTTTGAAATAATGAAGCCAGAGTTCTGAATTTCAGCTTGTTTTTCACTCCAGTTTAAGAACGATGAAATTATCCTACTTCAAGATTTATAACAGCAGCTGTGTGAGTTACGAAAGCACAGAGGTGTCATTTGGGGCACATGAAGTCCATATCTTTGCCTCAACTTTTGCCTTCAAAACAGCTGAGCATAATTTGCTTAATATTTCTGAAGACTGGACATTGTGGTTGATGTCAGGCATAGAAAGTGTCAAGTAAAAAAACCTATCTCAGAAAATTCTGGTATATCACTCAGCATGAATAAGGTAGAAAGACTACAATGGTCATGGTAAACTGATAATGCAGCTGGATTTTAACAGAAATTTCAAAGGTATAAATCACATAATATCATACAGAAATGTGATTTGCCACACCATGACTCCACCAGCTGGAAGGAGTCACGTTATACTTTTTTCTCCTGTTTCTTTTCTTTGTTTTCACCAGAGCAATGTCAAATAATTTTTACATCATTCTTACATCAAGACAAACAGAAAAACCCCGTTAATTGTATTCTCCCTTTTGGCAACGTTTGGTGTAATTTTAGGTGCTTCATGAATATTCATGAAGACTTACAGTTTTCAGCATTTGTACCCCATCCTAGAAATACCTTCCAATTTATTCCACAGAACACCTTTTTTCCTGCAATGCATTCTGCTTTCTCCTATGTCAAGGGGCACATCATACTGTAAAAGAAAAGTTATTTGAAATCTACAATGAATCAATTTTTAGTTAATATATAAAAGCATTAAACCAAAGAACCGCTATCGCAAAGAAAAATGTGAGTGGATGATAAAAAAAGCAACCAAACACTTCAGTTCTGAGGTCTGGACCAGCAGGTAGGATGCAAATAAGAGAAAGGAATAAAAGGTGCAATGTCCATGTTCATGGCTGATGTGAAAGAAAACAGGCCTAAAGGGAAATGATGGTAAATCCTGGTCATCCCTTATGGCAGCATGCAGAATTTTGCTTTCTATTATCCAACTGATTTTGGGAATCAATGAAAATATCCCCATGAATACAGAAATCAGCTCTAGCTTATGCGACTTTCCAGCTCTTTTAATGTTAATGAAGTAAATATGGCAACTGGACACAGATGTTTTTGTTGTATTAAGCCTTTGTTCTTTAAAATACTTTCATACTAGAGAATAGCAAATGTCATACACTAATTGATTCAGCAAATGCAGCCTTTTATCCTGTGAGTAGCATAAACCATTACTGATTTTCTTAATTCTCTAACAATTACTTTCACAGTGACGTGTACCAACACTCGATTTATAATTTATCAACAAATGAACAAGAGGCTTTCAAGTTTGTGCTACATTGGCTGGATTGATGCAAATCACATGGTAACGTTATGATTTACCTATTAAATTCCTAACTCTTACAGCCAGCTTTCTCATAGAAATACACTAGTATTTTTACTGGTGAATTCCAAATTAATTTTCTGCCACAATTCACTGAACCTATAGTTTATTTGTCCCAGGGAAGTTTCTTCCAGTAAGTGTCTAGACAGTTTCAGAAAAGCACAAGAAAAGTAAAGGGAGTGGAGACACAGCTCACCAGCATTTGGTTCTTTACTTCAGGGAGTCTTTCAGAAATACTTTTTACCTGTAATCAGAGGTTCCAACTCTCATGTTTCCACGCAGGTTTATAAAATTCTTCCCACAAACACCACAGCTTTTGCAGTCAAATGCATACCCAGGAAGGGCATCTTTCATTTGAAATGAAAGTTCTCTTCAGCAAGCTGAAGTTTGAAACCAGAAGACAAATAAAAATAAGACAAACTGAAGACTTAATGAGGAGGGGTAAAGATGTTACACTTCTGCAAGAAGTGTAGTTGTCATAGCTGTGACTTGGATAACCATATAAAAAGTATGTAAGCACAGCGTAGAACCAGATGCAGCTGCAGCAGAAGCAGGAATCAACTAAAAAGTCTACATGTTATTTATATTAATGTCACACACTAAAAACTGTTGAATTGTGAAAGTCACGGGTGGTAAATGAGAACACCACAAGATAATGAAAAAAAAGGGAATAAGATGTGCAAGATGAACAAACTGCATGGATTTATGAGAACAAAGAGACCATTTACCCAAAGTCAGGTGAAGAAGTTCAAGCAGCTTACAGTCATCCTCAGAAACTGGCACTTAAACAGCAAAAACTCCCAGGTCTTCTATATCTTGGCCATAACATGTTCTTTACCCAAGAAATAATTAATTGAAATGCAAATGTGTTTGTCTTCTGTGTAAGCCATGCCTGCTTTTGTTTGTAACTATTTCCTGAACAATGCCTTCTCTGTTCCATTTTCTTCATCCTGAAATAAAATCCATATTTGGATCTGACTTGTAATAGAGCAGGGTCAGAGTTTGATGTGCTATTTGCACTGGGTTCCTACCTTAGGTCACAAACCTAGAATCATCGATATTGTGTAAAGATCTTCCACAACATTTGCACTTTGTTTTGGAGTTAAAATACTTCTGCTCTTGCCAACTAAGACTGTGGATTGCTGTATGCTTGATCTCTGATGAGTCCACACCAGTGTGCTGGCTAGCAGGGCATAAATACACACGACCAATTCACATGCACAAATTTAGAGACTTTCATAGTATGAAAACTCTTTCTGCACACTCTGGCCCAGATTCCAGCTCTCAGTTAAATGGTGTAGCCTGTCTCCTGTGTTTTAAATTCTTCAGTGGGCAAAGTTACCATTCCAAGCTGAAGCAGTCCCAGCCTATTTCAGTTCAGCTGCAGCCCATAGGGAGAAGGCTATTCTAGGATGAATTATTCCTAAGTGATACCAATCCACTAGCTAAGAAAAACAGAGCTGTACTGTTTTCTTTGTATTATATACAAGTGCTACACAAGTAACCAAATTTAAATTAATGTCTTTGCTACTTTGAGGGGCCTTTGAGAAATTTCACAGAATCACAGAATATGCTGAGTTGGAAGGGACCCATAAGGATCATCGAGTCCAACCCTTAGCCCTGCACAGGACTGTCCCCAAGAGTCACAAGGCACCCTCAAAGTAGCAAAGACATTAATCTAACCTACATGGGGATGCTCCTTACTATTTCCACAAATAAATGGTGTTGGCTGAGTCTTTTTAACAGACACCAAAGGATTAAATGACTAGGACAATAATTTTAGGATAGAAAAACATAACATGACTTCAGGTTTTGAGAAAGCATCAACCTTCGCCAATCAAACTCGTTGCTTTTTAAATTAAAAAAAAAATCTTGTATTTAAATATGACACGTAAGAAATAAAAAAAGGGAAATGAGACTGTTATCAAAGTCTTATGTGAAGTTTGAAAGCACTATCTGATCTATGATTTTTCAAAATAAGATCAAGACTAGAATTAAATACAAGTTAATCTACCACTTGCTAAGCTTATGGAACCCTAAGTACTTAAACACTAAAGGAAGAAAAGAACTGCTTTGAACATGGTGTTATGTCATGGCACTGTTATAAAAAAAAAAAAAAGTCCTGGTGTAATACTACAGTCTCTAAACAAAGAAGAATAGCCTGAATGTAAGGAGTCATATACATCCACTCAGACTAATGGACTAACTCAAGACTTGTACCACAGAATTATGTTGTTCCTTCTTAACTTCAGATCCTTATCATTCAGAAACACATGGTCTTGTGTCAGAACAAGTACTGGTCTGAGCTGTATTTCCAGCTGTGTCTGCTGGAGATCGACCAAATTACTGTCCCCACATAGCCACCTTTTTTTTTATTCTATCTTATTCTTACCTATTTAAACTGTGACCTCTTCTTTGCAACAACTTCACTGCTCCAATAGGTTTGTAGAGCAGCAGCACAACAGAGTCTGAATCCAATAAGAGTATCTTTTATTAGAATACTAAACATGATTTAAAAGCACTTCAAACAATGCATCTTGGAAAAAAAACCCAAAAGGCAGAGATGATACAGATCAATACTTATGACAAAGAAAACTCCTCAGGAGACCTGTTGAAACACTCTGCTGGCTCATTTCAAAGGGCCCAGAGAAAGCTGATTTGATTCACCATTTCAAATTGTTCAGCTCTTGCAGTGGTTCTGCTTTGTCTAATAACTTCAAAAGCTGCTTATTAGTCCAGCTTTGTATGAAGTGTCAGAGCTCTTCTGGTAGAAGAATGTCATGAGTACAGAAGAAAAACACTGGACCATTTTAGGAAGTTGGATGACCAATTACTGCTGTATGGAAAGTCTTCTAACAACAAAACAAAAAAGGAAGCTTAGAATTTAGCCACAGCAAAGAGGTCACAGCAGAATTTAAAAAGAATACTTCTAAACATAAAAATCTGTTTCATTTTTTAAACATTTAAGGAACTAGAAAAATACATATCCAATGTGTTGCTGCTATGACCTCAGACACCTCAACTCACAAATCCTCACAAAGACAGCAAATGGGTGAAAATCCTCGTAACAGTCATAAGAAAAGTTATTATCATTTTAAGTTACTTAACAAATGCTAACCTGTCTACATTAGGTAGTGGACTACATGGTAGTAATCAGTGACACAGTTTAAAGGTGTTTTTTAGTACAATAAACAATTGAGATATGATTTTTTTTCGGTTGGTTGGGTTTTAGTCTGAGGGAAAATTGGTTAAATCTGTGGTGAAAAAGAGAGACATGAGAAAAACTTACCAAAATCCTTAAATACCATTAAAATAACTTTTTAACCTCTAAGTAGATCTTTAACCGCAATAACTGTTTTATTTTCCATTTTTAGGCAGGATTGAAAATGAGCTTTACAAGAAATCCCAAGTTAAGCAAGAAGTAAAATTACCACTGGTCTCTTCTGCAGTATCACCAGTAAGAATATGCAATGAGAACTTATTAGTTCATTTTATTTACACTGTGGGTTTTTCACTACAGATTTGTGAATTCACTGTTTTTCTCTTTTATGACTCTGCTGTGACCCCCAAAAAAAGTTCAAAGAAAGATTCTGACATCAAGAATAAAACTTTGTGTTATCCTTACATCTCAATTTGAAAAATTCATCTAGCCCACATTCTTAGAGAAATTAATGGAAAGTATCAAATATTTTTAAAGACCTGGACTTTATTTTCTTCAGAATCTTAGTCTCACTGAAAGTCTTAAGTACTTCTGATATTTTGTTTCCCTGAAAAAAAAACTCAGTATATTCGGTTGAGATGACCAGTGATATCCTAGTAAAGAAATAACAGATTTTTAAGGATTACACCTAAACTACTTTGGCCTCCAAAACTCCTCTTTGTACATTAGCAATCTTCTAATAGTCATTTGATCTAAGCCTCGATTTGTGAAGATAGTGCTGAATGCATATAGGTATAAAGACATCACTTGGGAGAAGTTTATACTTAATAGCAATCAGTAGCAAAAATTGAGAGAATTGAGTTCTTCCTCATACTTTCTCTTGATAAATCTGAAAAACGCCTCAATATTTCAGAAGCAAGTTCTTCACCCTAACCTTCTTTTGGACATAGGTTGTTTGAACTAGGATATGGGTTTTTACAAGCTATGGCCAAATACTCACAGTTTTTAACATGCAGAATTATATAAAATCTCACTTAATTTGCATAATTCCATTGTTTTCTCACATTCTTGCTTTCAGAATAAGAGCTAAAGGTAGGAAAAGAAACAGCTGGATACCAGACTATCAAAAATTCAGTTTTGCCAACAGTTGTTAATAATTTCAAAGGAGTAATAAAAAGCTGGAAAAGAGTATGAAAGCAGCTTTCTGACATGATAAAAAGGTAGGAAGTTCCACGAGGAGGACACACTGCTGCTTTTCTCATCCCACTCCCCCAGTTACAAGCCTCTTTAGGCTTGCAGAAAAATGCTTCTTGGAGATTGTTTCTCACTGAATTGGATACAAGTGTTTTCACAGACTAAATTTGCTTTGTTCTCCATGCAGTTCTGAAGTTGCTGGTCCTGCTGCCAATAAAAAAAAAAATATAATGAAAGCTCTCTAGAGAGTTTGGAGAGTTGGAGGCTCCAGAGAGAAAGAAGGAAGCACTGTTGCTGTTTTACAGAAAGAAAAACAGTGGTATGGGGAATGAAGTGACTTTCAAAAAGCACTTAGCTAGTGGTAGAACTGGAAACAGTCTGAAGTAAATATCCACGCGGAACAAGTGTAGAAAAAGAACCTAGAGTAAAATAGAGACAAAGATAATCTCTTCCCTTCTCACTTCCCTTTACAAAATAACATCTAACATCCACTTCCAAAATCTTTAAATAGTATAGAGATGTTTGGGGAAATCCAAAGCATAAATTCAATGTCTTCAGACACTTCAGTAACTCATTGCTCTTATGGTAGCTCTGCTAGTTCAGATCACTCCTCACACACTGCATTCCTGTCATGATGTTGAATTGGCTATTGTAGTAGTCTAAACAAAACATTCTTCCAGTCGCCTTCCTTGGCTTATGGCCCCATCATTTATTATGCTATAGTGAGCAGCATTAGGAAGGTAAACAGCTCAGTGTAATCCTGTCTTGTTTAAATTGGCCCTTGAAATGGTCAATGCTTTAAAATTTAGCACTTAGTGCTCAATGAAATATTTTATTATATGGTTTGGCCCTTATCTCTACAAACTTCTTGATTTATAGAGAGAGCTGTAAACTTATGAGAGATGATGTTTTCTAAGGGCTAGCATGGGATTTTTGCAGAAAGAGAGCAGTAAATTTGGCTGATGTCTCATAGGCCTGACATGCCAGACTGACTACTTGAATGGCCCCACAAAATTACCTGTCAGCTGGCTCCCAAAGGGCCTTCCTAAGAAGGGACAGCTCAGCCATTCAAAACATGGCATTCCCAGTTCCCAGGCATTCTCTCCCATATGTGCTGGAAGCATCACATGTTTAGCATCAACAGCTGAATTTTTGGTATGATGAAGTCTCAGCTGCTTGCAAGCTGGAGCCAGGAAATACATTTTGTCTTCTCCATGCCCAAAGGGGTTAGATGGTTTGCCACAGCAAAGACTTGTCTAGCCTGGAGTTGTCTGGGCCAACAAGGAAATTCAGCAAACAAGAGGGAAAAGTTGAGGTAGAAAAGGAGGAGGACTGGTTTGTGAATGTCAGTCTCTTGCAGGGTTTGTGGTTCCACTTGGCTGACTTCAGTTCTCAGGAGAAGAGGGGCTGGGGGCATTGGCGGTGAAGGCTGGATTCCAGGAGGAGGATTCCAATTTACCTCCCAACTAGACTGGACTGTAGCCAATGCAGTGCTGCATCAGACTCTTTCATGTTGAGAAGACTATGGGAGAGTCATCCTGAATTTTCTGGTTTTTAAACTTGAACTGCAGCCACAGATATTTTTTTTTGCATTTCATTTCACATTGTTTCCCAGAGTAAATACATAATCATAGAATAATATAGTTCAGAATGGAACTCTAGCTGTAAAATGCAAATGAAGTTCTTGCAAGAGAAATCCTTCTCCAGTGCTTGCTCCTTCCATTGACAGTGCCTTTGCAGCTTCAGGCTCTGCCTCTTTACCAACCCCAATCTTAGGCACTGCCTGAGACATACAGGAAGCCCCACAGCCTTCCCACCCAATAATAACTTTTGAAGGGAAAAGTCTGCTTACAGACTGCCACTTTCTTTGGCAGCACCTTTACAGCCTCACTTCACTTACAGCTCTACACTTGGTCTCTTGCCCAGCCCCAGCCTTAGGCCCATACAGGTGCTGAGCCTTAGCCTAAGTTACACAACATAGCCTGACATGAAGTAGTTTTTGGGGATAACTTTTTTGGCAGCTTCTCCCCTTCTTTAGCAACCCATTTACAGTCAGATTGAGTCTACTTGCAGCCCTAAGCTTTGTCTCTCCTCAGGCATTAGCATGGACTAAACCTTAGGTCAAGCCACAGCCTAGTTCCACATGAAGAAATCCTCAGCAAACAATGTTTTTGGCTTTCTCACTTCAAATGATGCCATAACTTAGTCTCTTTGTCCTCCCCAATTCCAGGATCAGAGGTTGAATAATTTGACACTTTAGCTGTCTAGAGAGAGTAGAAAGAACCTTATCCCAAAAATAAAAAGACAGTCATACAGAAGAAGGAGCAGAACCAGAAACTCCTATCTTCATCTCAGGTCTTTAGAAGAGAGGTGGTTTTGGTCTTGGATACCACTGGGATCAGAACACTGAATGCCTCGAGAAGGAAGAATGAAGCTTTGAACTTTGGTCACCAAGACCATGTGTGAAGTCAGAGCAGAGAACAGATACATGTACATCTGCAGTGTCAGTAACCTATGCTAGTGGGCTACACGACTCTGTATTACTCAGTTTATTAACCCATATTAAGGATACCATACCCAGACATCTCGTTTTTATAGTCTGCTTAAATGGTAATGAGTCCACATAAAGTTGATTCTAGGCCAAGACCAGCTGCAGGGGGGTGCAATGCTCAAAGCAGCTGGAGGGATTAGAAACTGTTAGCCACTGAACTCTGTGAGAGTTCAAACCAAGGTCTTAATCAACAACATTCTGTATAAAACAGCTACAGGAGAAGGACAATGTTAAGTGAGAGAGACACACTTAAGTCCAGGAAGAAGCCAGTGAAAGATTTGGGAGCGGAAGCAAAAAACTCTCCTCTCTCCCACTTCTAATCTTTGTTCACTGGACCACCCTGGTTTAGACACAGCTACTGTCAATGTATTTAGGACATAACCAGCACTTAGGTCACAATGCTATGCCCTGGAGGATGCTATCTCTACCTTCTTCATAAGGATAGTAGCCACTCTGCAGCTGCAGCCCAGTAGCCTTTTTCCTAGGGACATGGAAAGTTTGGGGAGGCAAGAGGCATTAATCAACAGCAATTAACACAATCTGTTCACTTTTTCCAGTAATTCAACAGATCCACCCAATTTTTTTCAAATGGAAAAACATCTCTACTCAGCAGCTGAAGGAGAGATGCTTTGAGGTCAAGCTTTTTCAAGCTTTTTTTTTTGTGAAGAGCTTTACAGTCTTGGTGGAAAAAATAAAAAAAAAAACAAAAACAAAACAAAACCTTGGCCAATGCCAACAATTTGGTTTATTTTTGCACTTTTTCATTGTATCTTTTTCAGCAAATGTTTTTAGGTCACAGGTGCCAGGCAGTGGTATAATTACATAGGTGCTTTGCATGTTTGCAGGAACAATACCTTATAGGCTTTTGTTCATTCAAAAATGTTGCCTGAGGCTTAAAATCAGACACAAACACTGACCTGTATATTTTAAATCATGCTACTTAAAAATTACCAAATAGCAAAAAAATTTGCTCCACCGTTGTCAGAAAAGATTTGATAAATCTCATGTGCAAATAAATGACATTTGTACAGAAAAAAATTTAGTTGGACTTGTTTTTAGGATTAAATGTAAACTGAAAACTCAATGTACAAATAATGACAGTAATTCAAATCCAAATATTACCCTACATACAAACTGTATAAATAGCTGTTCCTCTCTACTTTTCAACAGAAATAAAATGAAGCTCTTGAATCTAAATATCCTGTCTCTCAGTATATTCCAGTGTAAATACTGCTTTAGATCTCATAGGTTGAGCATTTAACATGTAACAAAAATCGGAGCACTCGAGTACCTCATAGCTTTCCATATTTTGCATAGAAAGGAGTCAGTTGCTCCTTGAGGAATTCTACTACTTCCCAGAAAAAGAAAAATCCGTAAATAAAATTGCTTTCAGTAAGACCCATCAACATTGGACAACCATTACCACTTTTATTGCTTGGATGGAGGTATATCACTACTTCTGTGACAACAGGAACACTTGAGAAAAAGTGACTGCTGTTAGGGGGTTAGAAGATTGTTTCATTAATTTTTATGTAAACGCATTATTTTGTGGTAAAAGACATATTGATTCATAGATGACTGGATAATGGTGTTCCAGAAGTGGCAGGTCTATGTGATACAGCAGACCCCAAGGAAGCCAGCCCATGCAGCTTACTGAAACCCCTCTGAGTTGAACACTCCCTAGACCTCTGCCTCAGCAGGCAGGCTGAGGCTCTCAGCAGGGCTGGCTCAGCAGACAGCTCTGTTCACCCAAAATTCCCAGGATGTAGATTAGGCATCTCCTTTAGATGCTGTTTGTCTCTGTGTCCATCCTGAAACTCAGGTACTGTCTCCCTTTTAGACATCTTTTGCCATGATTGATTTTGCCAACTACTTATGTCTACGCAGTCACTGTAATTGAACTTCCATTCACGTGATTCATGACAAATTCTTTTACATGCTGCCTAGGCATTTTTAAGGCATTCAAATGTATCCCTCTCCAAGCTCTTCTGCTGTTTTCAACACGGTTTAATTTCTGGCACATGCAATTTCTGTTCAGTGCTCAGACTAAATAGAGAAGACTAAACAGACTCCTGTGCTTAGTGAAGTATGATAAACATCTTCTTCATTTCCGACCGGTCAAGAGCAGAAGTACACTGAAAAATGGGACAATTTTAAAAATTAAGATTTATGAGATGAATCACATAGCTGAAAGATGTCATACTAAGTACTGAATGTAGTAAGTAAAACTAAGAATAGGCTGTTCATGCATGATCCATATGCTGAAATCTAATCTAATAACTATTTGTCCAAAACTTTTGATTAATGAATTAATTATTCACTTCAAGACAGTTTCCACCTAGCAAAACACCGCTAAATTCAGAAAAATGTTCACTGCAATTAATGTGACTAATTCTAGTAATGAGTAATGTCTGTTTCTTCCCTGTCCTGCTTAGGTCAGAATTGGCTGGAAATACTTACATTTCATTCAAAGCCTTTAATTTCCATGGTAAATTATATTTTATACTGCCTTTCACTCTTCCAGTCAAAATGGTCTGCTTGACACTGAAACCTCCCAGTGTGCATCAAATTCACAGCTACTGCACAAGGATTTTAATATTCCTGAGTTCAAAAACTCATCCAGCTATCAGTTGTGCCACTGAAGATTTTTGAGCAATATTTTGCTAATTACTTCTAGGATAATTAATGCTGCATATTGGCCTCTCTCTGTGTGCCCTGGAGCCATTTGTTATGCTATTTTAGTACAGAGAGTGTTTTGCCACTCATTTGGTTCCCTACCTGGCACCATGACGGATGCTGGGAGAAAAGCCTGAGCCTCTGGTGTTTCCCTGCAGGGTTCAAATCTCTGCAGCAAACTTTAGGCTGCAGCCCAGTTTGAATTAAGAAAAACATGCTGAATCATTGGCAGGTTTGGTGCTGCTTGTTTCTGTCACACAGTAAGGGATTGCTTTTGTTGAAGCTTGAAAGAAAAACTTTCCTGTTCCCAGTAGCTTGATACAGGATACTGAGCACTCATGTCAGTTTTTCAACACTTTAAAACTGTAAATTATGTCTGAAAATACAGAACGCAATTAAGGTGAATATTGCAGAGTCTCTTGTTGCTGCTAGTCACTGTTTCTGACAATTGTCATCACTTGTGACATAAGAAACAGCATGGGAGTCTAATGTCAGAGGTTGCATATCAGCTTCCATCCCATCAGAAGAAATTCAATATTTAGAGATTCAGTCAGAATACTGATCCTGGAATAACACCAGTGCAATGCAATGAAGAATCAGGCCCTTAATATTTAATGTAACATTCAACACTTAAATACAAAGTCCCTTCTTCTGACTGGATCAGAACACAGAGTTTTTTAGTTCCAGAATCATATAGTTGGAACTTCAGATGTCACTCAGATGCCACATTTTGTTTTTCACTAATCTGAGTATCAGACTGAGCAGACACCAGTTAATCACCTCTAACTGGGTTCCTGGGCAAGATGCTGGAGATGGCAGAGCAAGTAATGCAACTCTCCTGCCACCCTCACAAAAGCAGGAACACAGCTGTCCAGCACAGTGCTCTGCACTTACCAGGTTGGTTTTGGCTAAGGAAGGAACAAGACCAGCAGGAGATGGATAAGACTTACTAGATACACCAGAAGTCACTCATGGACTGCCCAGACAGGATCCTTTGGCCCAGCTGGGCACTAACAGTGATGAATTCCCCTCAAACATTCACTCACTTGTACTGCCCCTCCACATTTCAACCGTACTTCAAAAGGCCTTTTATTTTGAAATACAACTAATAAGTGACAAAAACAACTCCTGGTGTACACTGGTGTCAAGCAGGATCATGCAAACCCACAGACACAACCTCGGTTCCCAGGTATAGACTTGCATTTAACAGTTCCAGGAGCAAACATCAAATGGAGACTGTACATGCTCCCTGTCTCCCACTGTAACTTTCTAAGCATCATGAAGGAGCTATCTCAGCAAGTATGACCTCACCTCTAGAGCACATTCCTTTCATCAGTCCACAAGAGCTTGGGCTTGGCAGCCAACAGAGCAAAGGTCACTCCTCTGCTTTCATTCCGGTATAATATTTTGTGTGCTGTTTGTTGCTATGTATCTGGGCACAGCAACACAGCCCCACTCCCACACATTGATAATAGCTTTTGCAACTCCCAGATTCTGCACAATTCATCTTACTCACCATTTAGAGACAAAACCAGGACCCCAGAACAGTATATAGCACAGAGTGTTTATTACTGCATGTCCCCTCTGAGTTTCAGCAGTCTTTATGCTGTAACATGAGGAATATACAGTAAAACCAACCCAACAACTTCAAATTGCAGCCTGTGTACATCTGAAATAGTGACAGACCACACCATTGAGTTCTGCTGAGTCTGGTACTGCTTTAAACAGTACACATCAATAGAGGTAGGTCTCACTGCCAGTGGACAGTTAAGATTGGTTTGAATCCAACACATAGTATTAATTTTACTGGAATCCAGTGATAACATAATTTTTTTTTTAATTATGGAAGATAAATAACAACCTTATGAGATTAGGAATAGAGAAATGGTGAACAACAAAATTAGCTTTTAAAGCATTGTTACCTCTGACTCTCAGGGATCCATTTTTGAATACTAATTTTTATCCTATGATCTGAGGCTGGCAGAGAATTGGCAAGAACCCTGTGCTGCCTTGTATGGCACTGTAGCTATAAATTGAGGCCCTAGAACAGTGACTTACAAGCAATCTTAATCCTGTGGAAAGTGGCATGGTCTGAACAGGGAGGGAAAAAAAAAACATATCATGGCCCTGAAGAAGGAATGGCTCAGTGAATGGATATGTAGAAACTGGTGGGTGACCCAAGATTTGAACTTTATGACAGGAAGTTTCATGTCAGGCACAGGATCTCTACTACAGCAGGAATAGGACAGTGAAGAGAATACAAGGGACTGTTTCACATGGACTTAGAGGGTAAGAAATATCTTGTAAGAAGGAAAACAAGAAGAGGAACTACATTAGAAAAGGAGAGAGCAGAAAAGATGCAGGAAAAGGCAGAAGTCTATGAAAATCACACTGAGCTTGGGCTTTGGCCCAAAAGAACAGATTAATAGCTCTCAAATTGAACAGGTTCTTCAAGCATAGGAAAGCAGAAATCTGTTTAGCCACCTTCTGTAGGCAAGAACACTACTGTAATAGGGCACTGACTGTCTTATTGAGAAGGCTGTTTGTGAAATAAAATGCTTTTTCTGAATTTTCTCTGGATGAGCATTTAGAATCACAGAAATTGTCACTTATTGGAGACCCTCACCCTTTGCAAGACTTGCTGCATCCTTCCTGTATGCACTTCAAGGTTGGTTTTGAACAATTGAAGAGCCTCATTTCTAACTTGAGAGTTTCCTGCTCAACCCATAGTTCATACTACTACTGGGATTTCCCCCCCCCAATTACATTGCCAGAAGTTTTCCTTTAGGTCATATATTCTTTGTTTCCTGTCCAAAATGAATTATAATTCATCACAGCTACTGGCATATTTGTGTAGCAGTTGGCCTTAGCTCTTTTTTTCTGTTGGACAAGCTGCAGGAACAGTTGTCTTGGAATCATATTTATTAAAATTGTATAATGGAAGTAATTTGCATTCCTATTATGTCTACCATTGGGCTGATCCAGCAACAGACCCTCTAGGAACTGGTGAGTTCTTTAAACTCTCCCTGAGGTCACGTGGATTTGCAGAGACCCCTTGCCTCATGCAAAAGAAGTCAAGGATCTGGCAAAACCAACAACTTTCTCTCAACCCAAAAGTCATAAGAAAACATAGTTCTATAACCTACTCAATTCATTCAAGCTAATCCAAAAGGGAATGCTGTGGGCTGTCATTTATAATTTGGTTTCTTTTCCAGAATATGCAAACACGTCAACTGAACAGAAGTAGATGTGCCACAGAGAGGTTGATAGTATTTGTGTTTGTACTGGTATAGGGTAACAGAGATAAAAAGCATAATTAAAAAAAAATAAAATCTCCAATGCCACATTTCTAGTACAATAATCCTATTAGACTGCTTAAGCTCAATTAGGATAGGCTCCAAACATGGCAAATGGAGGATAAAATTCATAATATACTTGCACTAAGTTTAGGACAACGTACCCCATTTGAGACAAAATACATCTTATCACCTACATGGGCAAATTTCTTGCAGTACCTGAAGCACATGACTGGCCCAAAGCAGTTTCTCTCCTCGCAGCTCTATTATGTTCAGAGGAGAGGGTATTAGTTTAAATTTAAATACTTGGGTCAAATGCCCACATTGAGTTTTAAATTTCCAGAATAGGCATGATAAGATGGATAAGAACTTTCACAAGTGCTGTACCTCCCATCTAAGCCATTCCAGCAAAGGCTCTTTGCACAAGCCCATGTGAGGAGAGATTATGGCCAGCAGAATCTCACCTTGAAGAGCTGGGAGTCAGCAGCATCAGTAACAAAATCCACACTATGGGTGTCCCATTCCTGTCCAATAATCTGTGCCTGCAACATCAGATACACTAAGCCTTCTACTTCCTCTTTGTATCATCCACTAATCTCTTTCCTGATTACAGCTGGGATAGGGTTAATTTTCTTCTTAGCAGCTGCTACAGGGATGTGGGTTTGGATTTAGTATGAGAATAATGTTGACTGTATGCTGATGTTTTGGTAGTTGCTAAGTAGTTTTCACCCCAAGTCAAGTATTTTTCATGCTCTGGCTGTGAGGAAGTGCACAGGAAAGTGGAAGGGAGTGTGGCCAGGACAGCTGATCCAAATTGGCCAGAGGGATATTCCATAGCATAGAGTGTCATACCTAGTCTATGAACCAGGGAGGTGCCAATTGTTGCTCAGGGATGGGTTGAGCATTGGTCAGTGGGTGGTGAGCAATTTTATTGTACATCACTTGTTTTTCTTGAGGTTTTTTCCTCTCTCCTTTCATTATCTCCCTTTTCCCTACAATTATTATATTTTACTTTATTTAAATTATTAAACTGTTATTATCTCAATCCACAAGTTTCACCTTTTTTCTGATTCTTCTTCCCATCCCACCAGGGGACTGGGAGTGAGCAAGAGGCTGTGTGGAATTTAGCTAACAGTTAAGTCATAAATCCATGACTTTTCCCTCACATTTTCAAACACTATTCACTCAAATATGTTCTAGGTACTTATTGGTTATTCCAGACAGCCAGGAAAAAAAATGAACAAAAGCTTAACAAGTGGAATCTATTGGCCTGGTCAACGTGCAAGAGAATTCAAGACATAGAAAACAGACAATAGTTCTGTGCTTAAGGGAAATCTTAAAATGAAATTTGACCATCCATAGCATAAAAAGAGAAAGGGCATATTTTCCATAAAGATGTTTTTCTAAAGGACAATTCCATCAGATCTCTGTGAATCATCTTTGATTGGTCTGCCATTGAAATAGTAAGTTGAACATGAACTCTGCTCCTTAATAAAGCCGTAAAAGCAAAAGTTTTAAGAGATTCATATGCAAGCAAATTTTTCATCTCTTAATGGCCTTTTCCAAGGCATATTTATTCTGAGCAAGTTATTGCAGGGGTAAAGCTTTCCTAAAAGCATCACTGAGGTAAACTGGAGTAGAGAAAAAGGTTACAATTTGTACAGTAAGAAAACACTGTTCTGAATAAACAATAAAAAAAATCCCAAGTGGTATAAAAACACATTATTGAAGAAAATGCCAGATCTGTTACCAATAAAGTAGAGAACACTGAAAAAGCACAGCTGTTGTTGGAAATTCATAGTATGTTGAAAGTTAATGATCAAGAGCTGAATAATTTACATATAAGGAATACTTAATATTAATTGCCAATTAATTGACACAAAATTATGATTATACAATAGATTCATTAAATCAAATAATTGAATAATTAAATACTCTCTCAAATTCATTCTAAATTAATTGATTCATTAATAAATAGTTTAAAAACAACACAAGCCTAAGTAATGAAATCCAGTAAGTTTTGAGTGCAACAAGTATTAAAAGCAACATTTGACTTCCATTCCCATTTCTTCACAGATAGAGTGGAATTCCAGGTGCAACTGATGGATTCTTTAAACTTATTTTTGTTCAGAGAGGCCTCTAAAGCAAGCTGCAGTATGGTGTCAAGATTAATTTTGTGGACCGACACACAACAGTGTGACTCTTTGGTATTGTTGGCTTGCTGTAAACCACAAAGTTATCAAGATTAATGCAGGGGCCTAACAGCTATTTGTCCAGGCCCCTTTGTGACATCTGAAACGGCTTTGAAAAAGGAAATGAGAGTTGTTGCAACAGAGGGAAAAAAACCCCCAAAATCTATTAGCATCTTGGTTCAATTCCTGCCTCAAATTTGACACTTAATTGCCTGCTAACTCCAAAGGGAAATCTTAATTCTAAAGAATAATGTGTGTATTACATCATTCCTATTTACACAAGTGTTTATTGTAAGAATACTCATTCAAGATGAGCTATTTATTTCTTCCTTCTGTTCTTCAGGGACATACATACCCCAAAGAATACTGAATTTACCTACTGATGAAAAAAACCTGTCAGAAGCCTCTTAATGTTGCTGTTATGCCCTTATATCCCCAGAGTGAAGACAAAAAGGGAGGAAAGTTGCATTTAACACACAGTTAGCTAGAACATGGCAGAAAATTTGACAAGCTACCTCTTTTCAGCAGCTCTGTGCTAAGTGTCTGTACATGTGCTTCTCCTGTTGCAAGCAAATCTGAGGAAATTTGAGATTGCTTACCTGGAATTGAAGAAGTATCTTATTCCTATTTTAAATGACCTTTCATCCTTCACACTAATGCTTCTGCTCCTCTGAAAAAAAGGATAAAATATCTTTAAAATAAGTCATCTGCTGTGGTTATAATACAGGGCATACAAGGAACTGGTACGATTTATTTTTGGGAGATGGCTGGGGACACAATTCTTTGGCAATTGTAAAATTAAAAAAAAAGAACCAACACAAAAAAAAACCCCAAAACAAAATGTTTTTCTTATTTAAAGAGCACCAGTCTCAAATAAAAGTCAGTCATAAGCTTCCATCCTGTCTTTTGCCTAGTTGGTATTTTAAAATATGCACTTTAAGTTCAGAGAGGTCATCTGAAGAACTAAAAAATATACTGTCATGGTATCAGACAAAGAGAAAAAATAAGATTCCTGCACTCTAACCCCCAATCTAATAGAACACAACATCATATCAGATCCAGAATCCTCTTGGTTTGACGTAAATACCATACATGTACATTCATTTTAATAAACTAAGTCCTTCAGAAACAGAAGGTACTTGCTGTGTCTTGCAGTTGGTTTTATCTTGTCTCACTGCTACAGCATTGAATTACTTCACTGAGACAAATCAGCAAGTTTTAGCACTAAAAGGATCACCTGCCCACCTCAGCAAGTGTAGTGACTCAAAAGATCAGTGACACTGAACTTCAGTACATTACAGTATATTCGAGCAATTTTCTCAAATCCTAGTGGCAAAGACATAAAAAATGATCTATGAGAAACACAAGTAGCAGAAGAAAACTATCTTGGGCCACAAGAAAGAAGTGACAGCAGAAGATACTTTATTACTTTGTGTATGAAAGTGGCAGTTTGATATTTAAGCCACATTCTAGAGGCTTCCCTTTTGAAAGAATCATAGAATCATGAAATGTTATTTTCTCCCTCTCTGACACAGAAAAGGTACATGTGACCATCAGGTAAGATATATTTCTGGTTGTTTTCCAGGATATGGTATATGGAGGTGTTTGGTGAAAACATGATTTTGCATAAACTTTTACTAATTAAAAATTCTCAGCTTTCATAAAATTAGCCATAACAGGGTTTTGCTCTTTATAAAAGAATCAAAAGGATACAACAAAAGGAAGTTCTTTAGTTTTAGCACTCATATTTTCAATTATTGGTAAGAGTTTAATTACAAAGGAATTTTTTCCAAACTATAGCTATTAAAGAAACAGGATGTCTTTGTAATAACAGCAACTCTTTTTCATTCACTTGTAACATCCACAAAAAAAATTCAAAGAGAACTGGTGTTCACCATTTTTCAATTGCAGAAAAGTCATAACCTGCTTAATCCACAGGATATCATGAAGATAATCACAAATACCTCCACATTCTTTTTGCAGCAAATCACAACAAGATGTCAATATGATGTTTAAATCAGGGCTGCAAATGAGTCCAGTCAATCCTAGCCAAGAGGAAAATGATTTTAAAATATTTGGTGATCTGAAAAGCAAGCTTCCTGGTTTCGTAATTTACATGTTTGAGGCAATTTGTTCTTCTCAAAGTTATCAGAAAAATATTTTCATGTTGAGAGCAAAAATTACCAAGTGTTTTATAATGAACATACAGAATACAGATGGGTCTACCAGAGGTTGTAGAGGTGAGCTTGATACTAGTATTGCATAATTTATCAGTGATTTGAAATCAAATAATTTAAAAATTGAGGTTTTTATATTAATGTTTGTATGTTTAAATTTTCCATGTATATTTAAAGTTGCTAAAGCTTCCAGCATTGCCAAAAGACAGCTCCTTCTTAGTAACTATGTCAATACTGTCTAAGTCTGTAAACACAGCAAATAAACTCTGAAGGGAATGCAGAGAGATTTCCCATTACAGATCACAAGAGTAACAAGATATTTCAAAAAGCCAAAGTAAACAAACAGAATCAATGTAAAAAAATTAGTTCAAACCATTTATTTCTAGATTTTAGCTTAAGTGTGTTCAATGTTGGAAACAGAACAGTAGCATTGCCACATCATCATGCAACAGAACAAAAGAAACCCCAGTATTCAAGACAGTCCATATGTATTTCCTGCCTTCTACTAATTTGGTTTTTGCACTGCTAAGTGCAGAATTCCATTTAGCAATACAAGGAAAATAATCCCAGGTCCTACAACATTTCATCAAAATCTCATTTTCCTCCCCTTCCCTGACCAGCCCCTCATTTCTCTCCAGCCATCTCACTCCACATAGCAACTGAATTCAAACTGTCTACAAAAGAAAGCAAGCTGGTCCCATAATGGATTATGGCACTCAAATGTCTTCTACCTGGACTAAATTAGGGAGTGCATGTTATTAGTGCTCTAAAAAGCCCTCTGTTACCCCTCCTTGAACTCCTCTTCTCTTACAGCATATCCAGGATTGTACTACTTTTTCCTCCTCCAGGGTATATAGTACTATGATAAAACCAATCTCGTTTTCTCTGATGAAGAAAAATCATGACATCTATCATTCATGGGTGAGCAACTCCCTCAGTGGACTGACTTGCCTCCATCTGCTTGAAGTGGGAGAGCAGTTTATGTCATATCCTTTGTGTTCAAAATGAGCCCACATCCACCTCAGTGTCTGAGATGCCAAAATGAGCAGTCTGAATATCTGGTCTTCAGTTACTTTGGAGACATTTGCCCCACCTGAGAGAGAGGACACGTGCAAAGGTGTCCCTGGGTTCACATATGCCCACAGAACAAGCACTTGTGCCCACACACTGAGTAGGGCTTTTTTGTTCCACAGCCAAACACTGCCTTGTGTTTTCCAGTCCATGGCTATTCACACAAAAATCTTTAAAAAAGGTTGCCATTTACCAGTCCTAAAAAAAGCCTCTGAATGAAGGTAGGGATTTCCAGTGAATCCAGAAAATGGGATAACTCTGGATCTGAGATGAAACTGCTCTACACAAAGAACTGGGTCTGTACAGGCTCACTATTCAATGTTATCCTACAAAAATTCATACAGTTGCAAGCCATACCTCTGCAGGAAAAAACTAACCTTGTCCTTTAAAAGAGCTAGTAAGTAATCTTTTTGCAATGACACCTTTTTTCCCAGCAGTTTGTGAAAATAAAATGTGAGTGATTCAAGCCCTAACACTTACAGGCACCAATGGCTTAATTATTTAACAGTTCCTGGACTGCTGATATTTCCAGCTTGTGGACTTAGTTACAGGCTCAGACCTAGGGAATTGTGTTAGTGAAAACAGATTATTAAATAATGAAATACAGGCTTTGAAAAGCCTCCGAGATGTTTACCTTTAGGAATAAGACCAGCATTAAGAGACTTCTAATAAAATATTGAATGAATTAAGGGACTTCCTTTTTCTGTATGCAGAGGTTACATTTAAATCCCCTTACTGCATAGCAGCCTTAGGCAACACAACCTGACTTGACATTCTGTTGCCTTGAAAGGATGAAGAAGCCAGGTTTTTCAACATGAAAGGCAGGCAGGACTCTTCCTTCTACTCTTTAGCTGTTCTCTAGGCTCCCTAGTTGAGCAGGGCTGTAGCAATAAAATTAAAAACCCTAGAAAGACCTTGCCTGATTTTCACTGGATTTTAAGTGTATGTGTGTTTGTTTTCTAGCATGGAAGCTAACTTTTCTGTGAAGCTCACAACCGAAGCAGCCCTAAGCCATGGCAAACTATACAAGTCTTCGTAAGAGCAAGATGTCCTGGCCACCAGTGAGCACAAAAAAAAAACAAACAAAAAAAAAATAGAGAGATTAAAGGCCTGTGGGGTCATTTGCCTAGTCAGAGAACATTGGTGAAAGTTAAAAATAAACCACTCAGGTTGCTACTTTGAGTCTTTCAAAGCTGTTTGAGATCTAATGAGAAAAAAACCCAACAAAATAGGACTTCTGAAAATATATTCTTGTAATTTTCTCCCTTCCAAACATTAATCTTCAAAAATCTCTTCAGTGTAAGAAGCACTACAGCCTCAGCTTCGTAACACTTTGCCTGAGACCCGACTGTGATCCATTACTGCAAAGGTCACTGATTCTTTCATCATAGTCACATCAAATACCAGAGTCACAGAACTACATCTTTTAACATCTTAGCTTTAACTAACCATCCTATTCTCTCCCTGAACCACTCTTGCTAAACACTGGCAGCCAGCTCCTGTCACTGCACCTTTTCCTGACACTCAAAGTATTTGGCTGGTGCAGCCACGTGATAAGGTATAAAAGGGTGCATGTACTCTCCCAGGTGCAGGCTGTCAAACACCAGCTCTGTTTCCCCACCTCCCCCCAGAGCCCTGAAGAGTGAGCCAAGTTTGGCTGGGTAAGTGCCTCAGTGATAATGGCTGTGACAGAGGTGACAATCCCCAGGGTTACCGACACAAAACGGGACTGTCTCGTGATAACACCAGCTATTGTGATCCTTGCAAAACCAGCACGTGCAAAACGATTTGGGGATCTGCAGATAGGTATGGGGCTTTTTCTTCACAAGTCTCCTGCTTCAAAGAATTTGATCTTACTGGGAAGTGCTGCAGAAGAGTCTGTGACCTCTGCAGAAGGATCTGACTGTGGAAGGTACATGAAGCATCACTGGGATAGAGGCCCACTCCTCATCTCCTGTACTGCCAGATCCTGCACCTCAGCACAGACTCCTTTGCTCACTCTTTGCTTGGGATTTGCTTATCTCAGAAAAAAGTGTTCTGGCATTTTATGGGGAAAAAGATGAAGAGTTGATATTTGACACTGAAGGAAGGAGCACAGACTTCCCTCTGCCTATTCTTCTCCCACACCAGTGTGGAAAGGCCTGTCATGCTTCCAGGGGAGGATGAGACAGAAAAGAAGGAAACAGCAGAATGAAACTGGCCACCCCAGGGTGTGTCATTAAGACTCTGCAGAGTCTTGTGACTTGTGCTGAAAGAAGTAACACAAAAAAAATACAATTGCAGACATTCTGGTGCAGAAATATTCCCTTTGTGCTATTATTTGTTTGCTCTATTGGTTTTAAGCTGGTATTAAGAGGGCAAATAAGGTGTTTATTGACCCCTAAAACTCACAAACCTTAGCAGAGTAATTATTTTCCTGAAAACTCTTGGTGGAGTGCATAAACTGTTCAAAATAATTTAGCCTTCTCTTAAGCCACCTCAGAGAGCACAAAGCACAGTAAAGGTGTGGCTGTCCAAAGGCAAAAGATTAATCCAAAAGGCTGCTTAACATAACTGCATTGACAGTCTCATATCAAGTTGGCCTGCAGAGAAATAAGCTCCATGCTCTTAAGCCTGACAGTAACATACTACTTGAAAGGAAGAAAAAAAGGAAGAGAGAAGTAACCTCAAATCTAGAATAAAGTGACTTGATACCAAAAAGGATCAACTCTGCCAATTTTAGTCAGACCTAGCAGCTCATCTGTTCAAGATATCAAAAAATAACATGTGCTAGTTGAGAATAGCAAAGTGACACAAAAGTCAAGTCATTACTGAATATCACACAATTATATTAAGTTGCAGAAACACATTTTCTCAGAGTTTTTATACTTATTTTCAATACTTAGTATAATAACAAGTAGTTCCAAACTATTTTCCAAAAATAAAATAATTGCACAATATAATTCCACCACCTCTCCCTACTCGATGTGTAACTGTACTTAACTCCAAGTAGTTGGTTGAAGTCTTATTTAATAAATAAATAAAGTTAAGAAAAAGAACCAACTAAAACTTTCTGTTCCAGGAGGCTGAAAGGGTTACATTTATAGACAACAGAAAGAAGAAAACACTTTCCTGCAGACCAATGTATTACACAGCATAAGATGGAGTAGCCTATCCAGAAGATAAGAAAAAAACCCTTTGAATTCTGCTGAAAAAAGAATTCATCTGTACCTCTAAGCCTTTGGTTTCATCAGGCACCATATATGATAGCCTTAAGAACACAAAAACATAAAAAACCTTGGAGTTCATCTAGCCAAGTGTTCTATCTCTCCCTTAAGAGTTGTACTGGGCTTGTTGCAGAATCCTCCTGCCAAATCCCTTCTGTATTGCTTTATGGACCTCCAAGCCACAGTTTTGTCTAACTTTTTTTGATCTGTTGATATTGTCTGCTTCCACAATCTCCTGTGGAAGCACAGATCAGAAGTTAACTATGCAATCTGCAAATTTATGAAACTAGTATATTACCGATTTAAAGCCAAAGAAATTATGTAGGTCCTAGTCCTATAATACAGGGTTTGGTGAGCAACAGCTTGCATTTGGATCTAGCTACCTCGAAGTTTTATAAAAATCAATTCCACTTCTCTCAGCCTTTTCCTCCTCATATTTGAGAGTTCCAGACATTTCAGTCTCTCCTTGAGATGTTGCAGCCCCATTCTCTTAACCAGCTTAGTTTGCTTTCTCTGTATCTCTTAACTCCAGTCTCCCTTTTTACAGATGAGGAGACAATTGCCACATACAGTATTTAAAACGAGGACAAATTTTTATACAGCACTAAAGCAATGTCTTTTTCTTGTTACTATTCTCAATATTGCCAAAATATTTTGCTGTTTGGAGGGGCTGCCTTATAACTATAACACTCACATCTCGTCTTTTATTTTCTAAACATTTTAATCACATAAATCACTATTATACTGCAGTGCTGGTTGTTCCTATTCAAGGGCATAGATAGGTGTGACCTACATGGGTTTGATTTAAGGCCTGATACAGAAGGTACCATAGCATGGGTCCAGGTACAGAACTTTGACCTGGCCCAACACTCCTGCACAGGCAAAAATATAAGAATTTTGAACCATTTCTGTCATTTGCCATGAGGAGTTTAAACACAGCTTAGAACAGTTTTAGACACTACATCAAGGCTTAATACCTCTCTCCCTTGCAATGACCCTATCTGTCACAGCCCAGACACTCTTTGAGTCTGTCCCACAGGCTGCAACCCCCCTTTTGCCCCTTGGGAGGCCAAACTGAATTTGACACTGGCTGAATAATGGCTCAGAATCGCTTCCTCAGAAGAAAGCGTTACTTCTTCTCTCTATAAAAGGTCTACAGCGCAGAGAAAAATGCTAAAAACAAAGAGCTCCATGATTGTGTTTTCCTTCTTCTACATCTCAACCTTGCCCACTATGGAGTGGGCAATTCCTCTCATCCTAGTTAATCCTCATCTGCGACAGGGGATCGTATCAAAAGGCCTGTATTCTTCACTATGATTAAAAGACAGATAAGTAGCAGAAGCTCAAGGGAGTCACTGCATAAGAGGATACCTCTGTTTCATATTAACATAAAGGAAAGCCATAAAAGACAGTAAAAAAAAAAAATCAGATCCTTTAGGGTCTAGATATACCTTCAACAAAATTTGGAAATCCAAGACTTGTCAGACTAGTCAGCTTTCATTTTTATGGACATCTTGGTCATGTCTTTCTATGAATCCCTAATCGTCTTTTGTTTTCCCTGTAAGAAGTCATTCCCAATACTTGTTCCTGTACAGTTGCTACTCCCATGACATACTCCCTGTCAAAGTTTGTCTCTGTACTCATCACCTCAGCTGGGATGTAGATTTTTTTGGCACAGAATGTGTGACTTACACAAGAGTCATTAATTCTTGATACATCTGCAAAGCTCTTGATCTTAGTCTTAGTCTTTTAAGCAAACTTTTAAAAAAGGAAACGGAAAGGCAGGTTGCAACATTGATTTTTTTTTTTTGTCTGCCAGCAACAAAGGAACCAATTGGCAAAACTGTGCCACCTCTGCACGACTGTGCAGGTGAGGAAAGAGTAGAGAAACTCTTCCTAATTCTATTTCCAAGGGCTACAAAAGTTGGAATTATTATGGATGAAGAGTGTCAAGGCTATTTAGGGTCCAGGGTAAGTTTCCAAAAAAAGACATTGATGCTCCTTAATGTTAGATGACACTAAGATACCCACATACTATTCTTCTGGGAAAGCAGTGACATGCCATGGATACATCTTTTAGGTTATTTGTGCAATTGCTTTTTTTGCAGATACTTCCTTATGGTGCAGCAAAGAATGTATGCTCAAAGAAGATTGACATACATTGATTTCCATTGCAGCTTGTCCTTGAGGTAAAGATTTTGCTCAAACTCTGTTTAAATCAAACTAAAATGCAACTGTTAACCATTCATAACTGTAAATGCTGGTAAAAATGGCTCCCCAGAGGCCAAACCCAGTACAATTGTAATTGTTCATGTTTTCTGAGGATCTGGTCCAACGGCTTCCAGCAGCTCCCAGGAAACATCTCAAGTATAAAAATGCAGTACATACTGTCAGGAGAGCAGAGGATTTCTTCCACCTCACACAGATCACAGATAAATGCTGAATATAATCTGCTACCAAAGAGCAATTAAAGTTGCTTTCCCTTTCCCAGTACATCAGATCACCAGCAATGGGGCAGAATCTGTGATGCATTTACCAGAGAAATCCATGCATTTAAAGCCCAACAGAAACCTTACCAAACAGATATACAGGAAATGTTCAGAATCTTTCCATTCTTATCCTGTAACTGAAAAAATCCAAAAAACAAACCAAACAAACTTTGATTTAGCAAGTAATGCATATTTTTCTGAAGGTCTACTTTGTTATAAAAATATTTTTTTATTTATAAGGCCATTTCAATTGCTCACACACAATTTTTTTTCTTGGTCAGCTTTTTTTCACCTAAAGGCATGATTTTCCTCTTTTCCCTTTTATGTACTTACAATGTCATAAATACCACTATGCCTTCCTGAATTAATTTAACATACAAGAGGCACTGCTTCATACTTCACAGCATTTATCTCCAAGAACTGCATACGCAGGAAATGACCTGCAAGTATAATAAACAGATGGCTTTCTTTTTATTTTCTTTAATAATCTGGGCAGACTGCTCCTATGTCACAATCACAGTTATGCACAATGAACAATGGTCCAGTGCATCCAGATATGTCTGACAGTTGGGCCAAGACATTCTAGTGCTCTTCAGTGTTTATTTCAGGCTATGATTGACTGGTTGGTGGAGATTTTTGTCAAATATTTTCAGAGTTGAGTCTGTATTAAAATGGCTTGTCTAGTGTCAGCAGATGGTCACAGGAGAGATGAAAAAAGAAACAGGGCTGGATTTGCAGGGGAGACTCTTTCCTATTCTAGGGACTGTGGGATGTGGGTCCATGTAGATTTCTAAGAAAGAGAGAACCCCAAGGAGCTTGGAAACAAGGTTATTTAAGGTACATGGCTTAAATACTCACCCTTTGCAAAAATCACAGAATGGTTGAGGTTGGAAGGGACCTCTGGAGGACATCTGTTTTAACCCCCCTGCTCAAGTAGGGCCATCTAGAGCCAGTTCCCAGTACCATGTCCATGGCTTAAGGGTATCTCCAAGGTGGGAGACTCCACAACCTCCACACTGGTGCTCAGTCACCCTCTTAGTAGACAAGTTTCCTGCTGTTCAGACCCCATCTCCTGTGTTACAGTTTGGGCCCACTGACTCTTGTCCTGGCACAGAAAAGAGCCTGGCTCCATCTCCTTTGCAGCCTGCTTTCAGATATTCTACACTTGGATAAGATCCTCCCTAAACCTTCTCCTCTCTGAGCTGAACAGTCCCAGCTCTCTCAGCCTTTCCTCATGTAAGAGTCACTGAATGATCTTAGCCACCCTTTGTTGGGCTCTCTTCAGTTATTCCATCTTTTTCTCCTGCTGGAAAGCTGCACTAAGCACTTCAGGCATGGCCTCACTGGTGCTGAGTAGAGGGGAAGCATCACCACACTCCTAATGTAGCCCACCAAATAAATCCATAATACACATCAAACACATTGTTATGAAGGTATGTAGGACACAGCTGTCACAACAAAATAGGCAGTGTTTATAATAAAGACTTTATAATAAAAGTCTGCAGCCAACCTAAGTAGCCTACATTTGATTTCAAGGTGGTGCCAGATGCAGACCCAGAGTGTGACAGTCGTAAGGGACAGGTAGATACCAAGAACAATCCACTCAAAATCTACTCAGGGACCAAGCAGTTACACAAGTGGATGGGACACTTGCACACTTGCTCTATTGCAACATCAGGGAGGAATTGTCCCCTCCAGCATCCCCAAAGAGAAAAATATGGTAGCACAGTGGGAAAGAACAAGAGTATTCTGGAAGTAGGTACTCTATTATTCCCTGAGGTGGGGTAGCTTTGGGCAGCTTTCCACTATACAGAGAAATGAAGTCCTTTCCTTCTTAAGGTGAAATTTGCCCCGAGCTACCCAGGGGCTGATATAGCACTGCACTGGCCTGAATCCAGACTATAAATAACTTGCCTCAGTCTACACCTGAAATCTTCATTAACTATGACCTTTCAAAATAAATTAAGCTTGATTCACCTTGAAACATCCACTGTCTGCTGTCCTAATCATTCTCATAACATTATCACCTTAAAAAAAAAAAAAAAGAAAATAAGTCATAATATTTAGGAAGCAGATACAAAACAATGAAATTGCATCTTTTAAATACACCAGAGATTTTTCTCTCTTCTGACTGATTTTTAAGCTGTCTTTATTTTCAGATATTACTGGGCTTTTATTTTGTTAATTTTCTAGTAATCTGCTTGGGAAGTAGTAAATAAAAACTGTAGGTTTCCTAGTAGACATGTCTTCCATAAATAAACCTTGTTTCCTGCTATTTCTTGTGTTTGATTAGTTAGAAATAATTGCTCTCAGACTTCCATGGTCCATTACAGCTCTCTGCTCCCAAGACCTTCCCTTGGCCTGATTTACAAAGGGCAAGAAATTGGCTCTTACACTTGCTGACATGTGGCTGGTGAAGTCTGTAGGGAAGACATGTAGTGATGAAGAGCACATTAATCAAAAGATAATAGTAAAATACAACTGTCCCTCTTTACAAGGACAGCTGAACAATTCACACTGGTTTTCAAACAGACTGGGTTCTTCTGCTTTTATCAAAGACAGTAAACAGACTTCTTCATAAATATAAATGCAAAGGGCCAGGTTCCACCACACAGGTTTAAATCAGGAGAGACTGTGCTCAAGTCAATGCAGCCAAACTGGTACACTGGCATGAAAACTAACTAGTAAATAATCTGAAGGCAACGAACAAGAATTTTGACAACACAGACACATTTTGTTCTCTAGAAACTGGTATGACTTTTCAAGTAATGCGAGTGTGAATTGATACCAGATACATATACAGTGCCAAATTACAATCATGGCTTTTGAAACATATCTCTACAAAAATCTACAGAAAGTGCTTTACGTGGACAACTCTTTTCTCTTTCAACATTCTGTTTCCTGCAAGCATAAAGAAATCTTCAGTTCCCTAGCCTTAGAGACTCCAGTTAATATTATAGCTAAAAGTTTTAACAGTTACAAAGAAGTTTCCACAATGCATTTGAGAATAAACCACTGATTTTAGTCTTTCAATCAGCAAGCCCTGTGGATTTTTTTTCAGTTTCCATTTGATCCAAGTGTCCTGATCTCAGAAGGGATCATTTCTGTTGTTCCAGTTAAACTATTTAGCATTGAACAAAGTCCAAGCAATGCAAAATACCACAGGAACATTAATTTTCAGAGAATAAAGCTTTAGATGATTACATGAACTCACTGAAATACTCCTACAACTGAATAAACCTCTGTAACTTCTGTTTGAGGAGTCCAGCTGACCCTGATCTTTTTTGTAACCTCTGCAGAATTTGAGTCTTAGAAAGAAAGACGATGGGGAGAGGGAGAAGGGGCAAGTTCTTTGTTTGCCATACCCATGCTATAAAAAAATTATACAATCTGTACTCCTTTTTTTTTCCTCATAGAAGAAAAACATTCATCTGGGAAGACAGTTCCCACAGAAATCAAGCACTGTTTGCATGACTGTTTCTCCCTGAATATTCAGTCAGGACGGATAGCAGCGGAAACTATCAGAAATTCACCAAACCAGATCAGCTCTGCCTCTTTTCCTTACCTTTTTTCAGCAATATTTTTCCCTTTTGGGGGTCCCAAGACATAGCAGATACACAAAACTTCATTTGTGTCATGTCCTCAGCCTACACCACCAGCAGTTTTTAGCTGCTTTGCCTCATTGTTTCTCTGACTGAGAAAAAGGGCCTTTAATTAGCACAAAGATGGATTGACATGACAGTCAATTGACAGAGGGCACAGTCACAGCATTTTATGTACTAGTACATACCCGTAAAAATATTCAAGATGCCTCTCAAAAACCTCAAAAGGTAATGAAACCTATGTATTTTCTAACCATTAATGATGATTTTTTATGACATACAGGTTTTAAATGCAACTACATTTGCGGTTTTTTACTGGATATTACTTATGTTATAAACCTGTATGAACTTTATTCCCAGACTGGTGGACTTTAATCCCATAATCCTGCCAAGGAAAACATTTCACATTCACTGCAGTAAACAAGAGCTCTACAAATGTAGAAGAAAAGTAGTCTACCAGATGTTACTATTTGTCTTAGAAGTCTGTCTTTGACTTTTGCTTATTTTCTCTTGACCTTGTAGGCTTCTCCCATACACACTTGGCTCAGAAAAACAAATGTCAAACCTTTGAAAGCCAGTTGTTATCCAGCTAAAAAGTGCCTTGAGACCCAATACATATACCTTTCTGCTGTGTGAAAAGACCTACTTTTATCCTTTGACCACCATAAAAGGATGACTATTTCACATTCCTGCCTTTTTTGAAATTGTGCCATACACCTTCACACTTGCAGCTTTTGCAAGGTTCCTCAAAGTATTAAACAAATAAGCCAAATAAAATCCCAGCTAAGAAATGCAGCTAAATTACCCCATTCAAAAAAAAAAATCACAGAAAAGGAAGGTTAGATGATCTGTGCATACTTATGACAGTATGTAATTATTCATAAAGGAGTCTTGAACTTGAATTACTTATCAGTAATTCAACAACTAAAGTGAATGTAGGTGTTTCCACTTCAGACTTTCAAAAAAAAAAAAAATTAATTTCCCTTTCTCTCCTAAATAAGCAAGAGGCTGCTGGTGGTCAAAAAGCTACACAGCATTTGAAAGGCCCATGGTCCCTTCTGATACACTTGTTCCTATCCATACAAGCATTCAGCACAAGTTCCTGATGCATTAGCCAAACCCAAGGGTCATGTGTGGATCACTTCTGCTAGATGTGTTCCACTGAACTAAGAACCTTCTTCTCAGTCATCACAGATGGAACCAGCAAAGCACTGAAGCTACTGAGCTTCCGGAACCACTGAGAAGCTTCCAAATAATTAAAAACCAGTGTCCAGAGTAATAATCTGAAAGCAGCTGCTGTAAACAGAGGAAGGAAATACAGAACAAGCAAGTTATGAAAAGCACTTTGTTCTACACCATCATTTCAGATTTGCCTGGGCTCTGCTCTCACCAGCTGCATTTTAGCAGCTCCAGACGAACGCTGGGGACATGCTGCTGTTCAAGCTGTGCACGCAGAAGATGGGCTTTAGACATGTACTTTTAGCACTATTTCTCCTGTTATCACAGCACTTTCTCTGCTCCCAAATGCCTACTAAAAATGTTCAATAGCATGGGAAGAGACAGTTGAAGCAGAAGGCAGGAAACATCTGGAGCCCCAGCTTTCTATGTGCAACAGTACTGAGAGGACACGATTGCTGTGAACACTGGGCAACTGGTCTAGAGTTGTGCCTGAAACAGTTGAGAGAAAATATTACCCCAGATTCTTGTTCCTAGTTGACATGGCCCTCAGGACAAAATTTACCACACACAGACTGAGACATAGTACCATCCCTTGGCTTTTGACCCATCCTAGCAAAAAAAGCAGAACTAAAAAGGAAGCAAAAAAGTGATCCGGAGACTGAAATCAGCTCAGGCAACAAACAGGACACAGCTGTACTAAAGGAACAGCCTAATTCAGCAAAAATGCTCTGACCAGAACTGTAACCATGGGTCCAGTCACTGAACAAAGCACCAGTGAGGAAGACTCACATGTATTGCATCCCAGAAGAACAGATCATCACCGGAAGCAAAAGCATCCTGGTTGGGACCACTCCAGTGAGTCAGCTGGGGCTGGGAATGATCCCAGGGGAAAGTTAAGTCTGTAGGTATTTGAGGCTGTGTATAACCACAGTACACATGATGTGTTCTGATTCACAGTAGAGAATCCAGAATGCTCCTTCACTATGGCTGAAATTTTGCTTCTGCTCAAGCATTTATGTACATTTTTATCTCAGTGCAGCAGGTATGTCTGTGGTGACTACTTCTCTTCAGAAGTGATGGAAAAGATCAAGGACATTTGAACTTAGAATGGCCTGGCATAAAGAATTAAATAGGTGATTAATATTACTAATTCAGGTAAGATGAAGAACAGAGGTATGGCCACAGTTAAAGCAAGTACTTTCAATTCAGCTGAATACATGAATCAACATTAGACCCTTGGATTTGAGCTTTTCATTCACTGAAGCTCTTACACCATTATTAGTTCACTCCAGAAACATTCCATTAGGGCAAACAAGTATTTAAAATATTGCAACATTTTAATCGCACCAATCCTGCTCATTCTACCCAACAACCTGAATAGTCATTATATCTTAAATACAAATACTTAAAAAACTGGAAGGGAAGAATTTAACACATCACAAAACCAAATAACATCTAGAGTTCATATTGAAAATATCTTAGATTTAAGAGCACTCTTCTCATTATTAATAAGTTTATGAATATATTTACAGGTGCCATAGAAATAGCTAAAGAAAAATAACCAGAAAACCACATGGAAATGCCCAAGATATTAGTTGTTACCTGAGATATAGCTAAAAAAAAAAAAAATCACCATCCATTTTACACATGCACATACATACTTTTGTTCCACTTCAGGTCCTTAAAATTCCATCTTCTGTGACCTTACTGTTCAGAAACAAGCAATACGTGTACATTTTGCAATCATATGGAGCTGTAAGTAGATCAGAGACAAACACTACTAGAGAGAAAAATGCATAGTTATCATACAACTCCCAGAAACTATAAACAAACAAACCCAAACAAGTTCACTTGATAAAACAACAGGGAAGTTAGACAATTTGTATGTCCTTTTCCTGCAGCAGCCTGGGAACAGATTCTAGATGTGTGCATATCAGTAACTTGAATGTCTATGTCACATGGAAAGAAGCATTAGCAAAATCCTTCTTGGTTATTTTTCCTCTTGAATCCTTTGTCCTTGCACAGCATCTGTACAACCAGCTTGCAAATAATAAGCTGCCTGTTGGGGAAAAAAGTGGCAAGAGACACTCACATCAGAAATAGAGGAAAATCCTGTAGAGTGAGTGCCAACCAAAAGCATCTTGGAAAAACAATTTAGAGAACTTGATGTCCAAGAGTTGTTTTATAGAACTTCTTAAGTTGTTTAGAAATATTTTGATGGACATAGGTTCGGAAAAGCACATTGCTGGGGAGGGGAGAAAGAGCCAACTAAAAGTAAAACTTCCAGAAGGAGGAATATATTTTGGGTTAAGGTTATGCTCTCCAAAGCCATCAGAAACACAAAGCCTCCTTTTTCACTCATGCCTTTCTAAAAAGAGTAGATGAGTTAAACATCAAGTTAGAAGAGAAATGCACATGAAATATATGTAAAATCAAAAGGGGAATAAAATGATAGCAAAAGAAAAGGCCCTTTCCTTTAGTTTCACACCACATATTACTTGTCAAAACATTGGTTTTGATTGTAAATTCTCTTAGAACATTGTTCCAGTAATTCAGCCCAGTATAGCCAATAAAATACAATATCAGGAACACCTAATTTCAGACCACAGCCATAGTTACCAGTACCTCCTTTTCACTAAGCTTTTGTAAATATTTGGTACATACAGAAATAATCTCTGACAGGAAAAATCCTAAAAATGAAGTTGCTTAACTTATTCTCTAAGTTTCGGTGCTTAGCAGAACATTTTTAAACTCCTTGAAGGGGAAAGCCCAGTTGTATTTGTGTGAGACAGCTAAAACCTACATAACACAAGTATACTTGTATAATATGCTCTTGTATTGATTCAGTAGTTGGAGAAGCTGCCACTATCTTTTCTGCATTGCATTTTCATTATATTTAAGCTCCAAACCCACACATTTTGCCACACCTGAGCTTTGTTTAATCAAAGTTGTCCTATCTCACCATTAGCCTGGGTAACAATTTTAGAGACCTTGTTCTACTCTTGCTCCCATTGAAAAGCTCCATATCTGCAATGGAAAACTGAATTGTTCCTGTATAATATTTTTCAGAAAATCAGTTTAAAAAAGCAAGAAAGCAAAAATATCCCAGTGGCTTGTAACCAAAACCAAATGAGTTCTTACAGCAGATAAAGAACAAACAAAGATCAGGATCACAAAGTGTGAAGTCCTTGTTGTTTCTGTCTTACAAACAGGCTCATGTTTTTCTCTGTCAAGTTCACTGCTGCTTTTTGTGGAGCATAGTTCAGAGTGTTTTGGTCATACAGTGGCAAGCATCACAATTCACACATCAAGTTGTGCCAAAAGACAGGAAGGAGGAGGGGAAGACAGGGAGACAAAAGTCTGCTCCTTAAAAAAAAAAACAAAACCAAACAACAAAAACAAAAACAAAAAAAAACACAACAAAAAAAACACACAAAAAACCCAAACAAACAAACAAACAAAACCAAAAAAAAAACCCCCCCCCAAAAAAACAAAAACAAAAAAAACCCAACCCAACCAGCAAGGGAGAATTTTGCTTTGAAAGAGTCATGGAAAAACACTAAGATCATGAGCAGTTCAGTCAAGTCACTGGTTTTAAAGGCTGCAATTTATTTTAAAAGAGAGTAAAAGAAACAAGTGAAAACAGCAAGAATGATGCTGTGGCCTGGGGTAAGTGGTAGGACATGGAGCAAGTGTTCTGCAGTCCTCTCTGAAAGAGAGATCTGCAAGTGAATATGGGAGACTGTTTCTTACTGTTCCTGCTCATTTTCCACTTTGCTCTGACAAAATCAAGGGCAAAAAGCATGGTTATGGTCCTCAAAAGGGACTAGGAAGATAGCTGTAGTGTCATATTCCTAATTATTTTAATGCAATCACATGTGAGCAGGAAATGCACCCACTTGAGCTCCAAGTCCGACTCAAACTTTCATCTGCAAAGTCTTTGCTATTGAGTGCTGCCTAATAATCAGAGTGAATCCAAGGCTGAACACAGATCCAAGAGAGTTGGATAATTGTGTATTCAGAGAGAAAGCAGCTACAGACTCTTTGAGGAGTAACAAAGCAAGCTCAGCTTGTTGTAAAGGTAGCCATTTGTATTTAGAAAACAGAACAACCTAAAACCAATATGGCACACATTTAAATGGATCAAAGTTACTAGAGGTTGCTGTCAACATAGAATTCCTAACTAAACAGGCACATTTCCAGGGAATCAGCTAAGCTGCACACAACCATGAGGCCAGTGCAGTTCAAAATTCATTGTGCAGTCCTATTCTTTCACCACATTTGGAACTGACCCTGAGTGTATCAGAGTCCCCAGCCCCTACAGCAGCTTTCTATAAACTATTGTGAAGGAAGAAATGGTAGATGTGGCCAGAACCTGCACATTTACCCGTCCTTTCTGTGTTCCCCAGCACACACAAAATCACATAACCATTGGTTGATGCTATGCTATTAATCTATCAATCCTTTTACTGATTGAGGATACATAAAATGATTATTTAGTTTGATGATTATAGGAACAGTGGAGGATTGGTAAAAAGGACAGTTTGATTTGGATTTCTTATGACTGTTCAGTACAAAGCAAGCAGCATATGGCTTTTTTAAGTCATATGTCAAGTCAGATTTTTAAGGAAAAAAAAAAAAAGCACAGATACCCAAAAGAAATGTTGTCTTGAAAGACCATAACAGCAGATAGGACTAGAAATTTTAGAGGGTAATTAGCTAGCCACGAAGTGCCTGGTGTGCTGGTGGGATCTAAAATGACAAATGTAATCAATGGGTACAAGGGAACCCAGAGCATTGATAGGAAATTATTACAGCCCAGTATTTAGCAGAGGTGTTGTGCTTACAGAAGACCATGTCTGGGTCTGATGTCCAGGCTTTAAGGAGGGTCCTGACAACAAAAAGACAATTTTGAACAAGGAAATAGAAGTAACTGATGATCAGAAGAACTATGGGCAATCATGTTAAATCCTAGGAGTGCAACCTGTTTAGTCTAACCAAAACTAGTTGAAGGGGCAACTTAGTCCATCCTGTGAGTACTGGCCAGGAAACAGAAACATCACATAAGGTATTTCAGCCTCAAAACTAGTGGGAGATACTATGAATAGGACTCAAAACAGATGATCCCAAGGCAAAAATAAGGCATGCTTTGTTTGTTTGTTTCTCAAACACTCGGGATAGGGTCCTGTTGGAATAACCTACCTTTCCCCCCCCGCCCCAATCAAGCACAGGTAGTTTTCTAAAAGACACGCTCTATTTCAACATGGAATTAGTTTCTAGTAACCTGAAGCACTCAGTAATGTGAAAAGCACCAGAACATAAACAAACTCCTTACAAACACAAGACAGAAGAGGAGCTTTAACCTTCTGGATACTGGGAAATTTTCCCTTCTGAAAAGTGATCTCTATCTTTTAGCAGATGTGGCCAGGCCTCAGTATTGGCAGCTGGACTAAGTTTTTGCATCAGACAAGGAGAACAGTAAACAGAAAATCTCCCCCCTTTCCCCACTGATTTCAGAAGAATGTCAACTAATGGCTTCACCGAAGCCTTTCATAAGTTATAGGTATGTGAACCATAACGTAGCTGCAATGGCCAGCACTTGACTGTGCTTAAGTAAAGGTTGAAAAATAGGTTTTAAAGGATGCATCTGAAAATTCTCAGAGCAGGTCTGACCGTGCCCTTCTGCATAACCCAGCAGATACAGTGACTATATGCTACTGCCGGGCTGTTGTTAAATTGCCAAGAGTGGTTCTTGCCAAAAATTCACCCTTATTTCAAAACTCAGGGGAATTGAAAGGACAGGATTAGATTTAGATGCAAACAACAGCCCAAACTGATTTGGGAACAACGTGGAACCAAAGAAGCTGAGCAGTACTTGGAGAACTGTGTTACAGGACAGCCTGTTCTGTTCTGCAGGGCACCTCTGGCCAATGCAAAATGCTTCTGCCATCTCTTCTCTTTCCCTCTGTATTTGCATAAATCTAGAGATAAACTGGCTGTTGTTTTAAAATGAATTATTTCAGTGGGAAGTTTCAAGGTTTCACATTCATAAATTCCTTCTTTCTGCAGGTTAAGATAGGTAGGTATTCAAACTGACTGACACCACAAATACAAGTACACTAATGCTTAAGTCAAGGTTTTTGTCTACCTGCTTTGTACTGTATTAGAGGAGAAAGTGCTTTCTGGAGGCAAGGGGGAAGGGAATCTTTTTGTATCAAAACATGCTCATAAATCAGAGGCTCAGATGGCTTTACCATTTAAAAACAGACAAAGATTAAACAAGTGATAATAGTCACTAAGCACAACAGTTTGGGATTTGCTGCAGTGTCACTTTAGAAAATTATCTTTTCCAGGCTCAACTGCAAACATGCACAGCAAAAGATAACAGGACTGAATTTAACTGTTCTTTTGCAGTTATAAAACTGGGTTTACTTAAATGAAATGTAAGGAAAGGGTTGAAAGCAAAACTGAGAGAAGAGACTAGATGGGCAGAATGAGAACCAAGGAGAATGGCTGGCAGGTATGGCTTGGTCTCAGCAGCTGCTGTTAGGAAAGTCAGCCAAGAAGGGAGTTGGAGTTTGGCCAGAGCAACATGTCCCCGGGATGTCAAGGAACGAGGACTCTGAAGTGGCAAACCTGAGGCTAAAGTCAAATGAGCTTGCTGGAAGCTGCATGGAGGGCTGCCTCTGGATGAGCAAATGGTTTTCAGTCTTCTGGAAGCAATGGAACTTTTTGATCTTTGAGATCAAATCAGACCACATTAGTGAAGGGTCACTGAAGCAACTCATTAGAGCCATTGGCTGTACTTTTCTTGAGCAACAATTAAAGCTGGTGTTTTGCAAGCTGGTGCTGACTATTCCAAAGGAACAAAGTGACAAAATAAACTTTAGAAGAAGGACAATATCTTTTATAATTTTTGAAATCCAGCAGTCTTACAGACAGATAATTTTGCTTAGCTGGTTAATTTTCAGTAGGAACTTCCAGGGTTTCTCTGCATTTTCTGACAACTGTGTTTTCCTCACAAAACATTCTTCCCCTTCCTCTTCTCCAAGAAGCCTTCATTACAACGACAGTGTGGAAAAATAATAGTTGACCATGATTCAACTTAAAGAACTATGAAACCTCTACCTTCAGGACTATTTGGAGCAGATATTCTCTTAATCATAGAATCAGCTCAGTTGGAAGGGACCTCTAATCTAACTTTAAAGTTAAATATTTTGATGGTTTACAAGTAAATACAGCATCTAACAGTTAAAAAGTTGATTTTCCTACCAGGCACTTGGCCAACCATTAGGAAAGAGGCCTTGGATTCCCACTAAAGCACAGAGCATCTCCCGAGATTAAGGGTATCCATCATGAGCTCATATGTATTTTAATCTTCCAGTTCTCAGAACAGCTTTTTGCTTTCCTTGCTCATTGTATAGTCATTTACTACATCAGAAAAAAAAAAAATCTCTTATTTGCTAATAACTACAGTCTTAAATTCAAAAGAAATGAAAAAAACAAACAAACAAACAAACCAACCCAAACCTGTGTTTTAATTCCTTTCTGAAGCAGAGGGAAAAAGAAAAAAAGACAACAGAACACCATGTAGTGATGTTAATTTAGTAAATAACACCATCACTTCCTTAACACATTAGTATTTGATTTTCTATGTCAACAACCTCACTACAGTTGCTATCTGCTCTTTCCTTCTAAAATGGATTCCAAATGATTGACTGTAAAAAAGTAATGAGACTGACCATGTTTGCTATGAATAATTTGCTTCTTTCTTCAAATGAAACACCAATTCATTTGAGCTACCTGCTATTGTTTCCTGAGTAGGATACACTTGGGATGTGACATTGTTCTGCAAGTGATAATTATTTCCTGGAATGTTTGGGTTGATAGCCAACTTTAGTGTACTTGAACCAATTTCCTAAGTTAAATGATGCAATAGTCAAAAAAAAAAAAAAAAGAAACAGGATTTTTCTTTTTACAACTTGAAAATAATAAAAAGGTGTGCAAGTACTACTTTCAGTATCACAAAAATATTCTGTACAATTTTTATCCAGATGCTTCACCTCTCTAGTCTTGTCTGTTCTTGTGTGAAATCACATTACTACCCCTATTAGCTGTCAAAGTATTCCTATGACCTGTTTTACCAGATTATCTGCAGATTAAACAAACAAAAATTATCCCTTAAAAAGAACAATATTACTACTTTCATTGACCAAATGAGATAAAAATTGGTTAAAGAACCAAAGAGAAGATGCAGGTACCTGAGGAGCAGTTTTAGCAGAATTTAGATAGTTGAATTGAGGTCAAACTACAGAAAGCTTTGTCACACAAGAGATCTAAGCATTACTAAGCCTCTATGGTTTGCTAGTAATCTTAATTAGGTACATGTCCAGAGACCAGTATCTAGAACAGCTTCCATATTTGAGTAGCACTTTCAGGCATCAAGAAGTGTAAAATCTGGAATCTCTGCCCCATGTCAGAAACCACAGCCTAGTAGATGTGTTCAGATGAAAACTGATCTTTTGGATTGCTGTGCTCTGTGTGTTGTTCATGACACATAAATGCAATCAGGAAAGTGGAGGTAAATAAGAAACAAATCCTGGACTATATGCAGGCAAATTAGAAAAAATTTAGATCACAGAAGTATATTCATTTTGTTCACAAACTCTGAAACAGCAGTCACTAAACATCCAATATCTAACCTAGAATTACCAAATAATTGTCATATGCTACTCAGAATGCAGCAATGTCATATTGGTATATATAATTGGTATAATGAGTCTTTTTTTTTTTAAATTACAGATCATTATTTGTAACTCAGAAATGAATGATAATATCTCTGAGGAAACTTTCTGTTCTAAGTAAAGGTAGGAACAAGAGGGAAGAGTTCTCCATGATACACTTCCAGGTACTTGGACACATACCCATAAGAGGGCTGATGCACGTTCTGGGATTACCCAATAACTAACAGCTCCTCTTCTAACACTTGCCACATTGCATCTGCTAAATATAGAGTGGGACAAAGGGATACTTCAGAGACAAAAGATAAGAGGGTAAAGCTGTAACTGCTCTCTCTCAAAATGCACATTGATATATGTATTTTCCACATCTAACTGGGCACAATTCCTGCCATCTGCCTTCAGTAAATTAAATACAGCTGGAAATTATTTTGTGTTCACCATATTCCTTATACTTTCCTCATCTGTCTGCTTTTCTGTTCTTGACACCAACTGAAACCTTCTCTCTCTGATGCTGCTCCTATGTCTTATCTACCACAAAAGGTAAATTTCAGTTTGTTGCTGAGGCACGGGGAGGTGGAAGGGGCCAGGGTATGATGATGGTATGAGGAAAATCTCACATTGCAAGGCTTTCTGTTCCTGAAAAAGCCATGGATAGGAGAGAACACAGGAGCTGTGATTACTTGAGGAGAGGTTATCTGCACAGCTGTAACACATACACTTTATGTCAGCAGCAATGGCAAGGGTAAGAAGTAGAGGTTAGTTTTTCAGTCTGACAAATCTTGTTTCCTTACACATAAGTAAGGTCAACCATTTGCTCGTTCCTAGAACTGCTGCCTTGGGCAGCCAGTTAATATGTCTGTTCTTTGGGACAGCTATGACTGACTGAACCTTGTACACAACCCTTCCTTTCCTCTACTCTCTATCAAGGTGTCAATATTTAAACTGCCCTAACAGAATCTGCAGTGAAGACAAACTTCTTTTAAGCCTTCTGATTATATAAAAAGTCTTATTCACAGCAAACTACAAGAGGAAAACTTGTTTAGCAGCTATCACATACCACTAATCTAAGACATTAGTAAGGCCTGTGGCTACTTCCATAGGAGGCATCAAATGAAGTGACCCCACTACTCAGTTCTTGTGGATCACAGTTCACAGCCAGGCAGAACTTCTAATTCCTGTACCTTACATATATCCCTTTTCTAACCAGCCATAAAAATCAAGCTTCTCCTTTCAGGTTACAAAAGCTTTCTCAGCATCAGCCATTGACTTTGTCTGCCACCCATTCTGAGAATCCAAATACTTTCCTCCTCCTTCCAACCAATGCATCAAAACCCCCAGCCAAGTCCCCCAAGCAACCTGGAGGACCTCCCAGAACAGTTCAACAAAATTTTTGGAAACTACTTATTTCCTTCAACTGCACTTCTTGACTAGTAGCCCTATCCAGACAAGCAGCCCTGCTCAGATGCATGAAAAAACCTCTCTAAAGATGAGTTTTCATTAAAAAAAAAAAAAAAAGTCTTAATTCCGTATTTAGCTCTTCTTTACCTTACTTCTTACACAAAGTGTAGTATCCTTCCCCTACATGGTCAAGAATTCACATGAAAGACCTGTTTATGACCCCACATATACCTTGTACACCATTATTCCCAACCAGTCTGCATACCAGACTTTACAACCTACCTATGCCATCCTCTTTCCCTTGACAAGCCATGGCTGAATGACCCTCTCACAACCTGAAATTAAAAAAGGTCCCATGCAGCCAACCAAGGCACCTGGCAGACTGTGCCATTAAGGGAAAGAAGGTTGAAATAACCTCCAATCATTTTTAAGTGAAACCCAAACCATAATCCCGGAAGTTCAGCCAGACCTTAGGTTCTCACACAGATTTGACAAGGCCAGGAAGCATTCACCCACCCTTAACTTTCCTGCCACTCTGCTGCTACAAGAGGACTTCCTCAGAGCTGCTAAACTGGATGTAGGAGAGTTAGCAACAGCTCCTCTGACTTCTTGCTCATGGAGTCAGGGGCAGGGTGGCATGTTAAGTTGGGGGCTTAGGATTCAGGCTAGTATGGGCTGCAAGGACTGGTTAGATTTTGGCAAAGGAAGGAGTGGAGGACTAGTGGCATAAGACCAAGACTTCTTATTATTTCCTAATCAGCAGCTGTTGTTGACTGCATGCCTGAAATATAGGGCTGCACACTTGTTTGGGCTTAGACTGAGTATAGATGGCAAATCATTAGGGACTGGCTGGTAAGATCAAAAAGATCTGTCAGGGTAGGTGAAGGCAGCACCTCCACAGGTTTTGCAGCCATTTCGTGGCTATTTCCCCACAAGGGGCTGGAAGGAGCTCTGTTTTAAAATTCAGGTTGAGTTAAACTGCCAGGGACCTACATATCTAGTGTTGGGGTTCAATCTCAGGAAAAAGTGCCTTGTCCCACAGATCCCAGCAGATCCATACTTCAACATAATCAGGCATGTCCTGCCTGTGCCAAGTGACACCCAAATTCAGAAGTCAGCATCCTTTATCAGCCACTAGGTATGTAAACACAGACTTGAACTAACCCCTTCCCTCATGACTCTTGCTGTCTCTAAAGCTCAAGTTTGCAAGATCAAGACCCCCTATACTGGCTGCTGTTCTAGAGAGCAAAAAAGAACTGCTCCTGACCTTCAAGTGTATACCAAAAGTGCCAGAGGGCACATCCTAATTCTTTTGTGCTTTTATTCCTAACACCTACAAAGAAGTTCACAAACTTATTTTTTCATAAGTTATGTCATCAAGGGAAGAATAATAATCAAAAGGAACGGTCACAAGCAAGAAGCTATGAAAACAAAGAATGTTTTCACCTCTGTAACAAGAAGGTATTGAAGGATAAGATCAGACTCATTCAATCATTCACATTGTATCACTCCACTAAAGTTTCAATCCAGTATGCAAGAAAAAAAAAAAGTGGCAAATTGGGTGACCTTGCTTTCAGTACATGTAAACATGCAACATCAATAACTGGATTACAAAAAGAAGTCCTCTGCTATTAGGAACTGTTCCTTTAAATCATGTTTGTTCTGAGGTTTCCCAGTTGTGGGTGCAAAGTATTCTTGCAATTGAACAAATGAAGTCAGAGCAAAATTCATCCTGAAAACACTGAGCAGCAATCATTATTTCTTAACATTAGATAACTTCATGAAAATTGCAGTGTTAAGAATTTTTTCTTCTGAGTTTTCGAATCCTATCCTACAAATATTGACAGAAAACAAAACAATCATTTGCTTCTTTCCTTAATCAGTGTTTTCAGCAAACTACTAACAATCACATATTCTGATTTCAGGTTTAGCTAGAGATGTTTCTTTGAACTTTTTTAACTTCTTGCTTATGTCTGGCAGTCAACAGAAAAAGCATCCCATGCCAAAAGCAGAGCTATAATTAGCCTCATGCCCTGCAAGTCTTTGAGAACACACTCCTTAGATAATTCAGTTGAGAAACAAATTGGGAAGTGAGGAACTAGATTTTTACAAGTTTTGTGTGTACACTTTTAACCCTGCTCCACACACAGAATTAAAGCTCATAATATCCAAAAGAAAGTAGTAAAGAATAAAACTCAGAAAAAGTTTTAAAAGCAGCTACTGATTTTAGACCCGCAGAAAATCACATTTATCTGATTTTCCAGATGAGATACACGCATCCTGCAGCAGAAGCTGACTCAGTGAGACACAAAACATTGTTGGGATTTATCCCTCAGGAAATAACATTTGCATTTGAGAATGCTTATTAATGTCATCTTAGTGACACATCAAGTTGCAATAAAAATTATTCCTGCAATAGTGTTAGCTAGCAGACAATGCTTTCTTCCTCCATTTTATTTTATCAAGATGTAAGACAATTTGTGATGTTAAGATCATAATAAATAATGTAAAAAGTAATTTAGAACATGCAGGGGGGTAGATTCTTCACACAGGCACATGACTATCAGATACTCCTGCTTAAAATTCTCACTTGAGAACCTGAATTATCTCTGCAGATCCATTTTCAAGAGTTACTACTTTAAAAAATAAAAGTAAATCTCATTAGTATTTGCTCTTATAAAAAGAGGCTTGGTGAAAATGTTCCAGCTAGTTAGGCAGCCAGAATTTCATTACAGTGAGAAGGGATGATCACACACACATTCAAGGACAAATCTCATGAAACTCATGTTTGACAGGAAATTGTACAGGAAGCTAATTTAGAGAGATCAAAATGAGGGTGGTATGTTCCCAGGACCCAGGGCAAGTCAGAAATCTTGCAGCTGAATTTTATACATATGGTAATTTGATCAGAGTGGATATAGCAGAGAAGGGAAAGAAATTGCTGATTGAAAATATATAAAAAAGAAAAATCAACATGGGAACGAGAATTCAGTATCTCTGTAAGTAAAGAAGATCACAAAGTCCCCAAATTAAAGAAAAAAAGAAAAAGGCAGTTTCTTAAATTACTTTATTGTAGTAGGATCAGAAACACCACCATGTGGGAGACATGCATCAGACCCTGGTCATTTGAATGGCAGGATCTGAAGTTACTTTGCATGTGTTTTCACTTACCTTCCAGCCAGGGTACTAAATGCCTTAACAGCACAAACTGAAAAGTAGAGCATGAGAGCAAAACACAGGGAGAACCCAGGAGATCTGAAGGTAACTATGCCCTATAAAGCTCACTTCATTTTTAGTGTCCAGTCTCAGATGATTATAGAATGCATCTATCTTTTTTAGTGCTTATTAGAAATGTGTAATGTGACTCTCTTTGCTACGTCCTCTGTATTTCCAGAACAGTGATAGAAAGGAATTTAAGAAGTCTGTAGGAAATGTATGTGGGCTGCAGCCTGTGGATCCCACAGCCACTGTACATATCATTTCAGGCAGCCATCTGGTGATTTGTGGTAGCATGAACTTTGATCACAAGCTGAAACAGTTTAATAACATGAAGTACAGCATGTCCAAGTAAGAGCAGAGAGCAAAGCATTAATTTGAGCTATAACACTGACATTCTCTGGGAAAATTCAGAACTTACCATGCCTTCCCAGATGACTGAAAGAACAAAATCTGCTATTTCATTTTTTGGTTTGTTTCGAAACCCGTACCATCTTATTTTTGATCTTTTAACCAACTGAAAATTATAGAGGCAAAATCATAATCTGTTTGAATAACTTTTCCTTTATTGTCATAAAAACGGGCAACTCAGCAAATACCAGGACATGAACCGGAAATAATTGGAACTTACACCCATTTGCTCTTTCAAGAGGCACAAAATCCTCATTGAATTTATGCTCTGTATACTTTTATTAAGAGAGAGACACATGGTGGGTTTCTTTGGGGAGCATCCCAGAAGCCAAACAGGAAAGAGGAGGAGCAGTGAATGGGAAAACACAAGGAAAGTAAGATGTTTCCCACACAGCTATAGGATTTCCCTGGGGCTTTACACAATTTAGGCCAAATTCTCATTCAGTTAAATTTGTAGTACATGACTGACTTCTGAGAATTGCAAATGCAGGGGAGTGAGATTTGGCACCCTGTTTTTAATCACTCAAAAAACAAGAGAAAGATAATTGAAAAGAGAAAATCAACTTAAAGGCCATATTCTTCTAAAACAAAACAACCACAAGTGGCAACGTACAAAAAATGAATTACAGCTTATGTAATTCTTCAGACATTTTGAAAACTTTCCTGATACAAAATCATGACAAAGCCATTAAAAAAAAAACCACCAAAACTATTGCAGCCTGAACTTAAGTCAAAACAAGTCAGAATTCTGAAGGACAAAATAGAAGTGGAAGAAATTCCACGAGGTCATGGGCCTATAATGGATAAAACACAAGTCAAGCATGCACTTCTAGGCTCACACACAGGGCAAACTATCCAGCACTGCCCACACAAGACAATTCCATCCTCATGGCTGAAGGCTGTCATGTATTTCAGCAGGATGTACACGTGGGAAGACCCAAATAACAAGGCAAAAGTGCGAGAAGAGGCAGGGTGAAGTCACTTTCTTCCACTCTGCTGGATGATTTCCCTGCTTCTGCATTGCTGCAAAGTATGTGATACTTCTCAGTCTTGACTGTCTAATGTGGTCAGACACTTCATCTACTTTGTCCTAAGCTGTCTAATGTTCTTAAAGTGATTTGGCTGAAAACATGAGAAAGTAAGTTCTGTGCATATTTTGCTTTTCATTTTCTTGGGTTTCTGCTGTCAGTGAAAGAAGAAAAAAAAACTCTTTCAGTTTGCCTAATCTAAAAATGAACCAGCACCCTTTCTCCACACTGTAAGCAGCAGCACACAGCTCTCTCAGGACCTGCCAGCACTACATGATGAATTGTAGATGACAATTCATGAAAATCCTCCTTCATTTAGAATCTTTGGAAAGGCTTAAGTGGTCTGCACACATATGGACCAGTTCTAGGAAATCAGAGATGGCTGAAGGAAGGAAGACTGACTAAGATGGGAGATTTCAATGGATTTCAGGTGCAGCTGCATTAGCTTTGTTACTTTGTTTCATTCTGGGGCCTTATTTCCCAGTCATTAATACTAATACAGGTTCATAATCACATTCACTCTGAATTGAACCAAACTTGGTAGCAGACGTGGACAGGAGTCTACATAGTGCATCCAAGAGGGACATGAGAAATATCAAGTGTTTCTCCCCCCTCACCATCATTCCAAGATAATCCATCGTCCTTCTCATGCCTTACGGCAACGCAAAAGCACAAATCCAACAGACCACTTGGTTACTGCTTCCCTTCCTTCCCTGGCATGGGGAATTTGGGGGGTTCTCCAGGTGCTAGCCTGTACAAGTGATTTTGCTTCCAGATGAATACCATGGCAACAGCACGAGGAAGTGATCTGACAACAAGCCATAGCAGCAAGCACCACTCTTTTAAGTTTATAAAACTGAAATCAGTGTGCTTAAAAGTCCATATCCTGGACCACTGCCATGGTTCAGTTCCACACATGCTCGGATTATGCACTGGGTTTTTGACCAAGAAACCACAGCACAGCCTTCATCCTACCCTTTTATTCCAAACTCCCAAATGCATCCACAGAGACTGAGGCCTGGTCTATTTTTAGTTATAAGGACAGCACAGAATCAATAATAGCCTGGTCTTCCTACCACCCCAGAATATCACCTTTTTCCCTAAGGCATCAAAAGAAACCCCTTCTCAAGAGCAGTAACAAACCTTGATATGCCTTTATTTGGTCAAATGTATTTGTGGAGAATGAAGAGAGAACATGGGTTCTCCTCTTCCCTGTGCTTTCTGTGTTCTGTACCATCTTCACACAAGGGCAGGCACAGATTAGTCTGATGACTCCCATGACCTATCTGTTTACTAATCAGCCAAATAACTTCTGTACATGAGTAGCAACTTCAGCATGACTCACTGATGGCTAAGCACAGCATACTATTGCAGCAAAAACTACTATGTGAGCATCTCTAAAGGAAAATTCACCCTTCTGGTCTTCTGCATAAACACACACATGTATCACCCTGCCCACGTGGCACCTCTTCTAAAATGCCATTAAATACCACCACATCCTACATTTTTATAAGGAGCAACAGCTGGCACAATATCCCTGCTTGCCTTTTCAGCCAGAATTGCTAATGACTCTTCAGTGTTCTTATTTCAACAAAGGTTTGAACCCAACTCTTTAGAGAACATTGTGTGTATTTAACACAGTACAAGTACAAATGCTACTGAAAACCTGTGATTTAATTTGCACTGGTGTTCTGTTTCTTCAGTAATTCACAAGCAGTGGCATGGAAGAGGAAAACACATCTGAATCCAGTTATTTAGTAAGAAATTAGTTACTGTTCATAAATGGATTCTCAATATGAAGTTCCTTTTAAAGAATAAGGAGTAGGGGAGAGAAAAAGACAGAGAACCAGAACTTCAGTTACAGAACATCAGTTAATGACAGAATTTTTAGTTTATAGATTTGGCCATTTCTCAATAATTTCTTTATATTATTGCCCAACAGTAGTTTTATAACATTAGAGTTACTGTAAACAAGAGAAACAAGAGGATAAGCATCATCTGAAAGCTGGGAAACATAATTCATGTTTCATCATAAAAAGTGCAGACCTAAAGTTACCATGAGCAACAGGAAGTTTAACAAAAAAAAAAAAAAAGCATTTGACTCAGCATTCGAATAAACTTTTAACAACCAGGATGAACAAGTAGTTGACAAGAAGTCTGACATCACTCCTTTATGAGTTGAGAATTCAGTGAACACTTCCTGAACTGAAAGCAGTTATGAATGATACTTTCATCCAGACAGTGTGAATTTAAAAGAGTCTGGAGAAGTGTTAACATAGCTGATATCAGTGTAGTAAGGGAATTTTATTCACTGGGAAAATACCAATTAAAAACCTCCAAATATTTCAAGAATATGTGATTTCAAAGATTTCAGGAAGAATCAATTTTTACAAGAAGATTTTTTTAAAGCTGTATTCTGTAGCTTTGGTAGAAAAATTAGTTTTCTAAGTTGAAGTTTTATAGAAATTATTCCTCTTCAATTTCTCTAGTGTTCTCCAGCTCTATCCTTCACAATAAAAATGTTCCTTGGCATCTAACTGGCTCAGAATCAAACACAAAACACCCATCTTTATACACCTTTCAAGAATGTCTATATATATCCCTTCCCTGTTTTATCACTAGTCTCACTACCTAAAGCTGTTGTTTTAAAGCTGTCCTTCTTCAATATATCCCATATCTTGCTCCTGCCTCTGGATCACCACTGAATCTGCAGTCATTGAAACCCCTAGTGATCCTTGGTGCAAATTTTAGAATCAGTACTGTCCTTAATCTTCACCAACAATCAGATCCTTCACTTTTTATGACCCTCCTTCAGTGACCTGTTCCACACTGGTCAGAATTGTAAGCTGACATTTGGGTAATGAATGGGGATAATCAATTACAGATATCTTCTGATACCTCTTATATTTGAAAAAAAATCATCACTTGGCTTCTTATCCTGCTGCCATTCACATGTGGGTAGTGTTCCCCAGCATCATCCAAAGTGATCTCACAAACCTCTCCAAGGCTCTCTTGGGCTATGCTGCTAATAAAATGCTCTGAATATCACGTTAACCAATAGCATTTTATTGTTCTTTTGGGCTCTTTATCTCTTATTACCTATTTTGCCTCTTTCTATGTACTGATGCTACAAACTTCAGACTAGCTTTCCACTCTTTGTAACTGGGATAATGCACAGTACAAGTTGATACTATTTTCTCAATACAGTGAGTAACAATATAGTACTGCACAGTAAAATCAATTTTTAAAAAAAAAGGACCTTCAGCAGGGAAAATTTGAGTTCAGCTTTCAGAAAGACAAGCAGGTGAGATACCCACATCCCACTGGAATTCAGATACCTGCATTGAATTTTGACTCACATCCACATTGTGATGTAAGAAAGAATTTCATAAATGGCAAAGTTACGTCATACAAGTGCTCCTAGAGAATTAAAGCCAAAAGCATTCATTACACACGGTCCAAAATAATATATTGTTCATTCCAAGCCTTCCCCTTTAAGGAATATGCAAGAGTTGAAGTAAAACACAAGAAAAAAAAATGTGTGAGACAAAGATCGTGAGAGAGGTTACTCTCATAGTACTTTTCATCTGGCTGACACAGAGAGGTAATAAAAATTCATAAGATGACTGTTCTTGCTCAACTTCCAGGGCAAAAACATCTGGCCAAAGCTGACTCAACCTTGACATCTTTTAAACCCCAGTGACCCATTTCTTTCTAACCAAAGGTATTGTGAAGTATTCACAGAAATGCACACATTTCCCACTGGGTTTTGGTGTAGCCTGATCACTGTGGAATGGTAAGAAAAACAAAAGCTAGAGCAATCCTGGATACCAAGAACAAACAAAAAACGCCATCCAAACCACCACAGGAAGAGTTAAACCCTTCCCATTTGTAATAAACACATTTATGTAGCTCTGCATGCTCACCATACACAGTCTTTGCCTTGCAGTCTCAGTATTAGAACTGGTAGATAATGTTAGTGACACAAATAGGATTTTAAAAAGTGGAATTTTTGCTGTACAAATGAAAGTGAGCAATGTGATGTGCTTTACACCGAGGAAAGCAAAAGCAACACTGTCTGGAGAAGAGGATGTAGGAGGTGGGAATTTCAGAAGTGCACACACAGAATGTTTGTAACACACCTTAACAGACTAATTATATTCAACATGCCAAGCCTCTACACTTCCTAAGAAAATAAACATATGTTCCATGTATACCTGTGTTTACAATCTAGAGGATCTGGCAATGTCTTGGCAGCACCTGATGCAGGCAACTGTATTACTGTACTACCCCAGAGTTTTTATTACAGAAATAGCCCCATTCTACTACCTGCTGAACTAATACAGAATAAAAGAAATAAAATAAAGATAACATTACTTTGGTAGAACCACTATAGAAACCCTGGTGTATTTTGAATTAATAAATCAAATGTACTTGCAGCCCTTGAGTTCATCCTATTGGTCAACATAGTCATATTTTGCACTGAGCTAAGTTTCCAGAGTTATTTTAACTAATGGTATGTTCTACAAGCCAGCCTAAGAATTACAACAGCATGGCCTAAGTTTTAGAGATGTTGAGCGTAGATAATTTTCACCTCCAGTATAATTATGAGAAGTTAATCCCATCTGGTATTAAGTAATTTAATCATGATACCTAATATTAAGTTTCAAGTTTGATTTTAACTGATCATCTCTGAAATTCTGACCTAGTTCATTTCAGCTTCAATTAATCCATTTGATATCACTGTAAATTCAGAGCTAGTGCTACTCACACAGTCTGTACCAGTGAGACTGCAACCAGAATCTCACATACAGACTGCATTTAAAACTATTAATGCTCTACTTCAAATATACTTCAGTTTCCACTCTTTAGCCACAAAGACACACACAGATATTCATATTTGCCCCCTACCTCATACAGTTATGAGTTTTCCTAACATTAGATTTATTCAATCAGGAAGGAAACTGAGAAAGCAATGATTTATAGCAGCATTTTTATATAGCACATAAGTCACCTTATAAATACAATGGAAATCCAAAGACTGTTACTGGAGGGAGAAAATGATACAGCATCCTCTGAAGTTTATGTCAGGGACTAGAATCCATTTAATTTTGGAAGGATTTGAATAGGGTGCTGGACTAGCTTCCAACTAACTTTTTATATATAGGGAAAGCAATAATATATAGCCAGCAGGTACGGGGTTTCACACATTCTCTTTGGTATGCTTATATTGAAGACTCCAGCAGAATTTTTAGTGTTTAAAGCTACTGTGCATGAACTAGAATAACTGGGACCATCTTGGAGAGATACATCTAAAGTACAACTCTCCTCCAAGGACACTTCAGAATATGTAAACTGTGAACAGAGCACAGAGAAAGACAAGTCTTTTTCCTGGTAAGCTCTGTTCATGTTACCATGAAACAGCCATGAGGACATATACCAATTAGAGCTCACAAAAATTTTTGTTCTGTGTTTGCAAATTTTTCTCTGGAAAAACAAGCCACAGTGGGAATCAATAACAAAATTCACAATAACTCTTTCAACCTTATTATTACTGCTATGCACAACACACCCATACTTTGATTTCTTTGGTGTGTCCACTTTTTCAAAGAACTACATGAAGCAGCTGTTAATAGTTCTGTGAGGGTAAAAAGATGCCCTGGAACTGAAATGTTTCCATGGGACAGCCAACTGCAGGATGATTCCTGAAGTGACTGACAGTTTCTTACAGAAACTATCACTAATGCCAGCAAAGAGACAGAACCATTTACCTAATAAATATTTACAGCTATTTCTTCTACTTCTTTCAGCTTGCATTCAAGAGTTGAATACTTCAAACACACTTGTTCAAGATCCAATAAATTAAAATTTATTAAATATGTGAGAATAAGATATTGTTAATGTTCCCAAGTGGGGTTATATGGTTCTTTCTAGACACAGATTCAAAATACAGAAGTTATGCAGTAATTAGCTACTGTTTAAAGTTCCAGCACTATTCACAACAGATACAGTTTGAAATATAAATGCTAATGATTATTAGAAAATACACCTAACAGTCTGTGACTGCCTGGACATAGCCCTGAGCATCAAACCCCAGGTGTCTCTGCATGAGCAGTGGGTTGAACCAGATGACCTCCAGAGTTCCAATCTCAACCATTCTGTGCTTCAGTAATTCTGTGAATCTGTGCGCACAGAACTGGTTATGGAAGTACCTGTATTTTGTTCAGAAATTTAACATTTTGAAGAAGTGCCTCGTTGAGAGTCCAAACATTAAAGACATAAAGCAACTTCTCAATAAATTAAGAACATTAAGATGACAGACAGACTTGAAAAATCATACATTATCAAATTGCTGCAGGAGGAGCACAGATATGCAAATCATTGCCAATAAACCCTCTAACTCATACATAGTTTGTTTCTTAAAACAAACAAACAAACATAAAAGAGCTTAATAAGAATTGGAGCAACAATCATTTCTGATTTCTCTATATTCAGATTTCTGTCTGGAACTCAGTGTCTGATCAAGGTGCAGTCCTATCATGGTATACAAGAAATACTCTCATAAGCTAAGAGTTGTCAAACATCCATCTACACACATCATTTATTAATAGCCACACACACCTAACTTCATCTATACAATCACAAGGACTTTAAAGGTCATCTCCCTGACCATAGCAAGATCAAGGCACTTTTAAAACTGACAGTACCTATAAGTAGGTAACATCATGTGTGCCTCATTTTGTATCCCTCTTCCCCATTAAATACTCTAAGTCTTTTGGAGCTAGGATTGAGAATTTTAGGAGTTAGTAGACACACCTAGCAAAGTCTTTTCTCACCAAGTTGGACACTGAACAAATAAATTCTTACACAAAGCAGGAATATGTTAATAAAGATGGTTGAAGGCAGAAAGGAGGGTATTTAAACCATCACATTTAGGTGCCTGTGTGAGAGGAGGATGGTTTGCATTTACAGCAGATGAAAAGATCTCTCTCCCCAGTGATTAGAAAAGATTGTAGCAGATGACCCTTCCAGCTCAGGCTCATCAATTAGGTGGCAAGAACACCATCACCTCTATTTGTTCATTGCCTACATTGAAATGTTGTAAAAACACTGCTTGATCACACAAATCAGGACATTTGGGAGATCACCATAGATAAAAATCTCAGAAGGAGAACAGATAACCTTTAAATGGAGAGGCAAACAAATAAGACTTAAATGTCATATACACAGCAAGAACATACATTCTGAAACAGAACACAGAGGATTTCACTAGAGCTTTCTGAAATGTCAGTAGAACTTCCCTGCATCCTTGGGAAATGCTCCTACCTACCACTGCATCTCAACACTGTATTTTCTGCACTGATCTTTCAAGGTCCTTTCCAGCCCAAGCTGAGTCTATGATTTGGTTCAAAATGATGGTTTGTAGTCAAATGATCACTAAATACTGCTATCTTTCTTAATTTGGTCCTTTCTGGCTGTCCTGGTTTAAAATAGAAACATGTGGGCACAATTTTCATTCCTCATTGTCAGGAAAGAATCAGTCAGGCAGAGGTAGACAGAGAAGACTGATAGATTCCATTTAATCTACTGTAAGACAGACGTATAAGGCAACCTAGTTTGCTAACCAAGCAAAATCAGCTCTGCAAGAGAAATTATTTCTCTCTTTCTAAACAAGAGTGAGGCAGAAAAACTACCTAGGTTAAATAAAATGTTATCGTAAGAGAAATCTCTTAAGAAAACCCAAAGGTTTCTATGAAACCCTAAACAAATTTAGGCCAAAAATTGGAAGATTATATCTTGGAAGACCCTTTAATTAGGAACTAGGAGGGACAAGAAACCTAGCTGGTTTCACTGAAATTCTTGTAAAGCACTAAATGATGTGGCTGTCTGAACAGCAGAGCCCAATCCCAGTCATCCAGAGGTTCTAGATCTTAGATTTCCAATTGGTTTGTCTGATTGCTGCCCTAAGACCAGCAAAAGCTATATTGATGAGACTAAATATAACTCATATTAAAAATAATAAATTCACCACAAAATTTATGATCAGAAATGAAATTAATTTCTGCCTTCAACATCCACCAGGGAAGTTGAAGCTAATGACCAAGCAATCCCTTACGAGCTACTATATTACTCATTCAAGAAGTACAGGACAAATACCTACTTTTTAAAATTGTCTTTTGGCAATGAAAATATAAGATCATATCAAACCAGAGAAAAAGGAAACTTAAAGGACAGGAAGGGGAAAAGAGGTGCTCAGATGCACACATCCAAGAATTCTTCAGAGGAAGGCAAAATTAGTGAGCTCTACGTGGAGAATCTGGCACTTGCCAAGAAATTCAAAAATTGTAGAAATGCAACACAAACTGCACACAGTAGATAAACCAGGGAACTACTGAAAACCCTTAATTTACATGCAGACAATGCTTGTTCTCCTCAAGAAAACACATTTTAAAAGTATTACTGTGAACGAGGCAACTCTATGTAAATGAAACCAATTTCACTGACTCTCAACATCGGCCCCTGTCTGAGACTTGGTAATTTAAGTTTTTTAATGTACAAGAGGCTTCTTTAGACAAAGCCAAGTCTCACAGCACTAAAATTCTGTGGGAAAGACTGTCTGAATGGCATTTCCATCAAAGACAGAACAGAAGTCCCCGAAAACTTCCAAGAAAGCCTGGTCTCTGGAGGCTTCCAGACCAGTTTTGCTCATCTCAAAAGTAGGCAATACATTTTTGAGAAGCATCATAGAATCATTCTATGATTTTATGGCTTTCTCAGAAGCACTGACACTTCTTGAAAATCAGTGACAGAACACAAGTGCAAGAAAACTTTAAAGTTTAGTTTATCTCAGAAGTAGGCAATACATTTTCAAGAAGTATCATAGAATCAGAGAACCATAGAATGATTCTATGACACTTCTCAAAAAATCAAAGACAGAACATAAGTGCCAGAAAACTTCCAAGAAAGCCAATTTTTCCTACAACTCACACAGCAGAATCTTATCTCTTCATCTAGGGCACTGGCACTACTGGACTAACCTGAGATATGATCCTAGAACATTAAAAACTTTTTCATCATGGGTTCAAACTGACTTTACATTACATTGTTTTTATGGTATAGAGAAAAATTCTTTTTTCTTTTCTTAATCCGGTTACAGAAACTTTGCACACGGGGGTACATGCAGTGACATAGTCAACATACATGTAAGATTGAAAAATATACATTTGCAATTTAATTACATAATCTGCTTCCTTCCTAATAACAAGGAAGGGACAGGAAGCAAAGGAAAACATAAAATGGTTGTGAGCCTGGCATCTTCTGATGAAGCAGCTTACCTTGTACAATAACCCAGGTACAGGCATAAAAATACCTGTTCACCTCCACAGGGATTACATATTTCCCATACATTCAAATATTAACTTGTTCTATAGATTACAAGCTATCATTTATTATCTACCAGTTTTACTTAATCTAGTCACACTTATTTATGGACTATGTTACTGGATATGCTCTACAGTGTGTCTCTCTATTGAAAGGAATTTGGACTGGATTTATAGTGAAAAACACACTACCCTTCTTGTAGTTCTGAAAATACTAACAATATTTCTTGGCAAGACATATCCTGAGACTTTCACCCTCTTTCTGGGAGTGTCTACTATATTTTCTCTTATATCTATATTCAGTGGAATATTTTATCCTGTACATTTCCAGAATTGTTACAAGTTACTTCCACAGTAACAAAAAATAAAATAAAAAAAAAATTTGTTTGTAACACTGACATGTCAGGATACCCTTAAATCTGTCCAAGGCAAGGTACTACTTCTGTATCCACAGTATATGCTATGACACATACAGAAAAAGGTTTAGAACTAAAACACAACAAAAGCTCCATAAAAACCACTGAGATTTTTAAGTCCTACTGATAGCAGGTATCTAAAGTTAGCACTTTGACAGCTGTGACTTCACTAAGCATCCCTCCCAACACGGAGCTCATTATGTCTGCAGAGTTCGTGTCAACCCCCGGAATTTTGAGTGCTGTGGTGATTGCCATCAGAAAACAAGCACTGTATTTCCTTGACTATAAATGAACAGGTAGCAAATAAATGGAGGGAAAGTAATCAGCACTGGAAATGCACAAAGTAAAAGTCTAAATGTGCCCCATCCCTATTCTGCAATAGGTTTGTCATCAGTGGTGAGGAACCCTAATGCTGTGTCAGTGAAATGGCTGCTGTGATTCTCTAGAATCATGACTGCCAGACTTGCTGTTTTTCTGTTGATGCAGCTAATATTCTTAATTCTTCAAAGGAAGTCTTTCTGCATATACATATTCTTTACTGTACAGCCACAGAAGCATGAACACGTACGTGACCTTCTGTTTTTCAGTGTGAAAATGCTGATATTGCATATCAATTCTCAGGCCTCCACCAGTAGGTAGAAAAGCTGAACAGAATAATCTCTTCTTTGAGTTCAAGCAAGATGCCAGTTAGAATTTACTTTAAAGTTTAAAACAGCATAATGATGTAAAATGGCAATCTAACCTCCTTCACAAAAAGACTGGTCTCTAAAATGCAACTTAGAATAACATAAGATTTGGGTCACTTGGGGTGAAATTTTAGCTTCGCTAAAAGACAAAAAGAATTTTCCAAGTGACTTCAAAGTGGTCAGGATTTCATTCCTTATATGCTTCAGATACTTTTTTCAGAGGAAGACGAAGCTGTTGAAGTGTAAAGAAATATGATTCATTTAGTTAACTTTCGAATGCACCAAGATGCTGGAAGTATACCAGTTCTTAAGTTGTAAGTGGGAAGAAAACCTTTGAAATGTCACTTTAAAGAGAATACCCAGGCTTTTTATTAAAGGGTCTTATTTGGCAACAACAAATGGCAGCATGCCTTCGCATTCCTCATTCCCCTCTTATAATTTTTATTTATTGTGATGTGTTCTATAATTGGATTCTGGCACAAATCGGTGGAAAGAGAAAAGTCTTTCCAATCTGATTCCAAATAGGTTTCACCTTGTAAAATACACATGCAAAGAGTGAAAGATTATCTCTTTGCTCCCCAGTAGTTATTCAAAGCATTTAGACATTTTAGTCCAGGTAGATTTTAAACCTGCAACTTCTGAAGTTGTTTTTATAAGCTATCTGTGTGATTTAGGGTTGGGGCAATTTTTTCATATCTGTTGGATAGGATAGCTCTCTACTCATGGATTTTGGCTGAGCAATTAGAGCATCCCTTTCAAGAAGTACACTTTGAATGAAACTTGTCTCTCGCCTAAGAAGTGCAGTCATAAATAAAGTAAATTTAATGCTTTATAATCTGAATATCTTGAATGCTGACTAGGCATGAATCTGTCATTCTATCACAGCATTTATTCAGAAAGCATACTGAAGGAATAAAATAAATATAAGCATAGAAAGACAAAGTAATATAACATCATAACAAATACAAATCACAAGAAAATAAAAAATAAAGGAAAGTTATAGCTTTTCCTTCTGTTTAGACAAGGCCTTCCAGAGTCAAAGAACTTTTTCAAATCAATTGATCACAATATAAATGGCCAAACTGAGAACTATCAGCACTCTCATGTAGTCTTCAGCAAAATACATACTGATTGGACTTCAGGCTAATCAGAGCAATGCTCACATCAAGTAATAAGAAAGAAAAAATACAACAAAAAGTCAAATTGTGCTAACCAGGAAGCCAAAAGCACTTACCTAAAACATCAGTTTGTTTCAATTTTACCTCCTGTCTATAAAGGTCAAGCCTTAACAACTGCCAGCACACAATAATTAACAGTATAAGCTGCCTCACAAAACAGAAGCACTCTGCAGTTTTGACACAAAAATAATGGAAAATTTCCTGAGTTTTATAGCACTCTTTGGAGTCATAGGCACCAACTGATGTGCATTTTCTACATTACCTGCTCACTCTCAGCAACTCTTCTCTACAAAGAGAGCCTGCCCAAGGTTCCCTTTTATTTGTTTCAGACCAACTCAGCTGTGCTAGTTTAATGATTGAGGGCAATCAGGTATTATTGGCATCAGGTGGACTTGGCATGAGGAGAATTAGAAACACATGCAATATTTCTTCTCCTAACAGAGCTTTATGAAAGGGATACATTCAGCTTCTGACTGGTAACAAGCAGTGGATGGGTAGCACCATCTGAAATTTGGGTAACTATGTTCAGAAGATGCCTGTTTGTGGCTTACTTTGAACTAGGAGAGAAGAGCTATTTTACTTCAAAGCAGTCAGAGAGCAGATTCTGTATACCAGTTCCTCCTACTGAAACCCCAAAAGAATACCACAAACTTGCAGAAATGTTCCCATTTCTGGACAAACATTTTTTAATCGTGCCAGCCATTTTGAAAGCTTACTACCAGCTTGTTTTTATTAGCTGGTTGAAAACATTGGACTCAAACATTTTGAAATAAAAAAAAATAAAATCCTTTTTTTAAAAAAAACCCACAGGGCTGCCACAGAGAATTTCACATGCATCTACAGTGATGTTATATACAAAGAGTGCATTTTTTTAAAAAAATATTGATAGTTTTATTTCCTCCGGATGTTTGTGAGTACACAGAGGAGAGAAATAAATATGTTTAATGAAAGATCTGGTTAAACTGACAGTCTTTGGAACACTTGCCAGGATAAACACAGTCTATGAATATTTCTCTGAGTATGGTTTATTATGTATGTATAAACAAAGAAAATGGCAACACATCCCCCACCCTTCAGATCAATGCAATGCATATCATGAGGTGTCCTGTCTTCCAAAACAAAACAGGGGTTTTCATTAGAGTTTTGGGCCTATCTCAGCTCTTCATTACTCAAAGTTAATCCCAAAGACTAAGTTTTCGGAACTTCTAGCGGAAACAATTAATCTTAAAACCTTAATAATAAGTATAGTGCTCTACAAACAGGTGACCTAAACAAGGCACCGTAAATAAGTCACAAGGAATGTCTGTAATGAACATCTTTTCAGAAGTGCATGACCTTTAAGCTCAGTTAAAGCAAACAATGGTACCTCTTGCAGCAGTACATCAGCAAACTGGATGGAGTGATACATATACTTAAATGTAGATCTTAAAATACAGTGTCTAGCCTGTAGAATACTGCAGGTCATGATAGGTCACACAATCAAGTGAAATAAGGAAAATATTATAAATGTAAGTATGCACAGGCAAATTAGAGAATAAGAAAGCACAAGAGAGAGCTGCTTTCTTTGAAGAAGATCCTTCCCAAGATGGTGACTGGCTGATGTCATCACTTGTTTAGCAAGGCAAACAGTGCCAACCTCAGCTAGGGTAAATGTTAGAGCCAAATAGTGCTCTATGTAACCCCCTCTATTTACCTGCATTTACAACTGTTCTGAGCATGTTTGCCATAAAGGAGTGTTGGGATTTCTATAAGAAACTGAAGTATCACACTAGGCCTATGTGTTTTCACATGAATGGTTTGACACTGGTTAAGTAAAAGACCACAAGTTCCTGTACTATACCAGAAGAAATAATAAAAAAAGAATTTAGTTAATCTCATTTCACGTCCAAAGTCGTAAGGGAAAAGGAGACTGTCTCTGAAAGAATTATTCACCCACCCCCCTGAGCACATGAGATGCTCAGTCAAGTATAGTGTTAGTTGACAGAATCATCAGGTGGCAAGGGAGGGTAAGGTGTGCTATAATGGGACAAATATATACAAGGAGATATTCTGAACCTGAGTCTCATCATTCTGATACAAATTGCCAAATGTATCTGTTCAAACTAGCATTTCTTAATATACCAAGTCATCCCAGCCCCCCAGGGCAGAAAGAATTAAACTATCAGTTCCTACTCACCACTAAGAAAACCCTTAAACTTCGTTTCATGTTGAGACACCTCATTAGGGGTGGGAACTGAAATCTACAGGCAGCATTATAATAAGTAATGATTAATTTAAAAAAATTTAAGAACCCAACAACTGAGAATTCGAACCCTTTAGAAAATGGCAGAGACGAGGCATGTGACTATCTGGAGGCAGCAATTATTGTTCCTATCTCTAGCAAGCACTTGGCCCAGACATGTCTATTAATACCAGACTTATTAGGTCTTGACAGCTTATAGGACATCTGGTGGTTTCATTTCCCTTTAGTCTCGCCAAGTGCTAGCAGGAAAAATCATACACATTTTTTTCCCTACTTCTTCATAACTTGAAAGCCTTTTTTGCATATATGAATTTTGACAATAAATGAGCTCTTCTAGTGTTCTGTATCTGAGATATATATATATATGTACAGGTATGTGTATTCAAAGAACTGCAAAGGTGGGTAAATTTCTTTAATCTGAGGACATTTATCTAGGAATAAAGGTGCAGTTAGTGGAGCTAACAAACATTTCTCAGAGGTAGGACAGTTTATCTAGGAATAAAGGTGCAGTTAGCAGAGCTAACAAATGTTTCTCAGAGGTAGGACAGCATTCACAGGTTTGGTTTTAAACCTGAACTAAAAAAGGCTGCAGAAACCAAAATATCTCAGCAGAATTTTTTCCACAGGTAACTCCCTCAAGTATTTCAGTATATTGCAAAATTTCAAGAAGGCATTACAAAATTACAGAAAATAATATTGAGGCTTTTGGTGCAGCTTTCCTCATTTTTTCAAAAGTCAGCACACAGATCCTGACTCAGGTAAAGTTTAATATAAGGTATAAAGTAAAGGTTCTAAGCTAAGTTGGAAGCAGGTTTTTAGTCCATCTTGCATTTTGCTGGACTCTTATCGTATTCTAGATCTAAATCCAAAAGGCATTTCTGCCCTATATTGTTCATAATTCTTGTAAAGCTTATAATGTTCTTGGCCATTATTTCCAAAGTAATAGTAAAGGTGAGATTTAAATATCACCTATTGAAAAAAAAGAAAAAAAAGGAGATAGTTACTTGTAGATTATAAATCAACCACAGGCAGTTGCTGATGCTTTGATCCAGATATTTTGCCATGATTATGTGCCAGACAGCTAAACTATTTTATTTACAAGAATCCAGCTTTGCCCACTCATTTGATTTTCATATGGCTGTATAAATAATCCATTTAAATTTTTAAAATAACTTCATCTTTGATTATAAACTTCATGTGAACAATATGATTTCATACATATACATTATTTGTAATTATTTTTAAAAAAGCCCTCACTCAAGCTGTAGGGGCCATTCAGAGTGTCAATACAAAGTATTTTTATTTCAGTTTAAATCTTGTTTGGATGTAGATTTCTTTAAATATTTTCACTCTCAGGAACCTCATTTCTAGCAAGAATGCTTCAGATTACAAATTATTTCAGAACCAAAATTTGATTTTGAACTTTTTTTCAACAGTTATTAAAAACTTACCAATCTAGATTATTATAGCCACTAGCAAATTAATAATCATAAAAAGTTCAGGATGTACTGAAAAAAAAATATAAAATTTATCAAAATTCTTAACAAGCAGAAAACTGCAGCAGCTGCCCAGTTTCAAGTATATTTTGAGATACATGCACATGATGGCATGGTTCCCTTCAAAGTACACTAATGTGAGTAGGAAAGAATGACACCATTTATGATCATTTCTTGACAATACAAGTAAATGTATTTCTACTTCCAACAAGAGTTTTACACTTCCTTATGCCAGTTTAGAATCTGATCTAACAGTGCTGTAAGAGTCCCACAAAATATCTTTGATTTCGGTGGGTCTGAAGTAAATAACATATGACCACAACTTTGATATGCATGTTTTCAGCATCTGTCTCACAACAATATTCATGGTTTTGAGTATATTCATATACTCATATATTCATATTCATATACTAAATATTCATATACTATTCTAAATAACTAGAGAGGTTTCATCACCCAAAAGAGAACATTACATTCCCACCATCTTAGATCTGACTAAGTTTTAGCATTATACCATTTACTTATGGGTTAGAAAATATGACTTTTACATCCATAAGCAAGTGGAAAGCATTTTTCCAGATGTTCTTCCCTAGGAAAGTATGATGTAAATTATAAACTTCTGGTTGTATTTTTTAACTTACTTCCTGAATAGTTAAATTGAACAGCACATTAAATCAATTAAGCCTTGTTGAAAATTTGTGACTAGGATAGTTAGTAGTTAAAAATTAAAAATCAGAGCTTACTGTTTCTTGTTGCCTAAAACAGACAATTTTATTTAATTATTGACAATAGCTTGGTTTTGGCTATAGTCATAAGAATTATTGCAGAAAACTAATATCATTATTTACCTGACAGTGCCCAGGAGTTGCACAGGTCTCAAATTTTATTTTTTTAATCTATAGAAACAAAACAGTCTAACAGCTTGACACAAAGGATTTGTTGTAGATTTGGTTCTGTATGTTATTTACAACAAAAATCCAACATTATAAAATGAAAATCCTTATAAGTGTAATGGAATATCAGACAGGAAAGGGAGACTGACAAGAATATCTCTTGTTCCTTTTCATTTCACATTCAGAACAATCTGTAAGTATTAACTGTGACAAGAATAATAATTAAAAAGAAAGTAATACATGTGTAGTGTTATATGCTGGCATATTTTAACAGAATGATTAATTAATGTTTCCATAATTTCCCTTTATTTGAGAGGACATAGATTAATTCTCAGTGGCTTGACACATGGAAATCATCTCAGTTTCGGGTTATTTTATAAGGCAAAGTAAGATTGCTGTTTCCAGAGAAAGAAATATTTCTGTGCAAAGATAGCAGAACTGAGTTGGACCTTTTGTCTAGGATACCTGGACTAAGACACATAAAATCATTCCCTCTTTTCTATCCAGCACAGCCTCCCTCTCTCAGGAAGCAGCAAGGGCTGGCCAGCAGCCAAGGGGGATGCCAGAGATGGCAGGGCAGGGCCTGGCCAGCCAGAGGCTTAACATCCTCCCACTTTGCTTGTCTGTCTGTCCTTCCTCACCAGAGCAAAGCCCAGCACTGTGACTGGGATTAAGGGTGAAACAGGAAAATTCAACTGTTCAGTGTTTAGTGTATGAAGAAATGGGCACACTCCCAACTGTTGGAGAAACTACGGTAGCTCATCAACCGTGTGTGGGACAAGGATCAGTAAAAGGATAAAGGTTAATGAACACTGTAGGTGTCCAGTGTCCACCAGGAACATGTGGAAGAGATGAGGAATTCTCATTAGAAAGAATACAGAAAAAGAGATAAGGCTTTCCATGAAGAAGCTGGGACGGAAGAGGAATGAAAGCAGCCAAGGTTAATTGGCTCCCAACCCTCTGAATCCTCGAGACAAGTTCAAATTTCTTGACAATTCCAAAACTTATTAACACAGCCAAGTACCAGTAAAAGCACTTATTGTACATACTGTCTAACTTCAAGAGACACAGAACAATCTCCAGTGGTAAAATGGGTCCCACGGCACTTTCATTGTACAGGAGAATTTTGTGATATTGAATCCTGTTGAATCAATCTATGATATTTTTAGGGAAATCACCCAAAATATCACTCTGGATTATGTCTCTGCTCAAAATGCAGGATTTCAAAATAGTTCCTTAATAGGAATATGTTATTATTCATTGTGGATCTGTATATGACTGTTGAGAAGTTCCTGGATAATGGTAGTTTTATATCAGTCATACAGAAAATGCTCATTTTGATCTAATAAAAAGGTTTAGTAAGACATTTTCCTGGATTTTTTAATGAGATTACTGATATTTCTTTACTGAATGAAGTAAAAAACAAATAAAAACCCAACAAACTACAAAATATGTATTTAGGCACCAACTGCAAAGAATTAACTTGAGGCCCTAGCATAAGGACTTTAATTTTTCTCTCTCAAGTATCACCTGTCTAGATTTTTCTACTCTAAAATGTGTGCTCTGGTTTCCAATAAATAATGCTTTTCTAGATCACAGGAAGGAATGGTGAAACTTTTTCCAGATACCTTGATCATTTGAAAAATCTTTATCTTAAAATTGCATTGCAGAGAATTCCTTACATCTATAAAAACATGCAGAAGTTTGTAGACCTATCACTTAATTCTAAGTCTGTAAAGAGGCCTACACATATGGCTTACAGTAAGATAAGATGTGGAATAGTATATGCTAACCATTTAATATTGAATAATATACTAAAGGGACTTTGTCAAAGTAAAGGTACAAACAGCTTATTTCAATTTAGTTTTAGTTAGGCTAACAAAAAATTAGACAACTTAGAAGCATTAGAAAGACAAGAGATGGGTCAGAGTTTTTCATGAAGAACAGTTTCACTACAAAGGAGCCAATAGAAATAATTTTAACCTTATTTAGATTAAGATAAAATGGCATTCTAATATCTCACTATCTTATCTAGATAATTTTATTAGTGCTTAAGATAATAAAAGGCATATCTGGCAGCAGAAGAGCATTCCTCTATCATAGAATGTGTGTTCTGCACAGGCTCCCATCTGCAAATGCAAATTGAAACTTACTTTTTTAAGTTAGGGAAGATTTTCTAATCTAATACATTCTCTTCCTTTTAGCGTTCTTTACATCAATTTTTAATTTGTCTTCATATCTGTTTTTCCTTCCTCCAGTTTTTTCCTTAGTGTGCTTATAACCTCTCAGTGCATAATTTCACTCGCTGCATGATTATGTCACAGGTATCTTCTGTGACATATTGCTATTTTGTTGTTCCTTATGTATATATTTTACTGCATAGTTAGGGTTTTATGTAAAAATATTTTTATGTGTTACCATTAAACACTGGTCTTTTTGGAGCAGGTTGAACTCCCTTAGCTCACAGCTAGTTTCAGGGTTGTCTGAAACAATGGGGATGAAGAATGAGAACAGATGAATATCCCCAAATGCTCCCTTACAGTCAATCGTTTTGCTGTCTTGGCCCCAAAAGAGAAGAAGAAAATAATTTCTTCATAGAGTTAACATTAAAAAAATACATATTTGATAAATATTTCAATAAGCATCACACATTATCCTTTTGGACAATATCCAACTTGCCACAGAATATTAACTTACAAGTACTCCTCTTTTTTTTTTTTTTAGCTCATGCTCCATTCAGTTTCCAACATAAACAACATAACTTGAAGAATTTTGAACGCCAGAATTCTAGAGCTCAAGCCAAAATACTCTTGACATAATGGAAGTTTGATCTGAATTGCAGAATCCCAGAACTGCAGACATTTGATATTGGAAGGGATCCTTAGAAACATCTCTTCAGAGCCCAGCCACCTAAAGCACGTTACGGGGGACTGTGTCCAGATGGGTTTGAATATCTCCAAGGATGGAGATCCTCCAAGCTCTCTGGGCAGCCTGTTTCACTCTTTGATCATCCTTACAGTGAAAATAGTTTTTTCCTATGATTAAATTTAACTTCTTTTACTTCAGTTTGTGTCCTTTGCTTCCTCTTCTGTCACTGAGCACCCTGGAGAAGAATCTGGTTGGCTCTTCTTTACCGCGTCCCACCAGGTGTTTGTACACACTGCTAAGATCCAGCCTGTGCCTTCTCTTTGCAAGGCTGAACAGCCCCAGCTTTCTCAGCCTCTCCTCATATTACAGATGCTCAAACACCTGAATCATCTTTGTAGCCCTTTCTTTGACTTGCCCCATGTCTCTAAGTCCATGTTTGTCTCGGCACAGCACTCCAGATGTGTCTCATCAGTGCTGAGTGGAGGTGCAGGGTCACCTCCCTTGACCTGCTGGCAATACTCTGCCTCATGCAGCTGCACATCACATGCTCCTCTTTTGCTGCAAGGGCACATTGCTGGTTCATGGACAACTTGTTGTCCACCCGGAAATCCAGGTCCTTTTCTCCCAACTCCTTTCCATGAGTAGCCTTTCCATGAGTAGCCTTGCAACGACATTGGCCAACTCCCTCAGCACTCATGGGTGCAATCCTACCAGGTTCTACGAGCAAGAGCTTGAAAATTAGGGTTTCCACCTATGGGAATGAAGAACAACAACATACCTTCTCCCAGAAAAGCTCTCCTGAAATGTTCTTAGTGTATTGCATTTAACACAGTAGACAAATGCTCCCAAGAGGAAGCTAAAATACTCAGTTATTGAAGGGAATTAACAATATGTTGTTATTTCTCCAATCTGCACACTAAAGGACCAGGAAGGTCATGTCTTAGACAAACTTTTCCACTGAGATTCTGCAAAATCTAAAGACACCCCATCCACAGTTCCTGACTAATATTCCCATTTGGGGTGCAATAGCTCCTGCAGTTGCTCCTATGTTAAATGTTTGCACCGTGGTCGATTTTGTCCTTTAAACTTTAACCTTTTTTTCCCTTAGGATTCTATCACAGCTTCCAGTTTCGAATTCCCATAGTCCAAAGGCAGGAATATTTCAGTGGTTTTAATACAAATACATTTCCAATTATTAGAATAAACCGATATAATATAAAAGTATTCTCACTATAATTCTCTTTGAATTACGAATTCATATTGTAAAATGCAGACATTTCTAGTAACATGAAGGAAACAGAAAAGAGATCGAGAAAGGGGAAAAAGAGAGATGGAGGGAGGAAGGAGAAAGATAACTTTGCCAGAAGAGGGATTTATTTGTGCTAAGCATATAAAGAGAGTTATAGATATGCCATAAGTAGACATGCAATTTAAATAAAGCAGTTACTGGGAAAACAGAAATGCTATATAAACAGAAGCAAATAACTGGTTTAATGATCACTGGAAATTATGAACCCTGAGTTTCAATGAATTTATATTTTCTGGTAGGTACTCTTTAACTGAATTATCCTAAAGCCACTACATAGGTGCATCTCTTGTTGAAGAACAGATAATATAAACAAGGTAGAAATATTGTCTATGCTTTGGATGATTTGTCTCATTCCCAAAATCACAGAATATGCTCAGTTGGAAGGGACCCACAAGGATCATCGAGTCCAACCCTTAGCCCTGCACAGGACCATCCTCAAGAGTCACACACCATGTGCCTTTTGCTCAATGAGATGAACTTCTGACTGAACCAGTGGTAGGAAAAGTTGAGAAACCTGCCCAACAAGTGTTTTTCAAACTAGCATTTTACTATGAGAAGTTTTGGATTTACTGAGTTCTTATTCATTAAATCTAGATATTGAATTGAAAGCGAAACAGTTAATCACAGAATCAAAAAAATATGCCAAACTGGAAAGGACCCACGAGGCTCATCCAGTCCAAGTGTTCTTTGTATTGTTTCTTATAAAAACTATATCAGAAATCCAGTGGAAGAATGCAGAATAATTAGATAATTATACCTTTTGCCATGAATAACTTCTGATTTTCTGAAAATGCTACATATTATAAGCACACCAACTGGTTGCCTGTGAAAATGCCAATTATGGACAATGTCTGGTTTTGATTTTGGTCATTTGAATCTCAGGAATGCAATTTAGGACTCCATGAGCTGATGAACATATGTTCTTAGTTCATACCAAATCTGAGGAGGTAAGTGGCTTAACAGGTAATACATTCACTAAAAGTCCATTTCAATCAAATAAAATTAACTCTTTCAAACATTCCTGATCCTCTGCTATTGCCTCTTAGGTAGTTGTATAAAAGGCACTAGAGCTTTGGTTTAAACAGGCTAATAAAGTATTCCTTTCTAATAGCTGAAGGCTCCAGGAAAATTAATAGCTTTACAAAATGCTGATAGCCTTCTTGAGTCCAGCTGCAAAATCCAGGTATCCCTAAAACTGAAGTGTAATGGGTTATGTTGTAATGAGATTAATATGTTACCCTTACTCTGAATCTGTGAAGTTATGCAAGACAAGCTAAGTAGTTTGCTGAAGATACAAAACAGAAGAGGTCAGAGGAAACACTTTCACTGTGCTGAAACTGGTAGACAGAGTCCTCAGTCAAGAACTCTTCCAAAAAAGCATGTACACAACAGTCATACAGTGATGGGGAAAGTGTCTCTAACAGCTGAAAACATTTTAGTGTAAAGAACTGTATTTTATTTTACTTTTCTTAGTAGCTGAGATCAGCTGGATTTGCAACTGCAGTTTCTGCATAATTCATCCATGAAAACCTCCTTTTCTATGTTACTTTCCTGAACACAGTAAAAAAACCCTAGTAGGAATAATTAGATATAATTTTTGAATTTAACCTAGTTTAAGACAAGAATGAAACTCAGCTTTAGACACCTAAAAGATTAAAGGCAGAACAAAGGTCCAATTAAAAAATAAGCAACACGTAATAATAATAAAGAACACAGAACTGAGCAGTTCAGTAATTTCTAATAATTAATACGACTTATTGGGTTGAAATAATAAAAGCATTCACAACTGTAACAAAGGCTCTCTTGAAATAGATTTTTAACAGCATTAGTAAATTCAATTATTTCTTTGAATTTATTCCATTTAAATGTAAATATAGTTACATATGGAATATGAATTAGAAGAACAAAAGTGCGTTTGAATGAGATCAGAAATATAAATTTTCTTTCTTTTTGATTTGTTCTTTTTATTTTTACAACTCTAGTTGCTTAGAAATGAAGGTCAAATGATCCCAGGAAAGGAATTGGGTCTTAACAATGTTTAGAGAACACACAAGAGATTTAAGAATTGCATTCAATAAAGCACTTCATAAAGTCCACATGGTCTTTAACTACACCCTTGCCAGCTCTTCAACAGTTTTTCCAACAAGTTACCATATAGATGATTCTTGACAAAGCAAATCATTAATACTGCACATCTATGACCAAAATGTAAAGGATTCAAATTACTTTTACTAGTATATGGACAATTTAGTGGCTTATCAGCATCTATACAACTTCAGGGGAACTTGAGATTTTGAATTAAACGTTTCTACCCAATTTGCAAACAGTAGGTTCTTTGTGATTCCCAGCCTGAACATATACATTTCTTCAAAGATCTTATGTTTTGACACTTCATTTAACTGAGATGACTTTCTAGAAGTAATAAAGTATTGCTATTCCAGTCGATCCAGATGCTGGTTTTTCCTGTACATGATTTATCAGATGATTTTAAACACGCTACGGAAGCATTCTTTTAACTAACTATGCAAAACTGACAGTTCAAAACAATTTGTTACATGATTAAGTGTCAGATATTTTAATTCTGCAGGCCACCAGCATCTCATTCTCTGTTGTTCTTTTGTCTGCTTTTACTGTTTTAGCACTACATATTTTTATATCTTATTTAGGAAGACTGCCTTTTTGTATTCAAAAGAAGCCTGAATATGTTTAGAAAATAATTTCTGTGGTTCAGACAGATGGAAACTTGCCAGGAAATGAGAAACCTGGAATGATTCAATAAGGGACTCAAAATTTCTTAAACTTGCTACCATGAAGGGATTTTGAAACTCTTTCCATTACAAGCTGCTCCCCATGATACACTGGCATTTCTTTCATCATGAGAAAATATCCTTAGCTATAAAAGAGCTTTCCACTTTTTCTGCACAAGTTTTTTCACACCACTACCTTGACAGAAGAACAGTGATAGGAAACATAGGACTGACAGAAAATGCCACACTCTTATTATCATTGTAAATGAGACTAAGAGGTATTAGCAAGGTGTTTCCCAGATGGACCAAGGAAATTTTCATTCAGGAACAGTCTCTGTTTATGAATCCAGTATTTTGGAAACTCTCACACATAGAGTTTTACTGATTGTCTCAGAAAGAGACTCTGATCCTGGCCAAACCTGAGGGGAATGCAAAGCAAAAATGGTATATTTCATCAGGGGATTTTTCCCACCGTTTTGCTCTTGGCTCCTCTGCCGTCTGGTGGGATCAGATAGAGAACCTTTCTGAGAATGCTGTGTGCTATTGGCACAGGCAGCTGCAGGAGTGGATTCCCAAGGCTGTGTCTTAGATGAGTCCAGCAAAGTAGTTTAGCTCAGTTTCAGCCAGGAAACAGTTAAAAGAGCTCAGCGTTCCCTTGTGCCCGGGAGGCAGCCTTTGTGTTTAACATTGGCAGGGGCTCAGTTCGGGCTGGAGGTTTGTTTTAATTGGGGGAGGGGGCAGAAAAGAGGGGACGCTCCGACTTCTTCAGTCCGTCTCTTTCTTTCACTGATTTAGCGGAGGTGGAGATTTTCAATCCCACCCAGTCAGACGCAGGCAGGAGGATCTGGTGAGACTATCCCAGGAAAAGCCACTCGGAGGAAATTCTCGGCGGCGGCGGCAGCAGCCCCAGCATGAGGGTGAGCCTGGCGGGGAGGCGCGGCGGGGGGAAGTGCGCGGAATGCTGCGGGAGCCCCGAGCCCGTGCGGGAGCCCCGAGCCCGAGCCCGAGCCCGCCCCGGGAACAGCCCGGCCCCGACCGCGGGCACCGCTCGGAAACGCCCCAGAGAGGGATTCGGGGACGGCCGCGCATCTCTGTGTGCGTGTGTGAGAGCGGGGTGTGAGAGAGAGAGTGAGAGAGAACACGAGACAGGCACAAGGCAGCTCGGGGGAACTGCTATTAAATAAAGTTTAACAATATATAGCTCTCGCCAGAGGCTCGCTATGCAAGCTGCAGGGGAGGTAGCGCTGATTAGCCAAGCGCACGTTAGAATCCATCCCTTGATAGTGGCACAGGGAGCGCGTTTCCTCTGGCGGTAGCGGAGGAGCAGCGGGAGCCTCCCCGGCAGCGCGGAGCGCTCCTGCCTGAGCCGGGCTGGGAACAGCGCGGAGCGCTCCTGCCTGTGCCGGGCTGGGAACAGCCCGGAGGAGTCCCCCTTGTTCCCTTCAGTGCTTTTCCTGCCCTGCTCCTGTTCACATCTCAGCTGCCTTCAGGCTGATCCATCACTGATAACGTTTTAGCTCATCTTTAATACTTGGAACAATTCCGTTCCCACTGGTACGGTCTCTTCTTGGCGAACCTCGGCATGGGAATTTTTCTGGCTTGTTACCCCAGGCAAGTCAGGAATTCCGTTCTCTGCATCAGCGGCTGGTTCTGCAGCGCTGCAGAAGCAGAGGCACGGCACATGCCTGCGGACCCCGGATTAACACAGCAACATCACACGCTCCAGGCTGCGTGTGAAGGGCAATACTAGATTACCTTATTGCAAAAAGTTACTACAGATCCTAGGATGTCACTCATATGAGGCAGTTTGCATGTCATCCTCCGTAACAAGACAAATACTTTGAAAATATGCACAGAGGAATGAAGGACTGCTGGGAATCCGAAAAAAAAATCCTTAGAAGTTTATATATTAAAAACTTTTTAGTTTTGCTTCTTAGGGAAAAGTTTCTTCCAGGAGAGGGAAGAGATGGTAAATGACAATTCTGTTCCAAGCTTTGCAAGCTGACTGCACGATTGCCACGCCACCACCACGTTCATAGGATACATACATCCCATTTTCACAAGAAAACGACATTAATTAAGGAGGATACTAATATAACTACTGAAACACAGGGCTGTGAGTTCTGTTCATAGCAGTGTCGCATTTACTGGGGAAAGTCATTTAATAGTGATACAGTTTTCTCATTTGTAAATTGAGGCACCATTGTCACAGTAAATAATACAAGTGTTAATACTTGCCTGAAAACAGTTACAGTCAAATATCTCTGCTGGTTTTGATTTAGAAACCTAAAGTGAATGCACTTGCATCTTGCAAACTGCTGCTGACTGTCCTGGGATACTGTTGTATCCAGCATTTAATAAAGAAGGATTTACTATTTAATACATTCACCTTTAAAATCAAGTCCATGGGAACTCACAATTGGTCAGATCCTCATCTCGAATACACCAATATAAGGACTGTAAACGTGGAGCCCTGCTCTGTGAGGGATAACACTCTACATGCCAGACAGGAATAAATACTCTGGTTAATATGGCATTTGCTGCTGTATATAGGTACACACACACTTCACAGACCACACACAACAGAAGCCTCAATAGTAGTAAATATTTATACTGTGCCTGTTCCAGAAGTACTATCAGTAAATTGTCTCCCTCCTTCTTTGGTAAATTTCTTGCTATAAACTCTGACTTAACAGCCCCACAGGGAATGGAATTAAGATTAATTTATTTAAAAGGATCCTTCCAAATACTTCATGTGAGTCCCTAGAAATCAGAAAGTTATAAATACTTTATTTTCTGCTCTTCTTTTGTCAACAGAACTTTGCCTTGTTTTGCAGACGTAAGCCATGTAAAATAAAAAAAATCTTTATCTTATATTAAACTTAGGCTTCAAGGAAATGGACTTGAGTGGCATCCTTGGTTTCATTGGAGGTGTGGTATCTATACCCACTGGGGCAGGGGTTACACACAGGCAGTCCCACTTACTGGGACAGAATGCTATGATGCTTCCTTTCCTAACTGGAAGTGTCATGACTTGTTGCTTAGAATACTAAATCAGCATTTTTTATCTTTAAAAGAGCTTAAATTTTTATAATTAGCTTCACTGTGGCTAAGTACTGCACATGAGTTGCAATGACATTCAGGAACCAAGGGACATAGAAGTTTGAAGGGTTTTTCCTGGCCAAAGGTAGACCTAGACCTAGACTGTAAAAGTCTTCCTCTTAATATTTAGGGACTTTGGATCTGGTAAAAAATTTGACTTGAAATCCATGTATTTTCAGTCTTCATTTGAAATCCAGTTAATAAATCAGATAAAAATAGATAAAGGCTAATTGTTGCAATATATCAAAAATATTGAGAAAATTAACAGATTTGCTACCTTTAACTATTGATGCATTGCTGTTACCCTACTTTTTCAAATATAAAAGAATATCTTCTTATTTTATCTAAAATATTATTCAGCAGTCTCCAAGGTAGGTTGAGTTTTCTTGCAAGACAGTATTTTAAAACTGAATTTCATCCACCTCATTTTTTCCATCCATATACCAGTTCTGCATCAAGCTAAAAGGGTTTTGTAGAATCTTATTTGTATAAGCTATCGATTACTTAAGGAATTTTCTGTGTTTGCCTTTTGTCAGAGAGTTAACGGGGGTAATCTAGATTTCAGAGTAGTGCAGTTAGTATAAACAGGTGTTTATGCCTATTAGCTGCAGAGACTGAATATTCAAATACCCTTCCTAAGTGTGAAACAGGGTGTGTTAGTCTACCTGTTGCACTTATTCTGTATTTCTTTTTTGTTTTCTATTTTTGCTTACTGTTTCTCTCCACAGGTGAAGAAGTGAAAAGTACCCGACTGAAATACTGAAAAGACCCAAAAACCCTGTCTGAATTCGCTCTTTGGGGACTTCAGGATGGGAGCCTTGTGTTTAAGAGTTTCCTTGCTGCTGCTGGTTCCGGGATTTGTCCTCAGCGACAGCTCTGCCAGATCCGATGCCAATCGGAGTGACCTGGAAAACCACCTCTCCACTTTCTCAGGGATGGAATCCAGCTTACTCCTCACCACCGTGCAGCCCCCCGTGTCCAACCAAACTGTCAAATGCTCCCAGCAGACCAAGATTGCCGAAACTTTTAAATACATCAACACGGTGGTATCTTGTGCTATTTTCATCGTCGGAATGGTTGGGAATGCAACTCTGCTGAGGATCATTTACCAGAACAAGTGTATGAGGAACGGCCCCAATGCACTGATAGCCAGCCTGGCACTGGGAGACCTTATCTACATTGTCATTGATATCCCCATCATCGTGTACAAGGTAGGACACCACACCAGGCATTCTAATTGCACTTGCCTTGCAAGCACACTGTCTGTTCTCTGTGGTTACTCCTCTGTCTGTTTGCTGCCCTTTTGTCAATGAATAGTGCACTTAAGAGAAAATACAATTCCTTTTTGTTCTGCAACAAAATCCTTGCTCTCAGGTCTCACCTCCATCAAGAAAAAGTGTATCTCCTGTTAAAGATGATGTAACTCTTAGTTCTTAACCCAAGTGTGGCCTTGGGCGTTTCACAGGAGCTCTTCATTTATTACAGCTACTAGAGCTAGCAGAAGAGTTTATAAGAGGAGACTTTTTATAAACTGTTCTCTTCTTGATGGACTAGTTGCTATTTTTGGAATATCCTACCCTTACTTTATATTTTGACAGAAAATACTCCCTGTGATATGCAGGCTTCGTGTTAAGGCTTTGCAGAGAGAGATTATGTCAGCTAAATTGAGCCTTAAGGTTTTCATTTAACAGTCATTAATAGCAGATTCTCAGAATTATTCCAGAGTTAGTAAAATCAAATATATCACAGACCATTTCTGAAACATTAAATTTCATCTGGGTTTGTCAAAGTATGAAAAGGCTCCTTAGCAATTCTTTTATCTGGTAGGAATTTATCCTGCCCCAGTGTTTTGATTTTCCATTTTAATTAAACAAAACCATAAAGAAGTGCTTTTTCTGATGCCATATATATTTACTAATATAATTCAAGTCAGGACATGCTTGAATAAAGAGAACTAAGGCCTTTTTTTAATACAGCTCACTGATATTAGCTTATCTTAGAAAATCATCAAAGAATGTTGTAAGCTTGTGTCTGTCTCTTTGTGGATTGTACACAGGTGCATAGCTGATAGGATATTAGACTTCTTTCTTTTCTCAGCAAAAACATAATGTCCTTCTGGCAGTAAATACAACCCTAAGTATTATAATTTAAAAAGAATGTTTTTCTTCTTGGCCCTCAGTGATTCTAAGGACTTACCTTTTATTTACATAGGCTTTAAATGAATCATTTTAATGCATAATTTTATAATAACTGGTGTCCTGTGGTTTCAAATTGGATTTTAAAATTTAAGAAATAGTGATGAATTTTGCATATGTATAACTATTGACATAATAACTGCCTTATAACACAGGTATTCATAGGACAAGATCATAAAATTTGAATTAATTAATGGATAAAAAATATCTATATGTTCATATATTACATTTATCCAGAGGCATATTATCTATGGTAAAATACAGCACCTGGTTCTGATCTTCCAGTATTATAAATTACAGATAATTCTTTTAACTTTACCTGGTTTTAATATAATATGAATTTGAAACTAGGATAATGACTGTCAATACTAACATACGCAATTTAATGGAAATTCAAGTTTACACTTTTCAATATTCCACCTGGAAAATTAAATTATCATAAATTGCTGATGAGATAGCAGGTGTCTGTAGAGTATTTTGAATTAAGTAGTTGCTGAGAAAGATTAGTGTCTGCCTGATTAGAGATTCACCCATCTTCCATAGCTGTGGGAATGCCTAATGGGACATGGGATTGGGATTCTCACCTGGACTCATCACTTACACAAGGCCAGGCTGGCTGGGCTTTGAGCAGCCTGTTCTAGTGGGAGGTGTCACTGCAGAGGGGTTGGAACTGGATCATCTTTAAGGTTTCTTCCAACCAAACTGTTCTGGGATTCTATGACTCTATGACTGCACCTCCCAACATGCATTACAGTTTCCTCTCTGGTAAATCTATCCTTATATGTTTATGGATAATTGCTAAGGCAGTATTCTCACTTCTTGTGGTATACACGATAGTAAATTTTAAGGAAAAATGGCATGAGTTCTTTTCAGAGCCGAGTATGGGCAAGAACAAGTATTTTTATTACCCAATTTTTTTCTAACCTTTCAAGAGCTCTGCTGCTTTTTTCACAAAGAGGAATGGAAAGCTGGAATTAATTTTGCGTTTCAGAATTGCCTTTGGATGGTCTTCTGAAAATTCTTTAGCAGTTTAGTTAAAAGTAATGAACAATATTTTTTATATTCCCTTTATCATTTTGCATTACAATTTTTCTATTAATTTTCTGGCACTTGTCTGGCATTCCACAGGTTCATCTGCCTTGCTGTATCTTACATGTTGAGCTGAACTGTGGCCCTGAATAGCTCCATGCAAATCAAATTTCTTTAGCCTATATGAAAATTTATTTCTGTGCTGCAGAGAAGTATTTGATAAAAAAAGGCTGTGAACAAAACTGCAGCCCTTGACATCAAGGTCTGCCAATTCCCACATGTAAGAAGGCAGAACTAAAATCCCATTTAAAGCATAATTCTATCTTTTAGAGATTTTTTTTAATGCTTGAACCTTCAAAATAAATTACTTTAAAATTACCATATAGAACCACCTTGTTGTCTAAGGTTAGCTGCATGCATTCTGATACAGGGAAGCACTTTATAGCATTTACAAGGGAGCTGTAGTACTTCTGATAAGAAATGCAATTATTTTGTATAGTCCATTTTTCATAGGAACCACTCAGTAATGTGTCTCCTTACATTAGGACTTGATTTTAAAGTTTGTTAAATGTCATTCCTCTTTGTATCACTAGGGATCCTAAAATCTGTGTCACCTTTTAGCTCCTCTTGTTGAGTGACACTATGAAGGCTGGCCACTGGAAATACCCCAAATGGAGAATGGAAGTGATAGTCTTTTAAGGAAAAAAAAAAAATGAAGTGTTTTAATTTTTGTTTTAAAGTTTAAATTTTAAAGTATTTTATAAACTTACTTCTGAACTTTACTTTAAAGATTCTTTTAGCTTTAGCTAAAAGGCTCCTTAGAGTCAGCCTTATGTTGAACTATGTATTAGTACCCTATATAAAGAAGTGGCTTCAAGCACTTAATAACTTTCAGGTCAGATCTTCATTTTTAGGAGGACAAAACAGCTCTGAAACTAGAATTAGAGTAAACAAGCATTCACCTGCATATTAAAATAACAAATAGTAGATTATTAAGGTGGCCCATTGTATAGAACAAAATATATAATACTGTATAATTATAATTGAATATCAGAAATATGTAGAATCACTTTCCTGAAACATAGTGGTGGCCTTAACTATTTTGAAACTACTCTCAAAATGTAATGTTACTGATGCTCAAATCCATTCCACAAATCCTTAGAAAGAAGCAGCTGTAAGATTACAGTAATTGACAATGTAAGGTCCCAGGGGAATTAAGTCCATCATTCTACTACACACTTACACAATTAACAAAGATGTGATGCGGGGAAAAAAGTAATTATGTAATTTACTTCAACTAAAGATGTGGTCACAGGTGTTTGACATTTTTATCTTTTCTTCACGGTACAGTAGGCTCAGAAATTCCCCCCTTACTTTCTCCAATTACTGTAATTATACAGTAGGTTCCCCCTGGCAATTTGTTCAATGGATTGAAATGTGACTAATATTCACTAGCCTGCTTTTGAAGATATTCTGGATGTATTAAAACCCCATTATAATTAATTACCACTAGTATGTCCACTTGTAATATCAAATCAATATTAAAAATTTTAATAAATTGAGTTTTATAGGAAGGGTGCCAGTTGTGAATCCAGCCTTAATAGACCAAACTAAGATAATTTAATTTTCAATCACATTTTTACAGCACCTGGACCCAAATAGTTTCCTCTTTACCCAAAACACGCCCATCTCACATCTTCAAGATGTCAAAGCCTATAGCTCCAAATCAGTAAGAACAATTTCTTTCCAGGGAACAGAAGATCAGAAGAAGAACTTTTATATTTTACACTACTGTTGAGGCAGGGTTAAGGCACTGAAGAGACAGGTCCCTTTTCTAGTCTTAGGTGGCATTAGCACAACTGAAAGCTGCAGCATCACCTGCCTTACCCAGCACTGCCACGGGTGTTTGCAGAAAACAAGCCAAGTTCAGAGGCAATGTATGAAAACTTCTCTGTAGGGCTGATTTCCCTACTAAAACCAGACTGTTTTCTGAGGCTATGCATAGGCAGCAGCAGAATATCCATAGAAGCACCATTGTCTTGGCTGCACTAAGGTCTGGAAAGCCCTTATGGCTGTTGCTGCTGTCGCTGGCTAAAGCTCAGCAGAGCAACAGTAACAACCCCAGGGTTGTTGGACAGCACAGAGAACGCTGTCCAGAGCTCTTTCCTGAGCTTATGGACCTTGAAACACTCTAGACCAAGGCTCTCCCCTTTAGAATGGCAAAATTCAGTTTTAAGTATGTTATTGGGAAGTCCTGAGCTGTCTCTGCTTCCAGTTTTATGCACTTTAGAGAAAAATGTTTAAATTTTTATGTATTGAAAACTGACCTACCTAGGATTGACATAAATTACATTGCTTTAGATCATAATATGCTTACCTTCTTAAACCATGAGTTTATAAAGTAGATGAAGCCAATTAGCCAGCTTTTACCCTGTTTCTTTAAAGGTCAATAAAAACATTTTCCTAATTATTTTACTGGTATAAAGATGAAAGACATCTACCCAGAAAAAACAGGCAAGTGTTCACTGCCCAGAGAGCTCAAGAAGATAATGTTTTCTTTAATAAATTAAGGGGGGATTTTGTCAATAAATTCATACTTACCTTAGTTGCAACAACATCTAAATCTGAGTAGTCCACCTAGAAAATTATGAATGCAAATATATAAGGTAGCTGACAGTGAGGAAACATCTTCAGCCATTTTGTTATCAGTAAAGGAAGACTTAGGAGAGGCATTTCTAATCAGGGACATTTTTCAACATCAGAGCACAAGTGTTAGATCAATGCATTCTAAACCACAAATTATTTGGCATATCTGAATACCTTTACCAACAGAATTAGTATTGTACCTTAAAAGGGATAATTAAACACATTGGCACTGATCTTGTAGCTAATAGAGCAAGTGGCATCTGCAGTAGTTATAGTTTTATGCCAAAGGAGTATAAAGCCAAGCCCACAGCACACATGAAGTGCACTTAATGAAGAAATCCTGCTTTAAAACCAAAATTTCTCATATGTGCCATATGTATTTCTCAACGAAGTACCAACACCAGTAGGAAATTCTGAGGCCTCAGCTTAACAACTGCATCCTGGCTTTCAATGGGTTCTTATCAGTGATTCCAAGAAGCAACACATTGGCTGTTCCAGGTGGATGCACAAATCCATACAACCTGCTCCAAGCATGACCTATTATTTGGGTATGTGTCTCCATGTAGTGTTCATACATAAAAGAAATCTAGATACTGGACAGGTCTTAGAGACTCTGGGTTTAAGAGAATATTTTAGTATGTTTGCTCCCTTTACTTTTCAGTCAGCTGAACTCTACAGATGACAAGGAATTGTTTAGATGGTGCATATCCAGGGTTTACCAGTTCTGCAGTAACTTCTTAACAATCCTGTCACTCTCTTTAGCAACACACAAAAGACAACAGAGTTGGAAGAATAACAAAAGCAATACTACGCCCAGACTACGCCCAGGGATTGAAAAAAAAATTCCTTTCAACAAATCACCATGTACATAAGCACACCTTGCAGCTCATTTCCACGAAGAAGAGCAGCACAGCTTGAGAAACAGTTTACCTAAAAGGGTGGGAAGACAGCCAACACCAGGGAACAACAAAAAACTAATCCTACTTTGTAAACAGCAAAAATACCACAGGGCAGATGTCTAGAGTTGTTAGGTATGCTTTACCACTAAGTAGATTTTTTGTAACAAATATAAACATTTTAACAAGAATGTAAAACTTAGCATTTATTTTTTTACCAGTTAGTTGAGATAGAGTGTTTCAGCTGGCATTTGTTGAAGGGCATCCGTTTTCTTACTTTTCAGGATCTCTTGAAGTATAAACTATTTTCTCTTGTGTAAGAACTATACATTCCCTTCCATAGCTGCCTAACCAGGAGAAAAAGACTGTAAGCATTCAGGAAATGGCATGAGACCCTCTGCTACCTCTAGCTTTACTCAGCTGGGCTAAGATGAGCAAAAGAGTAGAAAAAGCTGTGGTAGGGCAATTCAGAGTAAAAAAATGTCTTTGATGGTTCTTGTGCATCCCCACATAACCTTTCTTCCTTCCAGGAAAAAAACCAGTCAGTCTTTTATCCACCCCAAGTGGAAAAAAAGACAGTTCTTATAGTTGTAGCAAAATTAGGAATGTATTTCCTGCAAAGAAGAGTTGAAGAGATGCAGCGTGCTTTCTCTACCATGGCAGGATTGTGAATCTAAGTATAAGGAAATAAACAAATGATACCAAAGTTGGAAGAAGTTTAAACTATCATCTCACCATGATATACTCAGTATTGGTCTCATGCCCTGCATGATAAAAGCTAACCTTGTTCTTTGTTTTCCTCTAGTCACTATCCTTCCAAAATTGGAGGTTTTTCACTTCAGCAGTGAGAAGGAATACTTAGAGACAGGCTGTGCTATCTCTCCACCCTTACAGCTCTTCCTCTTTCCAGCAAAGTTGTAGAGAACAGCTGAGTTACATACATGGGATGAGCAAGTTTGGTTCTTAAGCAAGAAATGGATGAGGATTGTCCAGCAATGCAATTCTCTTCTGGATATATGGTTCTAGGAATAAGATAAAGGCTCAAGAGCATGCAGTGAATTCTTCTTTCATGAGGACAGAAGGGTCCTGTTTGAGTCACCACATTCAAAATAACAGAGCAGAAGACTCAATACACCCTTATTCCTACACTAAACAGTCTTACAGAGCAGGGATAGGAGAGAAACTTCAGCCAGAATCATCAGCTTTTGTCATTTAATGCAGACAGCTCAGTGGTACAGACCTTCAACACTCCTGTGTTCAGTCAGATTTCAGCTGGATTCACCCAAAACACCAGCTACCATGTTTGGCCCATGCCTTAAGCAGACAAGGGCATATACAACTGTAGAACACAATTTCAGACAGAGCTTTATCAAGCCAGCTCAATGATTCCTAGAGGAAATTAGCCTTTAAAAAAACAATAGGAAAACAAAAACCAACAACAAAAGCCAAATGTGCTGATTTAAAAAAAAACAGAGGAATTTCTCTTGTCTTTCATTCCAGACCATGTGGCAAGGAAAGAAAATCACCACAGCCTACACTGGTTTTCAGCATCCCCGGTTAGGAGGTGCTGGTCAGTTATACAACTAGATTTTATCTATACAGACAGAAATCTGCTGGTTTGGTCCCTTTTCCCATTACTGCACAAGTGTTTAACTTAAGTCACAGAATAAAGAAGTTATTTCTGTTTGTTCTGCTGAAGACAGAGCAGAAATTGACTCCCAGGGTTGTCAGATACTGTTCCCTCAGTATCTCTGAACATTTAAATGCCACAAAACTCAGGAGAGTATCCTGCGTGTGGGTGGCATGAGAGGCAAACACTACCTGTGAGGAACGTGCTTCACTTTCTGGGAAGGTGATCTTGTGTGTCAGCACAATGGTCCCAAGTGGATATAGGAAGAGAAAGTCTCTAGAGCACTAAGATGAGACGAGAGCAGAAAAGGGCAGGTATGAAACCTTTGCTTCCATCCTCAATACCATGGGGCAAAGAGCAAGGACCTCCTGACCTGTACTCGTTGAACCAAAGCAGTTTGATAGAGCAGCTCAGAGCTGGTTCATATCTAGCACCTAAACCAGTCCATCTATTTTGGGCTGAGCCCCAGGGTCACCATCTGCCTGTAAACACACAGGATCAGCCTAGTACTAGATAAACACTGTGGATGCACATCAGCATATTCTGGTGAATACTCATTCAACAACATTCTCTCTTTTAGACCATCTATAAATTGCTGGGGATGCACAGTGGGACTTCATGTTTTGTACATCAGCTACCACGCTGATGGGGGTTAGAAAATAGCAGCAGCAGTAGAATAAAATCCACTGAGTGACATTTAAAAATCATTGCAAAGGAATGTTCTCAGTGCTGCTGTCTTGTTTGTTACAAGCTGCAGTGTCAGGGCAGAGAGGCCTTATAAAGCAGCAGAGAAGGGGGGATGCTCAAGGAAGCTGTGGCTGTCTGGTCACTTTGCTGAGCTTTTTAAGACCAGCAGTAGAATCTTGAAATCTCATTTTCCAATTTCAGTGGAAAAATACATGTTGACTATGCTCTTTTCTCAGGAATTGCACCACAGTATGAAATACTTCTAAGTGGCAAACTGCACAAGGGAAAAAGTGCATTTCCTTTGCTGCATGTCTTGTTTTGAAACCTCAGAGATTTTGTAACTCTGGGTTTGCAAAAGCACAATCCATTTGACCAGCTCGTGAAGAACTGGGATACAAGTTGGGATAATCAGTCTGATTTCTCCTATCCCAGTGCCTTGAGAGAAAATGTAATTTGCTAACGTTTTAGAATCATTTTGTTTGAATATTAAAATATGCAAAAGCACTTGAAGAGCAGAGCCTGTAGTTCCAGTTCTTATATTGTACCTAAGTAAATCAGGACTAGTTCAATTAAATTCCTGGGCCCATTTTTTAATTCAAAATACATGTGTTACTTCCCTCTGAAGTTTCTACACCATGTCAGGGCAGAGTAGAGGGCACTTGACTTGTTTTGATGTAAAAATTAGTAAAACCAAAGACAGGATCAGATTTGCTGACTAAAAATATCTACAGAAGAAAAAAACCTGGCACCTGATCCAAGAGGAAGTAATGAATGCATAGCTAATGTGGAGTGATAATGGAGCACACCCACAGAAACGATTGCAAAGTGAATCTTATGAAAAAACGTAATTCTGATCCCAGGGATTTTGATTAAAATCAACTTGAAAAGAATGTCTAATGATTTGGTACTGATATTACTTCAATTAGTGGAAAGTGTAAGAAACAAAAAGAATGAAACACTTTTAATCTCAAAAAAGGAGAGCTTCCTGGGGTGTGGGGAAGAAGAGTACATGCTGGAACCATGATAAGGCTTCCCTGCCATGAGTAATGAGTTAATGAACCTTTTTCAAGTGCAACACTTTTCTTTTTGAAGCTAATGTTTGCCTTGTAGGAACAGAGTTTCACAGTCACTACAAAGTGCTTGTTCATTTCCATTGCTGGGCATATGCTACAGCCACAGTCAGTGCACCGAAATGAATAGGTGCACCAAAATGAATAGGCAACCTTTCAGTTGCCTTTTTAAAGTGTGATCTATAATGATAAATGACTTTTGGGGCTCTGCTCAGCACAGGGGATTGACAGATTACCATTTGTTCTGATCATCCCTTCTTTCTCCAACATTTTTTTCTGCAGCTCTACATAAACTAAAGCTCCATACACGAGTTCTAGGCAAAAGGCGAAAATATACCCTGCAAACATTTGTTATACTATTGCAAATGTATCTAGAAAATAATTTTTCTGGTGCTTTCACTGTATTTCATTCAGTCTATAATTAAAGCATCCAGTCTATAAATACAGATAAAATCAGAGGAACTAATCAAGAGCTTGTAGACATCAACTTATCACCTTTGTCACTGAAGGTACTAACTACAGTTAAATCACCAATCCTAGTGATCCATTTCCTAACCTTCTGGCAAAAGGGGGATTTGCTTTCATCAAATATGACTGTCCTAAACTGGGAAACCACTGCAAAGGTGCTTGCAGTTTCTCTGCTGTGGTCTTGATGGTAAATAAGATATTCAGCTCTCCTTGAAGGAGGTGAGAGTTCTCAATATGCCAGAGAATACAAACCAACACAGAGTAACAGAACAAGAGCAAATGGAACCACAGGGGTAGGATATTCTAACACTCAAGAAACTGGAAGTAGATAAATGGGGATTGATCCTATAGCTTATATTGAGAGATCTCATTTTACTATTCAGTTGAAGAGAAAAAATAATCCAGATAACAGATAACATCTTTCCTGTTCAACAAGCAGTAGCACACATAGGTTTGCTTCACAGTATCAGCACCTCGTTGGCTGAAAGCTGTGAATTGCTAAAATCTGTCTCGAAATACAAGTAATCAAATGTATTAATATGGTCCTAGAGAGACATGGGCAATGTGTAGTACATAGCTTCTTCCAGCATTTTTTGAGGTATCATCTGGGGAAAAAACACAAGTAATTCAGCATTGTGAAGAACAGCTATAAAACAGAAGGGATGTGAAAAAGCCAAGGCAGGACTATGAGAAGAAGATGAATTCCCACAAATCTGGCATTCTATGATAAACACCCTGTACTCTACAGCAAAGTGCTAAACTTTGGAAAACTCGTGCTATGAGCAAACAGAAAGGTAACTCCTACCTTAACTGAGACAAAGACAGTTGTGAATTTGAACTTCCCATAGTTAATATTTATATTACTAAAGGTACTGATTATTACTATGTTTCAATTTAACATTAATTTAAATAGATAAAACGTTTACTTTGCATTCTGTAATCCCAAGCTACAACCATAATTTGCTTTTCTAATTCTGCAGACAGAATCCACCCACTCTTACTAAATGAGTGTGTTCCAGAGCCTAAGCTTCTACTGAAAAAAATTTTCTAGTCCTTGTGGTTGCAAAGCTAACTCTCAAAACATGAACTGCCTGTAAGCAGAGAAGTCTGCCCAAGATAAAGAGGGCCTGGCAGAACAGGTCTGCAAAAAAGTAAACTCTAGAAATAACAATTTTGATTTAATCATATTCCACATTTTTTGGTTTCAACTGTAAAAATATTAAAAACATGATTCACAGGCTGTGTTTATAATTGAAAAAACACAACTGATTTTTGCATGCATCAGTCCTCCAGCACTTTTGTGCAGATGAAAGTATGGTTCCTTGTTCTCTCCTTTCCATGTTGCACTCTTGCCCAGGGGCAGCAAGACTATGCCACATTGCACAAACTGTATTTATTGGAATGGTTGTTGTGCCATCAGTTTACCTCCATCTGATTCACTTGAAAATAAAACTGTTGTGAAGCTTAAATCAATTTTAGTTCCACAAACAGTCTCAAGTCTGGATTCAACAGTCTTCAACAATTCAGCAAAATCAGGTTTTAAAAGCTTTGGATAAGCTTGGGTTTTGCTTATAATTGTTATTCCTTAGCAGACCATTTGCTGTCTTTCTCTGAAGCAAATAAAAATATCTTCAAATTTGACAGTACCATCAAAATATTCTGTGTTCTAGCCTTCATTCAGTAAGGTTTAATGTAAATTCAATGACTGCATGATATAAATAGTCAGTCATCCAGCAAGTCAATTATTATTTATTACTGCCTTTAAAAATGTGCCCCCTGGCTATATAGGGGATACAGCATTCACTAGGATGTTGATGAAAAGTTGAGGTGTCCAACTTTGATGTTGTCAAAGTGATGTATCTGGCTCAAACATTTAATATTTTCATTTCAAATCTTATGCTTTCTATTCACAACCATTTTAATAGAAGTTGGTAGGAGCGTAAGAACTGCTGTGCCATATAACACAAGGAATTCATCTGACCTCTTATCCTGTATCTTACTCCTGAGAAAGGCTCAGACTTAGGGAAGATGAAAAAAATGGTAGTGCAAGACTGAGAAGGTTTAGTGCCTTTGTTTTTCAAAAGAACTATTCACAGTGGCTGAAACATCCCTTACATGAGTGGAAATAGCTAAATTAGGGGTCAGTACTTTGTATGGACTCAATAGTTTTTCATTTATTACACTTACTTACATTGATTGTAATCTGCCAATTTACTGTCAGCACCAGTAAAGGGAGATCTTCTGTGACTCTGCAGCCAGTTGCAGATTTGACCATCCTGAATAATTTTTTATCCTGTATTTTGCACGTGTACGTGCTATCAAAGCTTTGTTCAAAGGCATGATCAAAGTTTTAATGGTTATAACTAGAAATACTACTATTTATATACTAATTCTTCACAACTATGCACATGAATCACTGTACTCATATTTGTTATGAAAATGCTTCCTTAGAAATAGTAATCTAAATCCCAGCCACTCACTCACATCTTTCCAATGGATGCCTTTCTGTTGCCTTGAAGTACAGCCCACACGTAGGCATGATGCTAGTCCTCCAAAACACAATATGGAACAAATTATGTCTGCACAATATTTTCTTCACACATTTAAGAATCTGGCAGTGAACAGTCATGAGCTACACAGTGGTACATTTACAATGAAAAGAATCTGCTTGCGTGCAGCACCAGAGTTTGTCTCTGAGGTATTTCCTTATGAACACCGAGTTATGTTTTCACTGCTTGGATCTGGGACACTGGAATTGCAACCATGTATGACAGGGTTGAGCTGGATTTTCATCATTCAGTACTGGTGGATGATGCACAATAATAAAAAAAAAACCTTTTAACAATGCAAGGTCAACACTGAAGTTTAAAGTTTCACCCTCTGTGCTTCTGTAGTAGCAGTCACTTCCCAGATTCACTGGGTGCTAAGGATAGGCTTAAGGTATGGAGAATTCAAGGTTGCAATGGCTGTGTCTAAGATAAGAAATAACTACAAATGTGACATACTTGCTAGGTTACTGTTTAAATATTCTGATTATTTCATATCTTCTCTTTAGCTTCTTGCTCAGAAGTGGCCTTTTGGAGACACGGATTTTGGACAGTTTCTTTGCAAATTCCTTCCCTTTATCCAGAAGGCATCAGTGGGAATCACAGTCCTTAACCTCTGTGCCCTTAGTGTGGACAGGTACAGTATATTTGAATCATTTGATACTGTTCTTGCCCTTGCAGTTTTCCTAAAACTGGGAGCACTCGGTATGGTCTTCTCAGCAGGCAGATTACAGTATAGATGCAATTTAGATTCTGGGTTTTGATATCCTCGCTATAACAAAGCACCACATCTGTGGCTCAAACTATAATATTAAGTCATTGGACTAATGAACTTTACATGTTTTTTTAAAGGTATTTAAAAGCTCTAGTAAAGCATTATTTCAACTTCCTTTACCAGACAAAAATTTATTGGGATTTGACTGAGTATTCAGACTTCTTTCCTTCATATGAACTCATGTTTGTTTTGTATTGGAATAAGATCATAATCTTTAGTCTTAAAAATTATTTTTTCAACTCCCTGCCTGTAGACCACAATTACAGGGTTTATTTTGATAACTTTTATAACTAATCGTGTTGTACTTAAAAGCATGTTGGAAACTTGCTTTGATAGATTGACATTGATAGTTTGAAAATTAATGCCTCTGCTATTTTTTCTTCATACATATAATGCAATAGCAGATGAATACTTGAGTTCTGTAAAAGCTACTTTTATTGGTCTTGAGTTTACTTGATCAAGTTCTACTCCAAAATATCAGTAACTCTGATACAGAAAATACTGTAAAAAAAATGCACTATGTATATTAGTACCGTGATGCAAAGTTAAAGAAACTTTAAGATTAATTTTGGTTAATTTTAAAGGTAATGTACAAGGTTTGCAATGGATGAGTCACTGACTAGTATCCACACCTGAAATACAATTCCTTACTGTATTAGTACCTCATTAGCCAAAGCCAGAAACAAAAAAAGTAACACAGGCAACTGTTATATTTCCCCTTTTGAGTCTGCAAACTATAAAAAGAATTCTATTTTTCAAACAATATCTGCCCACCATAAAATAAAATCCCATGGACTACTCTAAGGAATAAATCATAGGTCAAGCACATGAAAGAGACTTTGTTAGATAAATTCTGACAACTGCAGTTTTTTCAGCAGATGAAGTTCTACTTGTATATACATATTCATAAATTAGAAGTAACTCAGCTGATGCTACCTCTTTGTGTATGAATATATATACTTTTACAAGAAGTGATTTGCTAATCCTCACAACAAGCAAATGTTGTTTCCATTTGATTATAAAGTCTTGTGTGGGATTAGATTTAAACTATTTAATTTCCTCCCCCAGCTTACATGCTTTGCCAAGGACATATTCTTTATCATCTGGTACTACTCTAGTAAATGCTTGCAGAGGATGTGTTAGAAAACAGCCGGATTCTGAGACTGGCTAGCATGAATTGAATATAAGTTAAATCACCATGAAATCTGAGAGCACCTTCAACAAGTCAGACTGGGCACTGGAAGTGGCATAGTCACATCAGTACAAAATTCCACATTAGCAAATAGTTGCTTTTTAGAATGGAAAATGAGTAAATAATGGGAATGAAATAAAATTTCCATTAAATGGAAAATGAGTGTGCTGTCACAGCTGGACTGTATTTGATCTATAGGCAACTTAATGTTTGCTTAAAAAAGCTCCTGAAAATATATAATTATTTTGGGTGTCTATATGTGGAATTGCATTCTACCATGTAGAAAAAGATGGAGTCAATTGGTATAATGAATTCAGAGCTCCATAGCTTTGATAATTGTTGACTGTCTGTCCCTCTTGCAGACTACAACCTTAATTCAGATCAGGATTATTTTTTTCCTACAAGGACAGTTCTCTGCTTTAACTACATCCTATTTGGAGATTCCACTTATTACTACTGCCCTTCAAACAAAGTGACCTGGCCTGACAGGGTATGAAGGTTTAACTGTGCATGCCCAAGAGGAATGATGTCCACTCACACGTGGAGAGGTTTTTAAGAGGCTGTTTTTTAAAAACCAGCCATTCACCCTTCAGAGGAAGCTCCCATTTGCTTCAGATGCCTCTCAGGCGTTTTTAAACTCTAGATCATGCTGGTGACAACAGTGTGACTGTCTTTCTAAACAGTGCCTGACTGTGACTAAAACTAAAGATATGTTCCTTCTTGAGCTTTTACTCTTGCCTATGTCCTGAGCATAATAGTTTTGATGAAGAAATTAGTTTAAGAAGAGTGAAGATATGAATCTCATTTAATGTGTAAACACCCTCTTCTTGCCTCCTCTGCATGGCAAATTGCATAGAACAGTAATCCCAGGGTAGATACTTTCATCTGGACCAACTTCCAGCAAGTGTATGAGATAAGTGAAGATTTTACCACCAAAACAAAACTATGAGAGTTTTATTGAATTAAGAGCTTTGCAATGAACACACTACTGCTTATCTTTAAAATGAAGAACAGCTGTGATCCCTAATAATGAAGTGGAACAGTTTGGTACCATCAAGACTAGTGCCATTTAGGAACATTTCTGACACTAATCTTGGCAGTGACTGCTTCTTAGATCCTTTATCTAGTCTCTGATCTTCCCTGCGTGGCTTTTCACTCTTACTGCCTGATGACACTTGCAGAACAGAAACATGTTATACTAGTGGGCGCTTTGAACACCTAATTTTCTAAGGTAGTTAAAAGGAACAGGAAAGCAAAAGCACCTACTGATGTTCTCAGCTCCAGACAAGATGTCCTTCTGAAAGAAATGCTTTAAGGAAATTACAGCTAATTATATTTAATTGCTTATATGTATACTTATGATGTAATGATCCCTTGTTGTTAAACACTGTGCATCTCTAAATAGCAGGAGGGACTGTAGAGTCCTTGAAAACCAAGTTGGAATAAGCAGCTAAGAACAGAGGAAGAGGGAGAAGAAGAAAACAGAGGGGAGAGAGTAGTTGAAGGACACAATATACTAAAGTTGACAGCACATGCATGAGCAATAGAAAATGAAAAGGGGAGAAAAAAGAGGAGCCACAACATTAAACAGAGAAAAGGAAGTGACCTGGGGAAAATGTGAGTATTTTAGATAAGGTTGGAGAAAAGAGGGAAATAAACAGAAAGAAAAGAAAAGTTACACAAATCACACACAGATTTTAGATCGAGGAACTAAATGTAATGCATTATGCGTGTATTTTCTGCCAGTTCCCTGGAAGACATCCTGTATTTTCCAAGTATGAGGGGAAATAAACCCTGCAGTATTTTCTCACTCCTAATTACAGGAGGTTTGTGGCTAGACAAAGATCCTATATATTACATAACTCACAGAACACCCACTTGAAAAGTTGTACTACCACTATTTTTCAAATTACTCCTACAGCGGAGAGTAAAGAGACCAAGTAATTGTAGGTTAATATGCATTCAGCAGATTATGATCTAATTATTGAGCTTCTTACGTTTTAGCTGAAACCATTCATAAAACTATTCAGCTAATAATTCCTTATCTGATAGTTATTTGAATCGTGAACTGAAAAAAAAAGTCTAATAAAATACATATGGCACCCAGATCCTTACTGCTGTGCATACCGATCTTCTCCTGTGCAAAACTCAAAAAGACGCAACTCAAAAAGAACAGGTACAAAACTGCAAGAAAGAAAATTACTGGATTCACCATTTGCAACCTATTTGTTGTCACTTACATAGTTACACCAGTGGCACAACACAAACTTTACATTTGCTGCTTGAAAAATGTATACGGTGTCCAGGTCCCTGCTTGCCAAGAGCATCAGTCAGTCAAGGAAGGGACAGTACCTTGTGCAGCTGGTGGGGCCAGTCATAATACTGCCAGTCTGTAGAAAGTAAACTTCAAACTGATTGTTAAATGTCCAAAGTTCACAAATATTTGAGCATTTGTGTAAAAGGTTAAGTTTCTCTGAATATTCCGTTTAGTCATCAAAGCCAAAATTTTGTATTCGGCAAAATGAAACAGGATAGGATGACAAATTACTTAAAATTAAATCTGGATTTTAATATGAATATTTATGAGAAGATATGATACTGGATATTAATTTCTTAATTCTCCCAGTATAGTTTTATTTGTTCAGATGGTCTCAAAATTCTAATCTCAGAGACCTCCTTTCCATGTGTGAACCACTGCCTTCCTTCTTTTTCATATTCTTTGAAGATAAGGATGCCTTTAGAAAATGTTTTTATTTTTAATCTGCAAGTCCAAATTATAGTTTGCTATAGCACGTTCAGAGTATTTATACATACATTTCTGTAGTGAGAGCCTCTCCATAGTACACACTTGTGCCTGTGCTGCACGTGGTGTTGCTATAGATATCAAAGCAAAGGTTTCTACTCTGTTTACTGCAGAAATGATGGCACACCAGGCTCTGACACCTTCCAGTGATGTTCTGTAACAGTGCTTTCTGAAGGTTTTGTGAGGGGCTTACAGCCTGGACAGACTTGCCTTCATCCCTTCTTCCTTCCTCCAACACCAAGGCTACAGGGGATTCAATTCACAAGTTTTCCATCCAGCTGATAAGCATCCTTCCAAACCAAAAAAAGGGTGTGATACAAGAAATGAGAAGAAATGCTTTGTGTGTGAATCCCATATTAGTGTGTTAGTTAAAGAAAGAGTGAGGAAGCCTTTTAATAGCTAAATTTTACTGATCTCTGTAGCCTAGGTCCTACAGCCCTTAACTAATATTTTTTCCATTGGAAGATCTTCATTCCTTCCGTCTCAGAAATTCAAAATCCAATACTTCCCAGTACACTCAAAGCATCCTAATCCAGAGTTCTTAACTACTCCTTTACTTAAACCTTTATTATCTCCAATCCTTCAAACCCATGCCAAAATTCTGTACTCTGCCCTATTACCTCTCTACCATCCCACCCTAATCCTTCCACAACCTAATCCTCCAACCTAAAGCCTTCTAATTTCCCCTTCTTTCCTTGCCTTGCCAAAGCTCACACACATCTTTGCATTTCAGAGCCACATACTTACAAGCTGAATCCTCCTGGTCTCTTGAGGGCATCTCTTTCCCCACGCCTTTCACCTTCTTGTGCCTGCTGGTGCCCTTTCATACTCCACACTGCTGTCATCACTAAAATCACCACCCCATTTGCCTTTCTCTGAAAACTTTAATCTTGGCTCACATCTTGGGAAGTTGTTAAGAATAGAGGTGGCATCTGCACATATCCAAAAGTATCTAGCAGGATTCAAGGGGGCAGAAAATGAGGGCATGCCTGAGGAAGAAAATAATACTTGCAGGACAGTTAAATGACACAGGTCCTTACAATTTCTAATCTACTTCAGTGACTTCTTATTCTGACATTTTTTTAAAGCAGCTGAACAACCTTTCTTAACTATTTTTCTCCTCAACTAAAGAAGACTATTTTACCAGTGGATGCCATGATATATCCGTGTAGCACTGTAATTCCAAACAGGAAGGTGCTATTACTTTAGGGAAGTAAAATAAGCAGTTTAGAAACTAATGCCTGTCTCTTCCAGGTACAGAGCAGTTGCCTCCTGGAGCCGTGTTCAGGGAATTGGAATCCCTATGATCACTGCTATTGAAATTTTCTCCATTTGGCTTCTGTCCTTCATACTGGCTATCCCAGAAGCAATTGGTTTTGCTGTGGTACCTTTCAGATACAAGGATGAAAGTTATGTTACCTGCATGCTCAAGCCTACAAATAATTTTATGTTGGTAAGTAACATCCTTTCTTCTCTTTCTGCAATCCACAGTATATATAGGTCAGACAATTAAGATATTGGATTATAATAGGTTTTATTAATGCATAAAAGTGCAAAATGTATTCTAATGTGTATTGGTGCAAAGAGGATCCTATGTTTACAGCGACTTGTCTCTACTTTTAGCCAGAGAGACTAACTGGGACTTTACAACATTTTCATTTCTTCACTACCAAGGATTCTTAATACAGACATTTGCAATTAAGGCCTGCTTAAAGTACAGTCAGGGGATGTATCAGGGTAGCCAGAGCCTTGGAAGGTTTTGAGTTTCCAGGTACAACACCTTGGAGCTTGTAACTGTCAAAACACATGTTTTACCATGATTAGTCATCATCTTACAGGCAGTAGCCAGATCTTTTGGCACGTAATGAAAATGGTGGGGCCATGCTGTACACACTAACAGAGTCAAATAAAACATAATCCTTTCCTTTACAAGGAATCATGACTACAAAGCTGACAGACCCACATCTCCAGCTTGGGTAGCTTGTGCACTGTCAGCTGTCATCTACATACAGCATCTTGAGAGCAAGAGAAGTGCCTGAGACACACCAGGATGCTTTGGCATGTTTCATAGCCCTCATCCTCTAGACTCCTGCAGCTTAACAGTTGCCAATACCCACATTAGCTTGTTCAAAGCAAGTCAGGTGAGAAGTCACTTCTAGAATTAGTAGATTACTGCATAGGGGGATAGTGATTTTCTACCTTACACTAAAAAAAATCTTAATATTTTCTTTGGGAACCCACAGAAAAGCCAGGCACCATTCACCCAGTAATGAAAAAAAACAAAAGGAGTAATATTCTGATTTGTTGCAGAGAAGGCAGATAGCACCAGGTCTCAAGTCCTGAGACAAACTGTATTTTTTTCTAGACTAGATTTTTTCATGATAGAGTGCAAGTTTCTCTTTTTTGAACGTCTGGCACTTCTCCTTTTAGTGAACAGAACACGGCTTGGCCTAGAATTGAGAAGGATAGGGCAAAATAGAGCTAGGCATTTTGGAAGATAAAAAGTGTGGATGGTTAGTGTTTTTCAGAGGAACATCCCCCACTTTGGTAGGGTTATACAGACTGCAGGAATGGCAGAAAGAACAAGAGACAATTGCAAGAGAAGACAAAAGGAATTCCCTAATGGAAATAATTAATGCAGGTGAAGATGGAGTGGAATTGCCCAGGAATTACTATATCTTTGTTTCTAAACTCCACAGACTATATGACTGTATATAGTGTAGTTATTAGACTCTGATTTATGAAATGCTCACTGCAGCAAATTTCCATTTTTGTAATGGCTGTTTTTCTCCACAAATGCACCTGGATTAAATGGTTTAATCTTCATTTCCACTCTGCCTAAGAAAAAGAACAGTTTTCTCTTCCCTTTCCTCAAAAGCACTATAGTTCAGGTCTTCCACAGGCATGCTAACTTAATGGCCTGAATGTTGGAAGTTGAATACTGTGGTATGTTTTATTAGTAGGAATTAATATCTTTTACTTGCCCAGTATAATTCAAAAGTGCCAAATCTCCCCACACCAGTTTGATTTTCAAGGAAACAAACCAGCAGTTATGCCCAAGCTGAGAGTAAATGTTGGATGTGTCAGTCAAAATGGAGAGCTTTGTGTTTCAAGGTTTTGCAAACAAGTACAAACATGAGATTAAAATGGGAATACCATTTTAACCTTAACTATAGTATTTACTACCACAAACACCACAACAAACAGTTACTAAACTTTGGGAAGGATTTATTATTAACTTTTGTTTTTAATAGGAGTTTTATTTCTGCTTAAAACTATCCTTGAAAGACTCAAAAGATTCATGCTAGACCATGATTCCCAAGAGGCTGAGTGCACTAGGAAACTTGTTTAAAATGCACATTTCCTGTAGAAAACCAGTTCCATGTGGGCTTTCAAGACAAACAAAAGAATGTCTACTTCTCTTAAATCAACCCATTTTTGTGCTTTGATGTAAGCTTTGTGAAACTCAGATTCCACAATTAATCATTTACAGACATTTTTGAGTAGGTTTTATAACTTCCCAAAGCCAGGTCCTCACCCAGAATTGATGGTCAGGGTTGTGACACAGACCTCAGTGTGTGTTTTCCTGACAGACAGGCAATGCCCATGCAGCCTGGCAGACTGATGGGAGAGGAAGTTTTCCTTGTAAACATGGCATGGATTCATGCAGTACACATTTTGTGCTGCCCAGCCAATACGATTCTAGTCTGAGTCGGAAGAATTTGCCACGGCAAATATAATTGTCTCCATGTATTTGTAATCCCTTTCTCTGCAGAAGGAGCAGCAATTACATTTGCCCTCAGTACAAACTCTTCAAATACAAGGCATATTGTTTTCCAGTTTTCTGCTGGCAGAAGATCCATTCCCAGTAGGGGAAATTCTGCCCCCAAGGAAAGTGCAACTATGCAGCAGACTGTAGCTCCTCCTCAGGGAGGAGGCTAATGAGGAGGAGGAAACAAGTTAATCAACTCGAGGCAGTGTCCCAAAGTGAGGTGGGATTGTGGCCTAGACACCAGCAGCATAATCTAAATTAGCAAATTTTGTATGCAGCTGTGTTGGGGCAGAGGGAGAAAAATCAAAAGCATTCCCTATTTCTGAGTAAATCAACTTTCTAGTATAACTAAAGTGGATTTTAAAATTAACACATACTGTTGTATGAATCACATTGATTTTTTTTTCATCTTTCAAAGTTTAATACTGTTTGGTTTTAACTGCAAACAAGATGTCAAAAGTTTGGCTTTTTCAAACAGCATTCATAAAATCCTCAGTCATAAGCATTTTGACATTTGGTGTGGGAACTGAGATGTTACCAGAGCACATCCGCTCGGAATAAACAAGATAGGGGAAAGAGTATGACACATCCCTTTTACACTAATAACACAGACAGGAAGTGTTTAAAATGCCATATTTTAGTGCAAACTTTTGGCTGAGCACAAAAGTTAAAAACCAAGATACGATATTTTCGAAAGTCTACAGAAAACAGTAATTTCATGTTTGGTCAAATGGAGTATTTCCCACAACATGTAAACGTATTAAGTTACAGCACTGCTGATGTCACAGCTAATACTTAAAATTACACAGCAAAGTACTGCTATTCTGTCAAGTACCACTCTATCAGATGGTATGAATGGCAGGCAAAGGGTTAAAAGTAACTGTACCACCAGAAGCCACCCCAAGCTTTGCAAATATCAGACAAGCACTTATGAAGTGGCTCCTATCTGCCCAGTACATAAGCAAACCCACTGCCAACCTTTTCACTGATAACAAAAGGTGATTAAACTTACAAGACATTTCGGATTTTCCTTTTTTGGAATCAGGACAGAAGCTGTGGAGGTAAATGGCATTTCCTGAGACAGGCTTTTAGTAAGGTTTGTTATCTCAAACTGACACTGTCTACATTTGGGCATGTCTTTTTCATGCAACTGGATTCCAGTTTTCATGAAGGAGCGTAAATGTTCAGAAAGCACAACCAACAAAAATTAATTCCAACTACAGACAGACTGCTACAAAAGTACAAGCAGGCTATCTGTAAGTTAACATTTACAATGCCACAATCCTCATTTTGATGTTGGTCTAAACCAGATCAACAGTAAGAATAAACAGACAGATAAAAGTGCACTGTCACGCTTTCCAGGACCTTTCTGTGGTATTTTGTATCGAATCACAAGAAAATATCTTCTCTTTTCTTTACTTTATCTACAGTTTTACAAAGATGCAAAGGATTGGTGGCTGTTTGGTTTCTATTTCTGCATGCCACTGATGTGCACTGCCATCTTTTACACGTTAATGACTTGTGAAATGTTAAACAGAAGAAACAGCAACTTGAGAATTGCTCTCAGTGAACACCTTAAGCAGGTAAATATTAGAAACACCGTTGTTTGAACATACTGTTCTTCTCTCTGTGGGTTAGCCTAGAAATGTTTCAAAGCGTACTTGAATACAGCAAACTACAGAAGTGGAAAGTGAGGATGTAGGTTGTTTATGATGTTAAATATCCATTTAAACCTGGAACAAAAGACTAAATCACAGTATAAGGAGGGATTGAAGACAGTATGCTCAGAAAACTAGCCAGTTTCTTTCTTTTTGTATGTATGACAGTTGTGCTCTTTAACCTCAAATCCCTACTGGCTAAATGCTTTGAAATTTAACTACAAAGATTTGCCAAAAAAATGTTTCTTCTTATTTATAAAGATATGACTCCGTGGAACCTCCCTCCTTTTGGCAGTCTTTGATATGTAACTTTAGTTTCATATAAAAAGCAATAACCTAGTTTAGAACAGAGTGGATTTTGTTTTTCAGGGTTATTGCACTGCTGCAGTGGCACTGCTGTAGCTGCTTTGAAAAGAGCAGCGGGAGAACAGCACAAACAAACGATCACAGAACAAAGTCGCTCACAGACCCGTCAGGTCTCGCTTTGCTGTTTTTGCAGCACTGTCTGATGTTTAGTGCCTAACTCAAATTTAAAAAACAATCCACAGCTCTTTTTCCCCTGCGATAACATCAGCCCTTTAGATCCCACTTTTTCTTTCAAATGCCATATTCACAGATGTGAATCCCTAAAGCTGTCCTCTCTGCATCAGAGTGAGTTCTCTCAGAGGTTCCTCCTCTGCTGGTTCATTCCAGACCAGGGCTGACCGGAAAATCCTCCCCTTGTGCAGTTCCTCCACTTTTTCCCCTCATCAGGCCCCAGGGCCCGGAGCACAGTCTGTCCCAGGGCCACACACGAGCTACTCCACCCATTAGAACAAGAATAGTATGTATGAGGTGGGGAAATCCACCCTCCAGCTTTCCCATCTGACGTGCAGTGCCCAGTAAGCCACTCAGGCTGGGTGCTGGAGGATGACTCTATGCCACAGTTTACAAATGCTTTTTAACTATCGCCTTTTGCCCCTCTTCCTTCCTTCCTACCTTCCCTCCAGCCTTGTCCACAGTAATGTCTAGTCACAATACTTCTCATATTTTGATAAAAACTGCTTTAATAAAAAAGAGGAAACTATAATAGTTGTATTCAAAGCCTAACAAGACTGTAACCACACATACAACTTTAAGTTTTTTAATAAGTCTTGCAGTGCTTTACTGTTACATTACAGTGGCAATTTCAGAAGTAGTATCCTTATTCCTTCATATGCTTCTCTTTATTAAACCCATGCCTACCAAACACCACTGGTATGCATTGTCAAGAGTCCACTAAAACATCTGTAACTCTCTAGAGCCACATAAAATACCCATTAAATCGAAATTAGTTCCTGACTAAGTATTACGAGATTAAGCTGTAATACAGACATTTCTAAAATGCTGTTTGTAGAGGAACTATTTGCTTGAGAACATCAAGATCACACAGTAAGGATCACAAAATTAATATACTGTGTAGTAGTATCCCTTTATGTAACACTATACATATTAAATAAAAAAGAATATATCAGGAGAATTTGACATCCTGGCTTGGTATGTGGTTGAATGGAACTTTTATTGCAAGTTGATTTAGGTGCCTCGGGTTTATGGATTGCCCCACATCAAGGATTAGGTACAACTCATTTATCAAGCAGGTGTGAACTCTGCTGCCTCACGCATGAAAAGGTTTTCTTGCAGGTTATGTATCTTTTTGACAAAAGAGGGCTATCTGAGGGATTGCCAGAAAACTAATCCAGTATAAAGGAATAAGAAGTACTGGCAAAGTAATCAGGTTCAGGAAAGACCAGCAATGGATTTTCCTGGGCTAACTTCTACAATGCTCTGGCAATGACCTGTGTGCTCCAGCTGCTCCAGTGATGAGCAGGCTGCGTTGAGGACGCTCAGAATCAAGAACAGGACAAGTCCTATAAAAAAGAACTCAGAGATATCAGGTAGTCTGGAAGCTTCATTTTGGGAATCTTGCATGCTTTATCGAGATGACTCACTTTGCTGCCAACATTACTACACTACAATCACCTGCCAGAATGAATTAGGCACTCAATGTACACTGTTATCTTCTTTTTCTAGCGGCGAGAAGTTGCAAAGACAGTTTTCTGTTTAGTGGTGATTTTTGCTCTTTGCTGGTTCCCTCTCCATTTGAGCCGAATTTTGAAGAAAATGGTATACAATGAAAAAGACCCCAGCAGATGTGAACTGCTCAGGTACTTGATTTTCTGTGTCAACAGTCAATACTGAAAAAAATATAATGCTGCCTACTTGGAATTGATACGAGTGATGTCACTGTGCTTGCAACCGTGGTTTTGATTTTCAGCTGCAGCCATTTTCAGCAGTTTCAGTGGTAATGGGGTAGCATAATTTCAATAAATGTTGTCTGTCACCACTTCAATCACTTTCCTCTGGCTTCTTTGAAGTTCTGTGAGACAGATTATTATAGATGTGGCATGGTACAAGATTAGATTGAGGGAGTTAGGTAAGAGAGAATTAGTTTCTGCGACAGAAGAGACTGTAACCACAAAGAACACGGATGCTTCTGTAGCATATGAGCTGTTTAAATGTTTTGCTTTCTCTTTCCTAGTTTCTTGTTGCCCTTGGATTATATCAGCATCAACCTGGCAACCATGAACTCTTGTATAAACCCCATAGCTCTGTATTTTGTGAGCAAGAAGTTTAAAAACTGTTTCCAGGTAAGATCTTCCTGATAAGATTTCATGTCCAGTTAACTAACTGTATTAAACCACTTAGTTGTTATCTATTTCTAACAGCTGGGAGAAGAGGCATGCAAAGGAATGAAAGATTATAAATTGTCCAGTTCAGCAGCTCACATAGCACACATACCAAACTGAAAGAGGAACTATCCACTTATGTGAAACGCTAAACCAATAAATAAGTTTGACATAGTCCTCATATGCAAACATGTAAACTGAGATAGACATGCTCTTATAAATACTGCAGTGTGACTTGTTACATGGAATAGAATTTGGTTGATAACATACTTTCCACTCTCAATGACACCAAGATGCCTACATTAAACAATCCCATTAACAACTAAAATTTTCAGCCTTGAATGCCAGGTACCAAACCTGGTACCTGAGTTGACTTTGGCAATTAAATACACATTATGTCTTCTACTTGTATTTTTCCAGTTCCTACACATGCAAATATATTTTAAGGCTAAAACAATTTCTTTGTGACAATGTGCCTCTGCGAGTCCTTGTCCCCTTAGTAAAGGCAATACAGGAAGAAAAAAAATGAGAGGTAAAGAAAGGAATGAAACAGAAAAGGAAGACTAAAATAACTACCAGCAAAGAAAAACAAAAGATGACAGGACTGTACCACTAAACTTTAAGTCTGAGAATAGGCAGAACCCAAGCTACTGTAAAAAACAATGAATTTCTAGACTAGGCAATACCTGTTATTTATAACCTGCTCAGATTTACAAACTATTTTAAGGGAGTATTTTTACATGATAAATAAGAAGTCAGCTTTGCTTTTTACTGTCCCCTACTTCATTTGGGAACTGTGGAGAGGATAATAGGCCTCAACTTGTACTCAGGTGAAAGGGAGAAGTAACAGAGGGTATTATCAGGCTGCTCTTCGTGATGTTAATTCATTCTTCCCATTTGTCCTTCCAAATATAACTGCCACCCAAAAACTCTAGTTAAAGAATTTTCAGCAATTTTTTTAATCCTTCCCAGCTTCTCATTACAGCTTTCCCTTTGCCTCCTAGTATCAAGGTCATTAATTCAGTTTTGTATTCGTGTTTCTCACCCTGCCTCTGTTGCTGTTTTACATACCCGCCCATAGATAGATCGTACTTAGATCTTAAGTCTGGCTTTACCTCTCTGCAACACCCCCTTCTCGTTGAGTTCACAGAAGCCATGGATCTACTGCTGTTATTGGCATTGTTCCTCTGAGGCTCTGACTCCTTCCCCTCAAGCAGAGATTCCAACTACCCAGAATTAGGCCCTAGTTTTTGTGAAGGGATGGGAGGATAGCTGAGGAATCCTTTCTGCTCCTTTCAGAAGACACAACTGAACACAGCAACCTGTGAACAACCTGGGAGTGTGGTCCTGAATGGCCTTCTGTTCTTAATTGTGCCAAATGATACACCTCAGTATGTTCACTGTCCCTTCTCCTAAACAATTCTATCTTCTCTAAGATGTCAGAAGAGACCCAAGTCACAGGTTGGGGAATTTTCTTCTTTTCTCCTACATGCTAAGCAGCATACTGATCCCCAAGCTTGAAGGACAGTGATAAAGAGGGGGAAAAAACATCAACCCAGCCCTTAACAATATGCATTGAATTCTGTCAGTTCCCAATCTATTTACTTTAGTCTAACAAATTCCCATTTTCATACTGTGAAAGTTTTTCTTAAATAAGAGGCACAGGCTGGGCCCAATTTGCTGCATTTGTGATGTTTAAACACAAGAATTGTTTGCATCCTAGGATAAAAATTTCTCTGAATGCAGCTACCACTCTCTTCAGCTAGAATTGTCTTTTCATTTCTAAATGAAAAATATGGCTGGCTATCTGCATAGAATTGATAGATCTGTCTTAAACTTTTATTTATTTTATTTTTAAATTTATTTCCAGTCATGTCTTTGCTGTTGCTGCTCCCAATCTAAGAGCCTGGTGACTTCAGTGCCTATGAATGGAACAAGCATTCAGTGGAAAAATCAAGAATTAAACAATCACAATACAGATCGAAGCAGCCATAAAGACAGCATAAACTGAAAATTAAGGACTCTCATACCATTTTGGAATGAAACAGGAAAAAAAAAGTCACTATGAAGCTGTTGCAACAGGAAGCCCAGTGACTGTTCCATAATAATTCAGACATGTGCACCATTGTACCTAATTCTAGAGGTGACTGAGTAGATGGACTGACTATAACTGTGATGTTCTGGGAACTGAGATCCACTGGATGATGAATTTGCCTTTGGAAATGATTTTGATGTGATTATGACACCAAAAAAACTGGCTTGAACTGCACAGGTGGTTTGCTCTTCTGAACCAGGCAGGAACTGTCCAGTGTCTGTGACTGGTAGAATACAATCATTTCACCTGATTGTCACCTAGAATTAATCACTCTGGAATTTTTCAGAAGATATCAAAATGGAATCTATCTGTGACTATATTTTCTCTCTGCCCATTTGTCTTTTAACTTTTATTTGTGTGGTGGATATATTCCATGCACCAGTATGGAAAAAACCCCAGTATGTTTTGCATGTTGTTGTTGTTGCTGTTTTTCAGGTGTATGTCGTAAAATGTTTTAGTCCACACCAGCATTTTATTTACTTATGTTACAATGGGTCAGGACATTACCTGGGCAGTTCACATTTGTAGCACTTCAGTATTCAAATATAGGAAGATACCATTTAAATAGCATCAACATTTGGCACTTAAGCACAGATTAATACCAAAAAAAGGTATTAATAATACAGTACTATACTGTGTTATTTATTCTAATGCTCTGTACAAAATAAACATAATCTGTATCAGCAAAAAGAATGAAAGATGCTCACAGAGGGGCACCTTACAATGTGTTTTTAATTAACCTACCATGTTAATTCTTAAACTATATGAACCTTTTAATCTATTTAGACTATAGCTGTGTTAAATCTAAGTTCAAATGAGGGTCAGTGGAACAGAGTGAAGCATTATTAAAGCTGTCCAAAGAGTTCTGAGAATACAGTTATTATCAGAGCAACTATGCACAACACCACTTACATATTGTGAACATGAGGTTATAGTCTTAGTGAATGTAGAACTGTGGAAGTCCAGAACAGTTGGACATGCAGAAGGATACTTTGTGCCTTATTGCTTACAGAGTTCTTTGTCTACACAATGTTCAAAGATTTTAAGGGGGTTTAGTAGGTTATCAGCATTGTTAACCATACAAATGCTATTAATAATATATAGAAACTATTGCTTGCATACACTTAAACTGATGATTTCCTTAGTACTTCCATCCATTAAGACTATATGGCAAGAGATTCCTTGTTTGGCTATAAAAATTTTTAATAGGTAGCCTTTCACTAAAAAGTGGAATCAAATAGCATGATGTCATATATAATATGCCTCATGCACAAATCTGCTAGGCAATTTACAGCATCCTTTGTGCTAGGCTAAGAAGCAGTAATCAAAATTCCACAAATTCTTAAACATCCGTTTCATTTCAAGGGAAAGATATAATCCTGCATATTTTTATTTAAGAGGTCAAAATGCTAGCACCTACAGTGGCTTCTGCTGCACGAGTTCCCCCAATGTTTACATTCACACAAATTTTCAAAGTGTATTTTAAAAAAGGTTCTTTAAATTGGTTTATGTATTTTTGTGTGCTTTTGTCTCTGTGACATATATGCGTGTATAAATACATATAAATCTATGTTCATATGTTATAAACCTAAATACAGTTTTCTGACAGTGCTCTGTGGTAGTGCCTAAGAGCATGGTATGGAATGAAACTTGGCTGAATTTTACTCAAAACACTTCATCCTCAAACTGTATCAAAAAATCATAGTAAATGAGTAAAAAAGATTGAGTTACTGAGTGTCTTTACACCCTGAAACCTTCCCTGCTTCTTTGACAGAGCATATTGAGGAGATGATAAAAGCTAAATAGAAAACAGACACGAGGAATGGATTTAAGTTGCAAATTGCCCCTTCTTTATTTCAAAGCAGGAAGAAGTTTTGTGCCCATTCCCCTTTTCTGCTATCTATCTGATGGGTGGATAAAGCAAAAAAATCATACACCAGCAAACTAATCATGTGATTGCTAGAGACAATATTTCTACCTGTGAGCAGTAGAGACAACCTAGGTCAGAAACTTCATGGCTCTTCTACAAAAAAAAAAAAATCCCACCTACCTGAAAGTTTCAGACCCTGAAACAGCCCATTTTTATGCTTTACCTGCACTGATGCAAACCTTGAGTCATGAAAATCAAACAGTTTTCCTTCCAGCATTAACATTCCAACATCTATTGCTTTCAACCCAATAGTTGGCTCTCTCATGTAGCAAAGATACGTGCATGTGCACACACAAAGCATACTCCAAACCAGTTCAGCCTAGATGGAAAAACCATCTTCCTACTCCCCAAAGAGCTGACTGGCCTTAGCAGCAGCATTGTAAAATACAAAACTTTTTTAAAGGAAAGAAGAGGGTAAAGAGAATAGATATATACTGCGAGAGGCATTTTTTAGAATCCTTTAGAATTATTTTTTTAAGCTTACTTATGGATCAAAGCCTGCAAAAACCAATTAGTGATCCTCATTTCACCTCCTCCAGACTGTGGAAGGACAGAAAGAGTCGAAATAGCAGTAATAATTGAAGTCTTAGGAGGTGTCATACTCTTTTTTGCCATGTTTGCTCTTGTATGTTCAGTGGTGGCTGCTGCTCCCACTCACAAACCAGTTGTAAGGACAAGGGGCGTTATGATGTGGCAGTTGTGGTGAGGGGGGAACTGTTTCTCCAAAACTTGCTAAGGTACTTACCTCCTTAATTCTCTCTTCTTCTTTCCACTCAGAATACTAAATATTCCTCCTAGTATTGTGAAAAAGCTGCCTTTCCAAAAGAACCAACAGTCTTCCACAACACTGAAATTAAACCTTTTTGAATTTTAACCTTTCCTTTTGCTGCCAATTTCTGCAAAAGGTGCTCCGGTTCTTCTCTTTGTGCATCAAACCAATGTAGATTGAGTTGGGATTTTCCTCTGTTATTCACAGAAGCTGTTTTCTCTTTTACATCAGAACAGCTTTCCACAACAAGTATCCTTCCATCCTCCTCTTACTTTTAGAGATGTTTTTATGCCTGCTGTTTGCATTCCCCTCAGCTAAACCAAGTTCAGCTTCTCTCCGCAGCTGACAGATTAACTTATAAGCTTTTTTGTAACATCTGTTCATTGTAATCAAAATCCATTTAACTACCACATTCATCTTTTTTTGTGGACTTCAGAATTTACAAATCTTTTCAGTCCAAACAGTGTAAAATTTCATTGGCAGTCTCATATCCTAACTTCAAACACTTTGCGGAGTTTTCTTTAATTTTAGAATACAGCTATTCTCCTCATTTTCATGATGCATTTTTTTTTTCAAACTACCTCAGTAAATATTTCCTCTTCGATATATTTGATACCTATTTGCCTCAAAGATAGACCATACATAGGTTTTCACTTCTATATATGTTTGTATCTATTTATTTACACAGGAAACTGTGCTTCAGACCTGACCTAGCCAGCTCCTGTGCTCTGGAAAAAAGTGCTTATGTAGTTCATCATAAATCTCACCTGACAGAACTATTAGCTCAGTTCTGTGAAAAGATACTTATGCAACCTTTATATCTGAATATGTTTCAGGTGTTTACCTGTCTTTCCCTGCATCCTTCAAAAACAACTATGGACCCCTATCCCATTTCAATCCATTTTACAGAACAGTTATCATCACTATGAAGCTACAGAGAATTTCACCAAAACTGCAGGATGGGTGGAAGAACAAAATTCTACTTGTGCTGTATGCAGAAAATTTCTGAAATGTAGTTTACACCTACTGAATAAATTCGCTTGATAGAAAGATGTTATGAACATTACAGATGCAGAAAAAGCCTTGACCAGAGCCTGCAACCTGTAAGACATCTGAGAATCAAACTTCAACACACAAATCCTTGGAAGCCAGTATTTGTAAGTTCTGTTGCTTGTAGAATTACTTACTTTTAAAATTTTTAGTTATTTTTTTTCTGTTTCTCTTTCATCATTTACATATTCACTGCAATCTTGTGACTGTATCATTTGATTCTGTGAAAGCCTTATGGGTTTCAGTTTGTGAGAAGACATGGTACAAATTCAAATTCTGCTGCACTTTTATGAACAGATTTCTGCTCAAATGCCCCTGAGGCAAAGTATCTGCTTTCATTAGAAGAAACACCAGGACTGCCTGCTAACATTGCCTTGCAGAGTTTCTTCCAGACAATCAGTTGTGCAAAGCTTGGCTCAGTAAAGTATTCCTAATTTCCGCTCCTCACTCTTTCAGGGACTAAATAAAGGCAATTATCTCCAAAATCAGAGTAAAAGAAGATACATAAAAAGTGTATAGACCAGAAACAGCTCTCAAGTTGCATAAGGAAAAAAAAAAAGAAACAACCAAAACCAGGCATGTTTAAAATGTGGCTCTGAAAGAAACACAACTTATCATTAGTCCAAGTGTGGGAAAGGAAGATAAGAACTAAATAAAAAAATGTAGGTCATCTCCAGTTTCTTTAAAGGAAGACAAAATTAATTGACCTCTGGTATCTCATCTAGAATCAGCTTTTTCCCTGTTCAGAAACCACTGCCTCTGTCACAGTTTTTAGTCCTATTAGCACAGTAGCTTATTATTACAATAATAAAGCTCGACATAATAAGTGTTACAACTGATAAGAAAAAAGAACTTCATCTGTAGTTCAGCAGCACTCTGCCCACATTTCTCAGAGAAACTGAGTGTCTGCAAACTGCTCTGAAGTCAGTGACTTGGAAATAACTTGGTGCATTTCAGAATAAGGCTTTTACTTTAATCTCACACTGCCTTGGTCCTTGGGAGTCAAAAGACTGAATATGCAAGTTACTGAATCAAGCATCCAAAACAATTAATGAGAAGCATTTCTAAGCCATCCAAGAGAACATGCATTCTGCTATATATTTTTAACTGAGGGGAAGATTAGAAATCCATCATTACTAGACACCACTGTGCAAACCTGCAGCCACACTTCATATTTATTGAACTGCCTGTGTCTAAAATTTTTGTTGTCTTTTCCCTCTAAAATTGTTGTACAGTGGTCTCCTTGGTATTGACTCTGAATAAAGTATACATTTGGATTAGTTTTTTTTCAAATATCTGCCCAGTATGAATAAAGCATTCATCTCCAGATACATGGTATATTCCAATATAGAAGCACAATTAAACCACACTACTAGAAAAGTAGTTTTAAACACAAAATTAACATACTACTCTTGGGACAAATGAACACTACAGTTCAGTACTACTGGTGGAAAATACACTGATTTTTTAGTAGAAAAAGTAGAAACTATATCACTTTTGTTAATTCAAAACTTTAACCAGTAGTTGTTCTTCCATATAAAGTTCATTAATATAAAAAAAACCCAGCAAACTGATCTTCCATTTGCTTTAAAAATGTGAGCTATTTAGAGATAAAAGTGTAATTGAACTATGAGCGCTTCCATACCACATATGACTGTACACTGTGATAACCAAAGATGTGAATCAAATACCGAAATGTTTTCACATAAAAGAAATAGAAAAGGATTAATACATTCAGAACAATCAAAGTTTGTTCAATATTCAATATTCTAGAGAAGAGGCTAGCACAGTATATAATTTCAAAATTGGTTAAATTCACTTGATGACAAATACAAGAATTTTGGCCTGGACACCCAAAGTTGTTTAAGTTTATGTTTGAAATACCACCGGGATAAAGGCATGAGTTTGATCTACAAAGAAAATCATGGGCTACAACTTCAGTAAAAAAAGGAGCTAAAGAAAGATCAAATTCACTTTTAAGACTGTCAAATTTTTCAGACTACAATTGGTCTTAAATATGAACTGTATTTCTGACATGGGATACCCAACTAATTCATATTCCCAGCTAAGGACTTCCATATATTTTATCAATTTTGTTTTATTTTATTTTATATAATCTGCTTGGTAAGTATGAAAATGTCAAGACAGCCAGTCTAGTTTTACTTACCCAAGATTATAATTCACAAAAGAATCGAATGTATCTACACTGATTGAAATAAGAAAAAAACTAGGAAGGATGTTACTTTATTTGTCAGCTGAAGGTATTACCTCAATTGAAGTTAAAACTAGACATTAAAGTAATGTCAGGTTTCAAGTAGTAACTTGGGATAAAATGCTGAACCTACTGAAGTAAAAGATAAAGTTTCCACTTCATCACTTCAGTAGGACTGGGGTTTCAGTCAGAATGTCTGATGGAGCCCATTGGAATGGTAACTGTAGCACTGTGGACAAGCCCACCATAGCTAAGCAGGAGAAAAGTGAAAGATTTTGTGTGCCTTGGACGAATACTTCTGAAATTATCATCTCATATGCTCAGGTGGGGGAAGAAGCTTAGGCACACTTTTTTCTCCCATAAAATCAGCTTAATGGAAAGGGGTAACAGGGTTCTCCCCTCACACCACCCCACCAACAGAGCCAGGTGGCCAGAACAGGACAACAGGAAGATTGTCTACTTGTAGAGAACAATCTGCATAATAGAACACTGATATTCTGAAGATCCAGAGTATTGTCCTGATCCTTTGCTTCCTCCAAGGTGTAACTCATACCAGTTATTGCACATATAACAGTAGAATGATTTGTGTCAGTGCCCTTATTGCATGTGTCCTCTTCACAGTTCAGGCAGATATTGGGCATGTACTGTTGGCTGGAACATCCTAACAATGTGGATCCCTGACATGCCCACTGCAATTATGCAGAACAGTTTTACTGAAACAATTCTGGCCGAGACTGAAATCAAAGTGGACATATTATAGTGTGAGCACTTATCTCTCAGAAATAAAGTAATCCTATGTCAGAGGAATCACGGGATCAATATTTATTACTGCAGGGGATGTAGCATGCTGTATTCCAAGAATTTGATATATACAAGAGAAAGATATCTCTGTGGGGGTTTACCCTGCTGACTCAAACTGAAAACCCTTACAATTCTCCTCATATATTGGGATCTGCCTCCTTTCAGAAAACTTCATCTTCTGTAGCTGATTACATATTTAGCTGTTCTAAGGATGTATTTTCTAGGCTCTGGGAAAACACAGTTTGCACTAACTAAGCACTGCATGAGAACTGTCACGTACAGTCATTCCCACTTTGCAGTTTTTTTGCCACGGATATGGGATTTCGTAAACATTGTTGTGTATGCAAATAAAATAAGCAAAATAATATGGAAAATGTATTACATGAAAAATAATTAGATGTTACAAGAAAAGGAGCTCTCTATATCTAAGCCAACCTGACATACTTCTTATAAAGATCCACTTGGTAACAGTAGATCACTTTTGACTTGATTTGCTCATAAATTTTGATAATCAGTCCCTTGAACCGAAAGCAAGAATGCCACACAATGTTTAACTTTTTGGATAACTGGCTAACTTTTTCCATATTGAGTCTCAAAATTGAATACAGATAACTAATTTAATATACTGCTTATGCCTTAGTTCAAGCAAGGTTACCTCAGCACGACTTTGTAACCCAAATTGCCGTGCTACCCATAGAACTGGTTCACAGTTCCAGACGTTTTAACAACAATTTGTCACAGTGGGTGCCGAGATGGAAAATGGAAAGGAGAGACCAATCCAAACAAACAATGAAATTCAAGAATGATTTTGAGCTCACCAGGGAGTTGAAAATCTATTCCAAATGCTACTTTAACTATGTGTTGTATAAATACTGTAATAATTTTTTTTTTTCCCAAAACTAAGCCCAGGGCAACATAGGCTGCATAGCAATTTTATGAACCACTAAAACCAAAACTTTATAATGTTTAGTACTACAAGTTTGATGATGAGTACTGATATGCATTTTGAGTGTTAACTATTTTTCATTATCCAAACTCTACAGAACCCTGACAACTCCGAAGAAACCTTCTCAAAATAGCTTAATACACAAGTTACAGAAATTGGAGGTTGAAAATTCCAGTCTATGTGAATAGTCTAATACACAAGTTAGAGAAATTGGGATTTGACAATTGAGCCTAAATTGAAAATTTGAAAATCTGATTTGAAAATTTCCAAATTCCAGTTTCTCTGACTCTGTGCTTACAGTTTGCTCTTGACATCTTTTTTATTATCCTGTCCTTTCTGAGATACTTTCTCATCCATGACTTATCAGTGACAATAAGCAGGATGAGTTAACTTATGTTGAACTTATAAACTTATGTTTGATTGCTTCCACTACTTCCAATGCCAGTGTTATCCAGGTGTAAAGTTGGCCTAAGCTATTACTCCCCTATACCAAAAGTTCCAGTGTGAACATACTTTGAATTGTCCATGTAGTTCCTGAAGAGAAAGTGATTAAAATGTAACAGTTTTAGGGCAGGCAATTATAGGAAACAGTGTAAAATTAATGGGGGAAAATGCAAGTAAATATTGGTATTGAAATGAGTTTTCCATCTTCAAGAGAAGCTTTCTATGAATTTTCCACAACTTTTCTCTCAAAGCCTCTTCTGAATCACAATCAATAAAAAGATGAATGCTTAGGACTCACATCAAGGAACCAAAAGGTGTTATGCAGTCCTTACACTAAACTAATAAACAACATTTTAAACTTCTAGATATACATAGTATAGAGGCCTTTGGTGTCCAATTTGCAATGGATTAGTTTCAGAACTGTCAAACTACAGATATAAACAGAAATAGCCAAAGTAATTTTAATCTAGATTCAGTATTTGTAATCTCAGTACACAGACAAAAAGTTCAGCCTAGACAGCCCAAACTTTGCTCAGCAGCACAGCAAACAATACGATATACAACCACATTTAATGGTTACAGGCACCCAAATGAATTTATTTAGAACTAGATCAAGCACAGCTTTGGTAGTCATGATTTTTGTTATGAATTTTATGGAAGAAACAGAGATCCAGAAAACAAAATCTCTTCTGGACTCCAATTACAAAATTTCTCCTTAAAGAGGAAGCTAACTAGCTTTTTATCCCAAAATTGCATGTTTACAAGAAAAAGAAAGAAAACCCAAACCTAAAATATTTGTTTCTATCTGTGGAGTTGAAAGGGTGCTGCATAAGAAACTCTACCAATATAAAGATTGACCAATATAAAGACTGCCTAGAAAAAGCCCTTTCAAGTCAAACTTGAAGTGTATTAACAGAGCAATGTGTGGAATTTATCAGTGTGGGAGTTTACAGCTCTTGCTGTATTGTTCATAATGCCAGCATAGATAGAGAATTTATGTTTTAGGACAATCAGCCTGACACCTTTCAAAAGTATTACTTTAAAAAAACCCAAAAGGATTTAGAAAATGATGGATTTACTATAAACAAGACAGTAAATCAATTTAATTTTATAATAAATTCATTGAACAGATTAAACCCTAAAAAGATAAATACAGACAGAAGATAAATGGTATCAATTTGTAAAAAAGGAAAGGGATTCATCTAAAGAAGATAATCAGAAACTACTCTCTAATGGGAAGATGGAATCATGGAAACAGACCTCCAGGTGACTGTGATCACCAAGTAAGTGATGTTTTTGCACTTGAAATATGGCACCAAGAAAGTGAAATGCAGTTTGGGATTAATACATAAAGGCATTAAGTGCCAGAAGATATGGATTTCATATGTGACTGTGGTGTGATTGTATGTGAAATAATTGCACTCAGACTGCACAATTGTGATTTGAAACATTCAGTTTTGGTAGCACATAGTTTAGGCAGTGAACAAGCCTGTTTCTTGAGAGGTCCTTTAAAAGCAAATGTAGTTTTTTTAAAAATGGTACAGGAAAAATTAATACTATAAAAATAGATTAGAATTTTCCATGTAAAATTAAGACACTTCTTAATTTTACAGCACAAGACTCACCTCTGTTTGGTAAAAGTTATGAGCAGTCCTTCTTTGTGTTAATGATCAAAAGGATCTAAAAACCTAAAGCAGCTTTCCTGAATCAGACCTTCCTGTCACCCATGGTGACCAACAGCAGACACCCAGGGAAGGGTGGAAGGACAGGATAAGCATACAATAGCACTGCATTGGTAGACTGCCTAAGCCTTGACCAAACTGAGGTGAGAATTGGTACATTTTGGGTAAATGATAGGTATTCCTCCATGAATTTATCTTTTTGAGCTTACGGAATCCTTTAATCCACAGCATCTTGAGGAATGAATATAGGGATTTAACTTACATTGTGTGAGGTTATGCTATGAACTTGCCATTTGATCATTTCCTTCAATATCACCTGGTGCTTGCATTAAGAAACAGCAAACAATTGCTGTTCATTACCTTGCTACTCACGAGTTTATAGATTCAAATGTCTTTTCCAGGCTGACTAGTCTGCTTACTCATATGTTGTATGAAAGTTGTTTCCCAACATTGATCATCTTTTGCCCTTTTGTCTGTGCTATTTTCAAGATGGAAGAGGTTTTTCGCTGTAATTCCTTTTCAAACTTCTGTATTTGGGGTTCTTAAACTCAGATAATACTCAGAGTAATAGGCCTTTCACAGTACAAGACCAGGTTGGGTGGACCCCTGAGTAAACTGGTCTACTGGGTGGCATCTCTGCCCATGGCAGAGGGGTTGGAACTAGATGATCTTCAAGGTCTCTTCCCACCCAAACCATTCTATGATTCTATATATGTACTGAGCACATGTGTACCCTGTTCACACCTGCCTCTGTAAGTTCCCAATTGCACACAGTCTCATAAATTAAATTATTCTGGACCTTGCATCTGTCTCTCAAATACCAAAGATATTTCTCCTTGCTTACTTCAATTTATGAGGTGTAAATGTGTTAGGAGTGACTGGTTTCTGAATACTGCAAAATCACAGAAATGTACATTTCTGAAGCTGATTATATATTTTTTCTTAAACTATATCTGTAACCGTAGCTGAATAAATTTTCCTTTAAGCTTTCCAAAAGGATACAGCTCAGGTATGACAAAGCATGGAAGACTTTGTCTACAAAATGTATTATTGAAGAATCATGGAAGTAAATAAAAATACAGTTTTGCAAGGGAAGTATATAATTTGGAAGATAATTATGTTCTCTTTACTCTAGCAAAGCTCACAGCAGATGGAACTAACTGCTGTTTTACATACTGAACTGTATTCTTGGAAATCAGTGGAAGCTTTGCCTGAGTAAGCAGGGTAAGGACGAGATACTTAAGAGACAAGTTGATGTCTTCTTTCAGGTATTGTCTGAGTGCCTTTCAGAACCATTTGATTCAAAATTTTGTTCTGAATTATGTGAAAGCAACTCCCACACAAATCCACAGATTGGCTCACATGCACCTGGGAATGCTGGCTCAGAACACAGGACCAAGCTCGTGACAATGACCCCCTGATGTAGAAATGTTCCATGTGTATTGATATATGAACACTCTACAAATTAACTGAAACAATCAAGTTCAGGGTTGCTGCCCCACAACTGGAATAGCAGCTGTACCACTGACGGGGAGTCTGAGATGACTAATGTGGATCTTTTTGCTGTAGTTCTCTATTCCCCATCTCCTATGGCCTTCCTCCAAAATACATCAGAGGAAATTTGGTAATGCTTTAGCTTTGAACTACTTCAAGCACACACAGAACAAACAAATGCCTATCTGGAACATGAAATGAGCTAACCCCAAACACCAGGTAGCACAGGAGTTAGAGGCAAGTGTAGGAGAGAAAAAGCAATTATACAGAAAAGCTTCATTTTCAATGGCAGTGATATTCTTGTTTCTAATAGAAAATTAGATGATGTTAAATTTTGGCAAGGTCCAGCAGTGGATAATAGTCCAGAAAAATGCTACAGACTTGCTTGGATTCACCTCCTCTACTCATGGTAACTAAGAGCTGAACTTGGCCCACGATGCCCCCCGTACATTTCTTCTTCTGAGTAATGTGTTCTAAACACTTCATAGTTAGAAATATTTTCATATGGTTGTAAGTAAATGTAAGTATGCCTTAATGTCTGGCAAAAAAAAAAAAAGTATACTTACATTAGAATAAGCACATCTGATTTATAAAACAATATTGGGAATCACATTGCTGGTAAGAGAAAAGCAAAATGCTAAACCAGTGTAAGACACAGAACCAAATTTCTTGCATTTTTAAGAACTCCAAGGAAAAGTTTTGCTGGGTTCATTCAGAGGCTAGTTTCTATACTGTACACATTTTGGAATCCTGTAGTGAAATCTCTCTTTGGGAATTGCACTACTCTTCTGTCCAGCACTCAAAGTTTATTAAAGTTTTGTGGGAAAAAAGCTGTTTGGCAGCATCCCAGTCCATAAGGGTCTGAGAATGATGTGCCAGAAAGACTCGGGAGGCCTAAAAAGCCACTTTAAAATATGGAAAAGCTTTTTTTTTTTTTTTCCAGGGGCCCAGTTCAGGGGGTTTCAGTCTGTTTCATGAATTTTTCTAGGCTGCAGTACAAAAAAAAAAAAAAGCCTTTAATATTATCATGTTTAAACAAAAATGCTGCTTTAGAAGGCAAAGTTTTGGTTTTATAGTTTTTCATGATTATTGAAAAGCTGTTTTTTTTTCACTAATAGTTAATAGCTATCTGTATGCAGAAATGCAGAAATTTATTTAGTGTGAAAAGTATCTTCCAGTCACATTACTGTTTACATGTTGGAAGGGTTTAAAGTCCATTTCATCTCCAACTCTTCATGTTTCTTTATACCAACATTTCTCAAAAAGTGAAAACTTTGTCTGTACAATTTTGTGCCACACTGACTGCCTAGGCATATACCCAAGCTGTTACAAATGTGTTAGCTAAACATATCCTCACAAGGATAAAAGCAAAAACATGCATGTATTCTGGAAAGAAAAGCATATTTATTTTTATTTTTCTCCTTTTTAGTTGTCTTTTTAGTCAATTAACAGACCATATTTCAGAGAATTTGAGTTTAAATCACTATAAAATTCCTTTTAAATTAATCTGTTTTAAAGTATTGCGACAGATGTTGACTTGGTAGGAATAGCAGCTTTGACAAATCCCAGCAGAAATGCATTAGTTTTAGGTATAATGGGTACTATACAGGAAACTTCTCCAAAAAATCTTCTTCCACTTATACTTAGAGCCTAATTTTAATATAATTAACATCACAAGGATTTTTTTCTTTGACTTCTGAAGAAGAAGATCAGGCTCAGACTATGCTTCTTATCTGTTCATTTTAAGGACTGATGACAAACATGGAGAGAAACAGAAAGGAAGCAAGAGAGAAAGGGAGGAAGATCCTGTTTGTTTAGTTGTATCTGGCAGATCCCTATTGCTGGACCTGGGAGAGATCTAGAAAAAGACAAAGCACTGCACTCCCAAGTACCACACCATCTGATTTTCATCTTCCTGGCCTGCATAATTGAATCCAGAGTTTAGAATCTTCATACAGTGCATGAAGAAAGGCTTTTGCATTTGGTGCCCCCACAAAAGTCATCATGTTGTATAAGGAGCAGACTAATCAAGCAGGCACTCACTGAAGAGCACTTTACCCTAGGCTCTAGTCCCTGCTCCTACAACTATTTTGGTACTTATCCAGGACTAAGTATTTCTCTATTTTCTGTAAAATTTCACAACAGTTCCTCTTTCTCACCAATGTGCCACAACTGCAAGACTTAAGTGCTGACAGTGAATAGTGAGTATCTTCTTCGGAAAAGGGAATTGAGGATGGGAGAATCTTTCCCACATTCTAAGAAGTCTTCTGCCTGCTGACTAAAGCATGGTCCAGAGAAGGGGTGGAATCCTTTCAGACAGACAAGGGAATTGAACCTGGACCTCATCCATATTTCTGTCTGTACTAAGCCCTGAGCTACAGTCTGAATGGAAACAGATTTTTCCGCTGTGGGGCCAGCTGTTGCATTTTCAGAGCTCACCTACTGGATTGAACTCTCCAGGGAGACATGTGAGGGAATGTTTCACTTCTGGACACCTACTGGGCATTAGTCTGAGTTAATTACAAGACTGTTTAGTCCTATTAAGGCTTAAGTACCTTTGAGAGCACGAATGAGCACTGCTGGAGTACTTTATGCACCTCATAATAAAAAATGCCTGAGCTTCCAGTCAACCTTATGTACCTCCAGGGTTTTATGGCAGATGTGTAAACATTTTTAGGACTGCAATTTTGACCCAGGGCATCTAAATTCCACCTGATTTGAGCATCAGCTATGTCCTTTTCTGGGTCTCATCCCAGATTAGAATCCATGGCTCAGAAATAATCATAATATCTGCATAATGCTGATTTTCAGAACAATTTATAAATATTAAGTAATTAATCTTCATATTGCCCCTGGGCAAATATTTCCATTTTACATACACAAAAAAATGTGATAAATTGCCACAGGCTGCAACAGAGTCAGTATCAGAATGAGAATGGAGGAATTCCTGGCTCTCAGACTAGAACTTAGTTCATGCCTCTCAGAAGAAAGGAGTAAAAATCTCACTCTTCAGAAGAAAGAGTTGTTATGTTGACACATTTTAATTGACCAAAGACTTTTTCTTTCAAAGTTGTAGATTGGTGTTTTTTTCAAAGTATACACAAAACTTTGCAGCATTACCTTACAATTCTGTTAGACTTAGCAACACTGATAGGTAAATAATTGAGAAAGCATGACCAAAACTCATCTTCAGTAAAACTCAGCTTTGGTCTGATTTTAGAAAGCAATGATTGGAAAGACTGTATTTAATATTATGTAAGCCTGATGCATCAGTTAGGAAATCACTCAAATTAAAGAAAAGGCTTGCTAGATCACTTAATCACTACCAGTGGCAGCATTGTCTGTACTACATAGACATTGACGTATTTTAGGAATCTTTAACATTTTACGCTCCTGCTATGGTTTTTAAGTTGGAAAATCCGGAAGAAAAAAAACCCCAAACAGTAGAATTCTTTCTCCTTTCGTTGCTGAAGGAATTCTATAAGAACTATATTCTATACAAGAACTGTTGCTGTCTTGAAAGGAGTGCCAGCTACCAACTCCTTCACATTCTGTGCTTGAACAGTTCAAACAGATCCCTCCAGAGATCCTCTTGCACGGCTTATAAATCTACTTTCTACATACCCAACTTAAAAATATATTAGCCACTATAAAGTCACAAGTGCTGGAAAATTCTAACATATGAAATCCTTTCTAGGGTAAAGTATCAAAACCAACAAAACACATCAGTATAACTGACGTGACAAACTGCAAACTTGAACGACCATGGTTCAAATATTTACATCCTATCAATTTTCAGAACTCTACATCTTGATAAAGTACCTTGTTTTACAGCCAGTAATTCAGTGTATCAGTTTAAATCCACAAATCTTAGCTGAATGCTGTTTAATATATGTTTACATTCACAACAAGCAACACAAGTACTTTGTTATAGAACACACGTAATGTCTTTTTGTGTAAAGGTGTTGCATGTATTGCACATATGATACACACAGGAGGTCTTAGTGCAGAGATCACACCTTGCAACAATTATTTCCAGCAATAAAAGTTCTAATGTTAGATATTCAATGTACTGAATATGGTCATGGCTGTGACACTCTTTGAGTAAATTCTCCTTTCAAGTATGCCAGCTAAGGATAATTGTAAGATAGGAAAAGTTGCCTATCATTCAACCACTGCATGCCTTTCCTTACAAACCCCTATATTTTGTACTTCTTCTCTGAGATCTCCAAATGAGAATACCCTGGGGGTTATGTTGACATCACACTTGAGAATTTTGAAACTTCAGTCTCCACAAACCACGGCTCCAATTTTAGGCCGACAGCGCATCCTAGTGGGTACTCACACAATTCCACGTTTGGATTACACACCCCCCAATCACAGCTGCATAAATACTCTCCTGATATCCTTCAGTGCATGCACTTTTCTTCTTTCCTTATATGGAACAACTAAGAATGAGGTTGGGAATTTGGAAGTACGTGCCAATTAATAAAACTGAGATAATTCAGGGACACGGAATAATTTAAAATTGGTTCCATACATCTTTAAAGTAAAAATGTGCTTATGGATATGTATAATTTTAGCTGCTTTTAGGCAGAACATACAATGAATGGTAGTGTAGTTTGTCCTTTTGTTTTCATTTGCTAATAGGAAAAAGCAAATTCAGTTTCATCTGGGTAGCTTTACCTGAGAAATATGAGCAAAGGGCTATACACATTATTAAGTACTTAGTTAATAAAACTACACATTTAGTCATCAAAAATGCATCTATTATAGCATTTTAATGTGGGGTTTTGCCATTCAAGTATGCAGCACAATCAGAAAGCTGTCTGTTGAAGCAGACAGAAATCAAGAGAAAATGGAAATAAAATGTTGCTTAACCATGTTACAGTTTGTAAGAGCCCCATTTAGAGATTTTTAAATGACTTATGTGAAAGATTGTGAAATACGAGATATCCACATACTTTGAGATATTTTCTCCCAGGCAAGTTCACAATTTTGCATAGCTGCAAGATTTTTCAGCATCTTTCTCACTCTCTGATATAGTCATATTTATAACTTATATCTTCTCTGTAGGAAATATCAGGTAACATGTATATCTCTTAAAGGAGCAGACCTGTGAATGGAATGTTGTATCCTTGACAGGCTCTACAGGCTGAATTGTTGGTGAAAGGGGGTCTGGAAGGGATATCACAGAATCAAAGAAGCACAGAATATGCAGAATCAGAAGGGACCCACAAGGATCATCGAGTTCAACCCTTAGCCTGCACAGGACCATCCCCAAGAGTCACACCACGTGCATGAGAGTATTGTCCAAATGCTTCTTGAACTCTGTCAATCTTGGTGCCGTGACCACTTCCCTGGGGAGCCTGTTCCAGTGACCAACCACCCTCTGGGTGAAGAACCTTTTCCTGATACCCAATCTAAACCTTCCCTGACAAAATTTCAGGCCATTCCCTCAGGTCCTGTCCCTGGTCACCACAGAGCAGAGATCAGTGTCTGCCTCTCCTCTCCCTCCCAAGGAAGTTGTAACTGCAGTGAGGTCTCCCCTCAGTCTCATATTCTCCAGGCTGAACAGACCAAGTGACCTTAGCCCTATGAGGAGTGCCTAAGAACTCTGGGATTATCTGGTTTGAAAGAAAAGGAGGCTGAGGGGTGACCTCCTTGCTCTCTACAGCTTCCTGAGGAGAGGAAGTAGAGAGGGAGGTGCTGAGCTCTTCTCCCTGGTATCCAGTGATAGGACACGTGGGAATGGTTCAAAGCTGCATCAGAGGAGGTTTAGACTAGATATCAGGAAGCATTTCTTTACTGAGAGAGTAGTGAAACACTGGAACAGGGCTCCTAGTGAGTTGCCCCAAGTCTGTCACTGTTTTAGAGGTATCTGGATAATGCCCATAATAACATACTTTAAGTTTTGGTCAGCCCTGAAGTCATCAGGGAGTTAATTGTAGGTCCCTTCCAAGTGAAATAATCCATTCTATTCTATTCCATTTTCCTGCTGAATATCAGCCTCCTGCTGTGGCAGTAATAATCAGAAGGAAGCACACTTTTACAGCAGAACCTGATATCGAGAAGGAGGGAAAGTAGTGATAATGGACTTGACCCTTCCATGTTGTTCTTCCCTCATACTTGGGTTCACATATTTCTTTCCCCTTCTCGAATTACTTTCAGTTATTCTAGGGTAATTTTTTTTGCCTAATGTATTTTTGATATTTTGTTCATGGTCAAACTGTTTATAATCATTATATTAGGGAAACACATTTTCTGCTACTAATATATGAGTTTTCCAAAGGCTCAAAAATCAGAACTCAGTTAAAAAGGATCCCCATTTCTTAGTTTAGCTTCATGGTCTTCTGCTGCTTGACTCAATATGTTACTGGCAGTGTGCTAACGTCTCAATTTGGCTGAGATGAAAACTTGCCCAGAAATAGTCCCTGTGCCCCATCTACAGGCGAATCCATCATTCACTGCAATGCTGAGGAACACATGCAGGTCTCTCATATTCTCTCCTAAGAAGGGGAGTAAAAGAAGAGAGAGGCTCCAGCAGTCTCACCTTTGTTAACAAGCCCAGATGGGTACATACACCGTGTTTTAAAGCTGTAGCCGCAAGGCAAGAGATAACAGAGAGGGTTTTTTATCAGTTCCCAACCATTTTCTAAATGAGCATTGACAGTGGCTGTAACAGCAAATACCTAAACAATGGTACTGCCTGCTTCTTTACCAGGTCAGATCATCTTCTGGAATAACTTACCAGAGTTCAGGAATCCTTGTCGTAAACAAAACAGTAACATAAGGAGTTGTCAGTAAAAATCTGTTACCTGCTCAACAGAAAGGCACATAACTTCTCAGTAGAAAAGATGCTCTTCAGGTAATGCTTTTTTATGTAAATAAATAAATAAATATATTTTTATGCTTAATGAAAAAATCTGTAGTTGGAAGAGACCTCTTGTCATGGCCCACATGACAGTTTTCTTTCTTCACAGCTGATGGGATATGGGAGTGATTTTTTTATATATTTGTCAGAATTGAAAAATTTTGTTGTAGAGAAGGTGTTGAGCAGCATCTTTTCCACCATATTATTCTGACATCGATTTTATTCCTAGGAATGCCATAATTGGAGGTTTGAAGGGACTTATGAAGTCATGTTGTCCAAACCCTCCTGCTCAAGCAGGGCTGCATCGAGTCAGTTGTCCAGGACCACGTTCACTTAGGTCCTGAGTATCTCCAAGGATGGAAACTCCAGTCTCTCCAGGGAACCTGTTCCAATGCTCAGTCTGACATTAAATAAGTGCTTCCTTAACAAATCATGCCAGACATTCCTCCTGTTTGCATAAAACATCTCAAAACTCTGTGAATTTTGATTTGCCCTTCACCTGGAGCATGGATTTTTAGCAGAGAGCTGTATTGTCTCAGTTAAAACTGAATCTAGGTGTTGTTTGTTCTTTACTGCAAGTGGTTTCTGATAAAATGTTGGGAAGGTTTTTATACTGCAGAATTCTATGGGGAAATCCTTCCTTTGAGAGCCAAGTGGCAGGAAGACTTCAGAATAATCTTGCAGAGTTTCCAAACACTTGGCACACATTCTTTCCATTCTTTCATGTGAATTATAGATGTGCCCATCTGAGGAGCTGTTTATGAGGGTTATTTACACTTGATTATTTCATGTTCACTACCTCCTTTTATACAGACCCTGTTACGTTGCTAAATATATTTTGAGGCATCACACATAAAATAAATGAATAAAACTCGTTGTCAAGCAAAGATGGATGCCCATTAATTCCCTTCACTGCAAGAGGAGCTCACATTTTAAAGTGCCAACCAGCCCAGTGATGGGAGGCAGCTAACAAGTCCCCAGCAAGCTAACATGGGAAAATCTCAGTAACCATAAAAACAAAGAAACCACACCAAAACTTACAATCCAAACTGCTGGTCACAGATGCTTCTGGATCCAAAAAACAGCCTTTCCCTTCAATGATCATCTGCAAAAGAACCAAGGAAGTAATCAGAATGTGGTGGCAGCATTCCCATAGCAAAGGTCAAAGTCAGAACTGATGACAGCGCTCTGGCAGAAAATTGATGATGGACAGGCAAAAAGAAACTAAATTGAGATTTTAACTCTCATTAAGTTTTAATAAAATGAAATAAAAACACACTAGAAAGGTTGCTGGAGCAACCCCAGAGTGAAGTGTGAACTAATCAGCTGTGTGCTGTTGGATGTGCATCCCAAAGAGCTGATAGTAATGCCACCATAAGGTGAGGGGAAATCTGTGATTTTCACTATATGAGAATTTGAATTTAATCCTTGCTGTCCACTTCACAGTGAAATTCTGATCGGTCAAGATGGATAGCCCAGTTATCACTTAGTTATCACTTGCATAATACAAAGTAAGAACAAAAGATGAGGAAACCTATGAAACAAAATGGCATACAAATAAAAATATAATTCATGAATAATAAATACCACATAGTTTTCCAACCACAATTATAAAATAGCCTATTTTCTTTGCCATTTTACTTTAGTAAATTATTTATAGGATTCCATATACTAAGGAATAATCCCAGTTTATTATCTTTTGACATAACTCTCTTTTAAATAAATCTGAAATTCATGAGAGCAGAATGTACATAATGATTGACATCAACAATAATTCACATCAGTCTTTCCAGTAGCAGAGAATGCTGCTAGTACAGCTGTTATCTCCAAGTTCTGGGAAGTAGCTTTGTTACTCTTTTCTCCAGTATTAGAAGCCTTAATAGTTAGTGAAGGTGAACTCTGTCAGTTTGGTTTTCACCAATACTTCATATGTGGCTTCTTGCTGAAAACAAGGAAGATTATGTGTGTTCTGGAGATGGAATGAGTTCCACACATGCTGATAGTTCACTGACAACCCATACAACAGTTTGGAAAACAACCCTTTTTCTTATGTGTCAGTGGTGACTTTTTCATGGCAAAATACTTGGAAAAATTATAAATTCCTGATCATGAATCTATGTGTGAGGATGAGATTTCATACAGCTGTTTCCTGTGTTACTGAAACACAACTGAGAAACAAGAATATTTGTAACTCAGCTCACAACAATGCTACATTTGAGGGCCATATTGTTATTAACTCATATTAATTTCTGTAACAAAATAATTTTTGTTTATGAAGGTATTTTAGAATTGGTCCTTGACAAAGGAAGCTTGGTACAACAAAGACAGAACATGCCCTCAGTTCTCTTAAAAGTTGAGAGTGATGAAAAAGGAGATTTCCTAACACAAGACTAGAACCTCACAAATCAGAACAGTGCCTCTTCTGACCAAACCCCAGAATCTTCCCTGGGACATGAAGTGGAAGATTTCCCAAAAGAACTTTCAACAGTGGAGATCACTGAAACCACAAACTACTTCACTGCTTAAGTGTACACAATTCCTCTTGTCACAGTTTCAGCACACTTGTGCTGATACACATTTATCATGTTTCCTTGAAATCTTCTCTAAATACAGTTACTTTAGTCTTTCCTGAAAGTCCCCATTTTTAACTTCTGATCATGCTGGTTGCTTCTCAGCAGACACAGTTTTTGGTTTTTTTTGTATTTTTAACACAATGCACAATTTTCCAGTCAGCCTTTACCAATGCTGAGTAGAATGGAATGATATTTTTTTCACCTCTCCCGTGAAAGAAACTTTTATTTACATATCCTAGTACAGTGCTGGCACTTTCCAAAGTTACCTGAGTATTACTTGCTCACATATTTTGACTTGAGTTGGTGGAGAACCTGCTTTCCCTCTAGATTGTTAAAATACCCTAGAGCCTTGGATTTATGCTAAAAAAAAAAATCTACTTTTGTTTTGTAGGAAAACTTTCTGAAAGTATTCAAAACAATATATTTAGAGAGATGCATTTTTTTCAGGATTTATATTTATTTACAGTATGGTTTTATGTAACAAGTGCCATTGGAGTGGAGTACTCAATTTAATAACTTTATTACCTTTCTTGCATAGATTCAGGCTAGTGTATCAATCCCCTAGACCATCATAGGAAATCAAAGACAGCAGGGTTGAAAAGATTTATTAGGTTTTCTAGTCCAAAGTTATTCTAATGAAATATTATTTAAAAACACTCTACAGTGGTTGGCCAGCGAGTTGCTTGTGGTGAGCAGCATCAAGAAAATGAGGCTCTTTCCTTCAGGAGGGAAGAGGTGAGCACTAGTTCAGCTGTTTAGCCTTTACCAGTCTTCACACAGCTTAAAGGAGGTTTTGGAGGTTGGGGCTTTGACCCTCAACTCAGATTTGGCTGAAATTGTCCAAAAGATTCGAGTTCACTAGAGGAGGAGGCCAGGCCGGTAACCAAGTGACACAATTGTGTTAAGCTTTGCTTTCTAAGAAATCTAACTACAAAGAGACCAGCTTGTTCTGGCAAAGGTGCCTCCTTTGGAGCCCAAGGCAAGCACACAAACCACTAGTAGACAGAAAAAGACTGAATAAGCTCAAAACAATGATTTTGTTTGTGAAGTGTTGAAGTTCTCCCCAACGATTTTTTAGGGCAGTCAGTGGTGAAGAATGCCTGAGAGTCACAGAGTCACAGAATCAATTGGGTTGGAAAAGATCTCTGAGATTGTCGAGTCCAACCTTTGACCCAACACCACCATGTTAACCAGACCATGGCACTAAGTGCCACATCCAGTCTTTTCTTAAACACCTCCAGGGACAGTGACTCCACCACCTTGCTAAGCAGCCCATTGCAGTGCTGGCCAACCAAGAAATTCCTCCTGATGTCCAACCTGAACCTCCCCTGGTGTGGCTTGAGGTACATCCTCTTGTCCTGTCATTAGTTGCCTGGGAGAAGGGACTGACCCCCACTTGGCTACAACCTCCCCTCAGGTAGTTGTAAAGAGTGATAAGGTCATCCCTGAACCTCCTTTTCTCCAGGCTAAACAACCCCAGCTCCCTCAGCTCTTCCTCATAGGACTTACTCTCTAGACCCTTCACCAGCTCTATTGCCTTTGAGTCGTATAAACAATGCAAGAACTTGCATCAAAAACATCACTAAGAACCAGCTCTCAGCTGCATATTCTCAGGGAAGTAAAACAAAAAAAAGAAACCCAAACCAAAAAACCAAACCAGTGCTTGAACCAAAGTATGGTGAAATCAAAAAAAAAAATTAAAAAATCCTGAACTTTAAAAAAATATTGTGTTTGTTCAGTAACGGTGTAAAATGTTGTTTGTCATTTTGGAGATATTAATTATGGATATGTTACCATCATATGTGTTTGTGCCTGTTTGAAAAAAGTATTTATATGTATGTACTGTATATGCATGTACTTTTTATTATTCAATATGACTGAGCTTGTTAGCTTCTAATTGGCCTGTTTCTTGTATCATCTTGCCAAGAATAGGTCACATACAAAGAACAAAGGTGAATAGAATAGCCATCTTAGTATTGACTTGGTAATATAATATAGAAATGTAGTATCTCAGCTCAAAACAGTTTGGGAAGAACTGTTCTTTAGTGCCAGTATCAGTGAATAAGATTCTGTTCACACACTTGCCATAACCTCTAGCAAATCACTTACCCCTTCTGAACTTCTGTTTTTGATGTAACACAGGGATGATCTTTCAGTTCCCTTAAAATGTTTCTTACCCTTAAACTTTAATGTTGAATTTATAGCTAATTCACTGACTGGTAGAAAATGGTAGAAATGGCAATTGGGGTATCAGACTTTTAACTTAAGGTGGTCAGGGCTGCTGAGATTCAGACTCCTGAACACTTCCAAGAGGAGCTCCTGCCTCATCCTGTGGAGTACTGGATGCCACATCAGTGCAGCATGTGAAGGGAAAAGGTCTCACAAACAGGAATCTGGCCTCATACTACCGATTATCTGGGATAAGCAGCCTGACAAGTTCTGGGGGTTTGGAATTTTCTGAGTGGGAAACTTCCTTTAACCGTGCATACATCCAATGAAAACGTGTTTCCAGTCAGTCCCACAATACAGAGACAGCAACTATTCAATAAACCGTGTAGCTTTACTGTTTGAATAGTACACCACGGCACCACTGGTAACTTCATGGTGGGAAGCGAGGGGAGGTGGAAGGGAAGGAAAAAACCCCCAAACCCTCAGGAATTTATCACTAGAGAGAAAAACGAGACCCTATTCCTTAGTACCTCTTACTCCACGGGGTTTCTTCCAGCACACACGACTCAGTCAGGCCTTTGACTAAAATCTGCATTTGCCTCCTTCCAAAGAGCAGCAGTCCCTTGAATATTTGGCAGACTATACCACCTGCGGTCCTACTTTAGCCCCGCATCCGAGGTCCTGGGTTTTCCCAAGTGACCTCTGCGGATTTAAGTGGCGATTTAGCAGCTTTTACACAGCGTGGGTGGTGGCGGCTGGGAGGGAGGGGGGCAGTCCAACAAATCCTTGAAGTTTAACACGTATTTTGCATTATTCGTCCCACAAATCCTCGAAGTTTAACACGCGTTTTTGCACTGCTCGTATGCCCGCTGGATTCTCCACGTCACAACCCGCTCCCGGGCGCTGTGAGGCGTCTCCCCTCCAGGGGATCGCTCACCCTGGGCTGCCCTCAGGGGAGGCGTTGGAGGCGGGGGCTTTGCTCAGCTGTGCGGTTAGACCGGTTGCCTTTGCCTTTCCCGCTATTTCCCGCCACTCCCACGCGCTCCCTTGAACACGCACTTCCCAATCTCCAGCCGCGGAACACCTGCTCCCCCCCCGCGCGGAAACCCAGACCATTGCGGGGGCAGGGCGCGGGCGGGGAGGTGGAAGAGACCAACCCTCCCGCCGGGGGGGGGGGCATGGTGGTGGCGGGCCGTCGCCGATCCCCCTCCGCCGTGCCCTGGTGGGCGGCAGCGGTGATGGGCAGGGCCGACGACCAATGGGCGCGGCCGGCGGGTTGGGGCGGGGCAGCCGGAACGGTGCGGGCGGGAAGCGCCGCAGGCGGGGCGGTGCGGGGAGGCGAGGGCAGGGCAGGGAGGCTTGAGGGCGGGCGACGGCTAAGCCGAGCCTAAACAGTGCCTTGAGCCGCCACCCCTAAACCCAGCCGAGGCGAGGCGGCAAGCGCGGCGGCCGATGTGAGGCGGTGGCCTCCGCCGGATTGCGCGCCCCGCGGGCGCTGCCGGCCCGCTGAGGTGGGTGCGAGGGAGCGCCCCGCGGTGCCGCGGCCCATGCCGTGCACTGCGGGAACTGGCGGCCCGCTGGATCCGGCGCTCGTGGTGCTGCCTACACGTGGGGCTGCTGGTGGTGCGTGCCGCTCTGCGTGTGGGAGCTGCAGAAGCTGGAGGTGAGGGGCGCGGCCCGGCCCGGTGCGCTCCGCTGGGGCCGCGGGAGAGACCCGGGGGGGACCCGGCGGGGAAAGGTGTTACCTCATCAGTGCCCATAACTGAAGGGAGGGTGCGGGAGGGTGGAGTCAGGCTCTTCCCAGTGGTGCCAAGCGATAGGACAAGGGGCAACAGGCAGAAACTGAGGTACAGGAAGTTCCACCTGAATATGAGGAAGAACTTCTTTACTGTGCCGATGAGCAAACACTGGAACAGATTGTCCAGAGAGGGTGTGGAGTCTCCCTCACTGGAGATATTCAAAACCCTCTGGATGCAATCCTGTGGCATGTGCTATAGGATGACCCTACTTGAGCAGTGAGGTTGGGTCAGGTGACCCACTGTGGTCCTTTCCAACGTGACCCGCTCTGTGACCCTGTGAAAGGAAAGGCTGAAGAAGTGCCACGGTGCTGCTGGGCACTTTTGTCCTGCTGCTCAAGCCCCATCAAAGCGCAGTGGGACAGAGCAGGATTTCTTTCCTCTTGGAGTCCTGTAGTAGTTGATGTCTGAACAGTTTGAACAGGATGCTGATGCTGAAGAAATCAGCCAAGTGTCACAGAATCACAGAATGGGTCAGGTTGGAAGGGACCACAGTGGGTCACCCGGTCCAACCTTCCTGCTCAGGCAGGGTCATCCCAGAGCACATGCCACAGGATTGTGTCTAAATGGTTCTTGAATATCTCCAGTGATGCAAACTCCACAACCTCTATGGACGATCTATTCCACTCCACAGTAAAGAAGTTCTTCCTCCTGTACAGGTGGAACTTCCTGTGCATCAGTTTCTGCCCCTTGCCTTGTGTCCTGGTGGTTGGCACCACCAAGGAGAGACTGGCTCTCTCCATAAGTTCATCCCAGAACTTATGTATTGAACTTAGCAGTAATAGTGGCATTCATAAAGGTGATTCTGTCTGATCAGGGAGAATTGAGTAGAGCGTCTCTACTGATGGAGAAAAACTCCTCTTTTCTCACGCAACAGTGATGTATGAATTGCACACTCATGTGATACAACTGCTTCTCTAACAGGAAATAAAATTTTAACTTTAAAATATATGTATTGTTCAGTGTGATACAGGCCTGTGCCACTGGAGGTAAGCTTTTTTTGCGGGATAATTTATGACACTAAGATCTGTCTTGAGCATGTTTAAAATTTTTGCTTTTGAAACCCTGTTCTGATGCATAATGGATGTTTATATTAAAGTTCATACCATTAAGTCTGATACTTGTAGAGAAGAAAACTGGAAAGCAACACAAAACATGTGATGTTGATGTAGGGGATCAGAGAAGAAATTCTCAGCAAAAAAATGAGAGAATAGTCTACTATGTTTCTCAGGTTTTGGTACTTAGGGTTATTAATGTAGTTATTTTTCAGAGAGCTTTGGTTTAAAATTTCAGCCCCGTGTTTTAGCTGACATTATGTTTTTATGTATTTTGAGTTTGTTATATGAAACTAATTGATTACTTTTTGGAACTCGATTTTAAAGCTAAAAGCTCTTTAAATTCACAAGCTTTCAGAAACTTTATAATGCAGCACTGAACTGAGGCAGGTTCCAGAATTAAAGCAAAGAATCTGTTGTGGGTTTCAGTAAATTCGGTAGTGTGCGTTGGTCTGTTTTTGTAGAATGTTTTGTGTACTTGAAAATACTTTAAAGTATTAAGACTGAAACTTTGATCTTGCATTTTTCTTCTTCTTTACAAGGTTGGAATTCATACCAAGGCATGGTTTATCGCTGGGATATTTCTGCTGATGACTATACCAATATCTCTCTGGGGCATACTACAACACTTAGTCCATTATACTCAACCTGAATTACAGAAACCAATAATAAGGTAACATTTCACATTTTACCTGTGCTACAAATGTTGAATTTAATTCAGACTAAAAATACTTCTAGTAATATTGAATGTTCTTTTGTTATTGTAACAGGATTCTATGGATGGTGCCGATTTACAGTTTAGACAGTGTAAGTGTCCTCTTACTGTTAACAGCTCAATAAAATTCTGTTTGCTGTGGGAGTGAGGGAAAACAGTGTGACAGCAGAAACTATACTGCAGGGAGAGTGGTAGTCCTAGAAGCTTCTGGGCATTCCTGTTTATGGAGTACATCAGAAACATAGTTCTAGGGATAATATATTCTTCCTGTGGAGCTTCAGGGGTTGCTTTTGCTAACCCTTCTTAACCCTGTCCTGGAGTATCCTTTATGACAGATGTTGAAAGGGGTATGACAAGAGCCTGCTTTTGATCCTTCCATCTTAACAGCAGAACTGGAAACTTGACTAATCCAAGTACTGACTCAAATTCAATGCCTTACCTTTCTTTCCCAAGTTAGGCTTACAACTAAAATTATTTCCTGAGTTGTGTTTAGTGCTAAAATTATTCCTCTTTGCTTCAGGGGGCAAAGGATGAGGTCCTTTGAACAGTGCAAAAGCAGTGTGACACCCAGAAATTGAAAGCTCTGACAGCTGATCCTTAATCACAGTTTTGCTAAAAAATATCCCTCTTCTGTCAGAAATTATGGTTTAGAGAGTTGGCTACCACTTCAAGGCTAATCTGTTCTTTCTTCTGTATTTTGCGAACATGTCAGAGCAAACATTTACAACATCAGATACCAAAGGAAATCAACTTTATGGACTAAAACTTCTCAAACCCACCTTGACAATGAATGTGTGAATTTCAGGAAACAGTTTTATCTTGTCTCCACCTAACAGGAAGAGGTTATGTGTAGTTACTCACACAGTTGGTTACTTCTGAGTGAAAGACTGAATTGTCTTATCAAAGGTACAAAGCATCTCTTGTGCCCTGCTTTGAGCCGCTTCCAGTTGAAGGGGCAGAGGTGCAGTTTGGAGTTCTTGTGTGTATGTTTACAGAATGTTACTTTCTAGCTGTAGCATTGGTTTCTTAGTAGCCAATGCTTCAAGCCCTGTCTAATTAGTGCCTGCTGTCTCATGAGGTATTGCTCGCTGAACTACCCAGCCAGTGTTGTCGTTGGAATCGCTCTTGTCTTTCTTGCACGTAACCTCTTGTGTACCTCTCTTCTTGCAGTGGATAGCTTTGAAATACCCCAACATTGCAATATATGTGGATACATGTCGAGAATGCTATGAAGCTTATGTCATCTATAATTTTATGGTTTTTCTTTCAAATTATCTAACCAACCGGTACCCAAACCTCGTATTAATAATAGAAGCGAAAGATCAGCAGAGACATCTGCCCCCTCTGTGCTGCTGTCCCTCCTGGGCTATGGGAGAGTGAGTATATTGATGGCATCTTATAGCTTTAGGCTGGGTAGTCAGATACAAAGATTTTGGTTTGATATTTAGCAGCATAACTGTTGTTGCTTGACAAGAGTCAGTTTATGGTCTGTATGCATTTTGTTTATCAGCCACGAAACTCTACTGAAAGTGGTTGTGAACACATTTGTCATCTGTAAATTGTTACATCCTGTGAATTGCACTGGGTTACTAACATTCATTGGCTCAAGTGATGCTGAAAGAAACTTTCTCATTTTTGGAAAATATTGGGAAAAGGTCTCTTTGACCTTTGAATTTGCTTCTTTTGCTATCATATTTGCCAAAAACCTCACGTGGAACTGCATGTAGGCCAGATAGCCTGTTGCTTTTACTTCCACAGGTGAGGGAAGAAAGACTTTATGCATCTAAACTATTTCTGCATGCTTAAACTGGTAAAATCTCTCAAGAGGTTTTGATAAAATGCTGAAGACAAACTATGAATCTAAGTCATTCTTAAGCATCTTCAGATATGGCAAAAGTTGCATTATCTTTGTGTAGCCCCGACAGAAACTTTTCATGGCTAAAATAAGTGAATCATTGAGTATTTCCTGTTATGTGCCTGTAAAAGTTCAGGTCTTTTGTGTATTTTGTGTATACACACTGTGTAGCATCTGAAGTCCTGGAAGCAGAAGTTGAGATTACCATAAAATAAAAATTTACTTTAGTGAATCTACTGAGAACAGGAAACTTCCATAAGTGAATTGTATTTAAATCCTTGTACAATGAATTTTGTGTTTTTCTTGCAGAGTTTTATTATTTAGATGTAAACTGGGTGTTTTGCAGTACACTGTTGTCAGACCATTTACTACTATTATTGCTTTGTAAGTATGCTCATGAATAATTAATATTGATCTTCAGGATGTAATTTTGAGTTACACTGGAAAGAATTTTCATGCCCTTTTTATTGGATCAAGGCAGTTTGAAAGCAGACTCGTGTTACATACTAAATGGGTCCCGACAATTTGATCCAACCTATGATTTCTTTATGGCTTCTCTATAGCAAATTACTATTTACAGAATTGAAATAATAAATACTTAATGCCTGCTGCTGAAATCTGTGGGAGAGAATGTGAAGTACTGTTAGGGTGGGAAAGAGTTTTATGATCTTTTAATTTTTAGATGATTTTTCCTTCCTCCCTTCTCTCATTGCCTTCAACAACTGGGTGTTTTTAAAGACAAGTTTCACGTGAATTTTAAAATTTTATTAAAGTTTGCATGTGACAAGCTTGACTGTGAGCCTTCATACATATCATGTAGACTGTGGTTTTAAAGGAATAGTAGGCAGCTCTGCATGCTGATGCAGACAGCTTAATTTCATGAACTTTGTGTTGCTGCTAGTTCTGTGGGACTGTGGAAAAAGTTGCTACTCACAATGAATATCCATATAAATATTTATATTATATATAATATATATATGCTGTTGGAAACTAATGCTTGTGCAGGCCCCCAGTGCCCATATTTGAGTACCAAAAGAGGTCTTGGATTCTAAGGGTTGTAATGAATATGTAGCACTCCAAGAACATGATCTGTTACCACATAGTGATTAACTCAAAAAATTCTTTCAGGATTTGTGAACTAGTGGGAGTGTATGATGAAGGAAACTTCAGCTTCAACAATGCTTGGACTTACTTGGTTATACTTAACAACATGTCACAGCTAGTGAGTATCAAGAATACATCTTTCTGCTCTTTTAAGTCATCTTATTAGTATTGTGTGAACTTTTTATGTGAACTATTGACAGTAATTGTGTTAATGTCTGGTAATTCTTATGGGTAGAATATTTTCCACTGTAAGTCAAAATTACTATCTGTTAAGTACTATATATGAAAAACACTAGAAAAACAGATAATCTAAACATTTTTATTAGTTTTACTAGAAAGCTCCATAAAGCAATGAAGTATCCCACCTCTCTACCCCAAGTCATTTGATGGGTGAGGTGGTTATGGCCCGGGTATTAGAGCTGCAGAAGAGATGACTTCCCTTGCCCCTGCAGCTTCCTCTCAGCACACATACAAAGAATCAACAGTGACCATGTTAAAAATTCTGTGTTACAAAGCTGATGATAAAGACATTAGCAGGAAAAAATGGAAACGGTGTGTGCAGTGCACAGATTCTGGCCTGCCTAACACCTTTTCTTGTTGGGTCAGCTGCCAGATGATGTCAGGGTAAGATGTCAGCCCCTAAAATGGAAAGTTTCATTTTAGAGGTCACGGATTGCTTTTACATCTCTTGGCAACAGCAGCAGGAATCAGAACAGCACAACAACTGGGATCACTTGGAAACTGTGTCCTCCCCCCACTGCCACCCCTGTGTTTGATGGGGACTGGTATGGAAGGAGGTGGGACAACAATCCCAGCAGCAGCATGTACCTCTGTGTGTCTTGGTTGACATGATTCCTTATAGAAACTTACTATTAAGAGAGTAGGAGAATGTGTGTAAAAAGGGGAGTTCAATTCCTTAGGTTTGGCTATGCATTAGTTCAGATTTGCAGTGAAGGTTGTGTTCATTGCCCAGTCTCATAAAGAGGCAACATTATTATTAAATAGGTGTTATTAACAGAAATCTGAAAGAACATATGCTTTTTATGCCATTTTCCCTAGAGATGAGCTTGGCACTGAAAAGATTTCATGGCACCTTCCTATGCTTTGTAGAGTGTGTAGATAGGTGACCTCAGTCTCTGCCAATACCATGCATTTCAGAAACACAATGTCAGGCAAACAAAAGAGTGCTTTAAAACACTAAGGCAAAGATTACATAAATCCAAAGCCTCTTTTTTAAAAATAGATAGCTTTTAAAGTTTGTATCATACTGTGATACATTTTTTAACTGAAGACAACAACCCCTCACAAAATAAACAAGGATTTGAAAGCTTTCCTTCATTTTCTTTTCCTTGTCAGTTTGCTATGTATTGTCTGGTGCTGTTTTATAAAGTACTACGTGAGGAACTGAACCCTATCCAACCTGTTGGAAAGTTCCTTTGTGTGAAGATGGTAGTTTTTGTTTCTTTCTGGTAAGTGAATTATTTACTCGTTATTTCTTGCTCTTAAGGTGAATCATAAAAGAGCTAAAAAGGCTGGACTTGTTACTGGAGTTAGAGGCCTTAAAAAATCTACCCATAATCTTAGTGAAGTGCAGTGAAGGGAAAAGGGAACCAGTATGTTGGACAGAGCAGTCTTGTTCACTTAAGATTATTTTTTAGACTTGCTGTTTTGTAAGGTGATTCTCAAGAACATAACTTATTTTAGAATCTCCACTTGCAGTTATTTCAAAACTAATTTTTTTCTTTTTTTTACTTTTTAAAGTAAAAAAATTACTTTTTCAAAGTAAGTTACTGAAAGTTAACTACAAATTGCTGTCTAAGCATTGCTCACACTTATCTGCTGCTGAGTGAGTGTATTTGACTACCTGACCTTTACTCTGTGGGCTGCAGCAATACTATGAAAGAGAAGCAACTTGTTCTAATGACTGACTGGAACAACCAAGTCTCCTTTGGTTGATTCTGTTGATTCTGCTGGTCTTCAGGGTCATGGATGAATGACATCTCTTTTTAAGTCTGTTTCTTCCTCTTAAAATCTAAATATATAAACAGTAAGTTTTTTATAAGATTCTTCCTATGTACACATATGAACAGGCCTTGTTTACCAGATTTGCTTGCAGATTTTTTTGGCACTACTGTTACAGTAATAATAATAATAAATAATCTTTATAGGCAGGCTGTCCTCATTGCATTGTTGGTGAAAGTTGGTGTTATTTCTGAGAAACACACCTGGGAATGGCAGAGTGTGGAAGCTGTGGCTACAGGCCTACAGGTAAGAGCAGTTACTTTTGGGGAGGAATGGTTAATATGTAAGATAACGTAGCTGATCTCAAGCAATTATTATCATACTCACTGTAATTAACACAGGCTAGATTAGTCCTGGTTTTATTTTGAGTTGGGCTAAGTTTCAGCCAGTCACCTGAGTGAGTTTTAGCAAACTCTAACGTGTCCAACTTTAGGTTACCCAGATTTCAAGAAGTTAGGAGAAGAAGGAGAGAGAGAGGAAAAGGAGAGAGGGAGAGAGAAAGATAAAGAGTCACCACTTTGGATCCAGTGAGGTCCCAAGGTAGTGGGTCATATCAGGTCACACCCATGCCAGTGACCTTTCTGTCTGCCCTGGTCTGTGTGCCAATGGCGTGGTAGCCACTTCAGGGCTGGACCAGAGGCCCTACCCCACTTATGCAGAACTTGCCCTGTTTTCCCCCACCCCCCACCCAAACTTTAGTTGTTTTGAGCCAGTAATAATTTCTCCAGTCTCCTACAGCCCCTCAGGGCGCTGGTTCCTGTATGAATGTAGTACATATGGCTCTCTGAAGCCTGCCATGAATATCCTGCTTCTGGTGGAAAAGCATCCCAGGGCAATTGCAGTCTGTTTCAATTGCAGAAGAAACCCAGAACTATTTTTCTCCAGTTATGAGTGATTAAATCAGTGTCTCTCTTGCTGCAGGATTTCATCATTTGTGTGGAGATGTTTCTGGCTGCTATTGCCCATCACTACAGTTTTTCCTACAAACCTTATGTTCAAGAAGCTGAAGAAGGGTCATGCTTCGACTCCTTCCTTGCCATGTGGGATATTTCTGATCTAAGGGCAGATATATCAGAACAGGTTCGAAATGTTGGTAAGTGACAGATGAGACTTGTACAATCTGTTAACAATCTATTAATCTGTTGTATATATTTCCAGCTTCATCTCTGTACTATCTTGAGAACACTCTATTACCAAATTAGTAGCATCTGCATCTTTAGAGAATTTCATGGCTTATTTGGCACTTTGCTCTTTTCAGTACTCCTGACTGATTTAAAGTCTAGTTTTTAATTTTTCTTTTAAAAGTTTCAGATGTGTTAGGTAAAGAGAGGTACTTTCTGCTTTTCTTTTGGATGGAAAGACATACTTTTATTTATTAAAACTAACAATGCCCATGTAAAACCGACACAAAACAAAGACTTATCTTCTAATTTAACATGCCTGTTTTAGAGTTGGTGTGTTCAAAGACCAGTACAGTGCTGGAAGGATTAAAAAATATTTTCATTTGGCTTCATTAATTCTAGGAAGGACTGTTTTGGGCCAGCCGAGGAAAATGTTTTTTCCTGAGGATCATGAACAAAATGAGCATACAAGTTTACTGTCTTCATCTACTCAAGACCCAATTTCTGATGCTTCTTCAATGCCATCTTCCCCCATGGGTCACTACCAGGGGTTTGGACACACTGTGACACCTCTCACAACACCGACGACAGCCCCTGCAGTCGATGGCATTTATAACCCTTCTGCCATTCGGGATGCTGAGGAATCACCCGAACTAGAGCACGATTCATCAGAGAGAGCTTTGGATAAAAGTTAAGCTCAGCTTTTCTTTGCAAATTTGCCACATGTGTCCTATTTACATGTACTATTAGTGATGAAGATTGAAAGGCTTGGAAAAGCCGCTGCGTGGATGGGAGGAGGATATGGCTGGAACTGACATCTGAATTTGGAACCTATAATGGATGTGAGGATCTGTGAGCACCCCGTGGATATAAAACACGCACACTGGAAAGGTTTCTGCATAAATGGAAGAGTCAACTCCTTAAACTGCTAAACACTTCCACATCATATCAGAATTACAGTGACTTCCATTAATGCAAAAGAAACATTTGAAAAAATACTCTGCTCTTCTAAAAATGAAATGCAAGTACTACTAGCAATGGGAAAACTACATTTCAAGAATGTAATTTAAGGAGGGCAGTAACAAAAACAGTTTGTATTAACTTTGTCCTCTTAATGATGGTTAACTTCCATACCCCAATGCTGAATGGAGTGTGAATGAAGTGGTAACTTCTGTACAGATATCTTCTTCCCTTTCCTGCGTAGCTCTTTCATGAAGATAGTTACTACAGAGCATCAGTAAAGAATCTGTACAAAGAAAGCATTCCCTACAGGCCTTGCTATCAAATTCCATGCCCAGATCATAGGGTTGGCGTATCTGTTGTCCTTGTAGTTCATAGTTTGTAAGTCTTTTACATTCAGAAGAGACAGCCAGGATGGTAAGTTTTGGATTAATACCTTGACTCCTTTTTTTCCTACCCTTCCAAAATAAGAATACTGGTTCTTACCTTAAAATACATGGAGGGGGAATAAAGGATGTCAAAAAACAGAAGTAGAAAACAAAATTGATTTCTTTATTTTGGGCTGCAGTAAATTCTTTAACACTTAAGTTTTTTTTAAGCTGTTAAAGCAGGATTTCTTGGCAATGTGTCTGTAGTAATTTGTATTCTTAAATTTGTGTCTGTGTGTGATTGTGTTATGCTTCTAGTATATAATACATTTGCCTGGATTCAAATGCAATAGCTGTTTTTTCCCACCACCACCACAGAGAAGACCTTTGCCAAGGTAAAACTATGTAGCTGATCTAATACTGGAGTTACTAGCATTAGATTTCAGACCAAGGAGCAGTACACTTGTATCAAAACGTTATTTTGCAAAAACTGACAGTGTCAGACGGTTATCATTTTTGTCCAATTCATCAGATTTTTACTATTATTGCATGTTTGCAACCTGACCAAACAAACCCCAAACCAGTAGAGCACTGACCTTTCAAATGACAAGATCTTAAGTTTCTTTTTCAGCATTGTTAGCATTTACAGGATAAATGTTTAACTTCTGGCTGTCAGTAAGTTCATCTTAAGTGCTTTTTTTGCAGTACTAGTGTGATGTAAATATGGCGCCTTACTCACTAGGCTGCACATTTTATAGTTATGTACTTGCTGTATCTGAAGTTAGTGAGAAACTGAAAATCATACTTTTCAATTTGCCAAGTCATTGCCTTTGTTGTAAATAAGCAATTAAAGATTTTATTTAAACTGTTCACCTTGTATCAATTTGATTTGCTGCTACAGTAACTTAAGGGTGTGAATGACACATGGCTACAACTGTCCTCCTCATGGAAGAAGGGGATCTTAAGTATAACTCCTACAGGGGTTTGTGCTTTCACTATTATATGGCTTATATTGAAAAGGGAGTTTTTGTTTGGGCTTGTGAAGAATGAGAATCTACTTATTTATGCTTGATTCTAGGTATCATCCATGTAACAGCTATCTTCTACAACAAAACAACTTGTAGAAGTTCACAATTTCTTGGGACTGCAGTGCCCACTGTAGCCCCCACTAGAAATAATCTGATTTCCTGCATGCACACAGGTAAAAAAAGGGGCAGTGGCAGAAGTAATATCTGAAGGATCAGAGCTGCTGGAAGCTGAGTAGCTACTGTGCTCTGGCTTTTCATAACCTCACACTGAAGGGATTTGTTTTTTAATACAGCTGTTTGGTGTAAAACTTAAATAAGGTACAGAAGGGACTTTGATAGGAGAGCAGCTATTTAAGTGTCTTCTTTCAGAGTGTTTCTGGAAAGCTACTAAGTTTTTTTGTTATTACTCAGTTATTCCATTGGCACAATATTCCTGCTTGCTTTTTTTTTTTTTCTGGGAGAAAAGTTATTTTTTCATTGCAGTAGCTTATATGAGCATACCTTTTCATAAAAATTGCTACTGAATTTCCAAAACAAATGGAAATCTTGCAGTGACACCTATCTTGGCTTTTGAAAACTACTACCACAATATTCCACAGCATGACCTATCAGGATTATACAAAAAGTTAATTTGCAAACAGTTCATCTTCCTTTTAACCATATTTATTCCTCTGTCTTATGCCCCATCTTCTCCTAAGTTTTTTAATCAGAAGTTTTAAGTATTGCTCTTGCCTTACTCAAGGAGACTAGAATATGTCTTCGATTTTTCTCTTAAGTCATTTTGCTGTCATATTAATTACTAAGAATCTTAATAAATACACCTACCCACTCTTAATAGTTTTTGCTTTTATTAGAGGTCTTCCTGCACCAGAAACCTAAACACTTCTTTATAAAACTGCACTCTGGTGAAGTTACCATGCACCTACTAGGTTTAGTTGGGTCAGGCAGTAACTTTCAGTTTTATGGATCATGTTTTTGGGGTTTTTAAGAAACACTGTCTTCTGTGTAGTATGAAAAGCCTCTGTCCTGCTCTAATTCACTTATGTTATACATTGTACCCCTTGGATGAAGGATGGTATCCACTTACTTTATCTTCACAAAACCTGACACTGTCATTACCACTGTTTAGGAAAAACAAACAAAGTGGAGAGCTTTCCTCCACCCTTCTAAAAGGAGCTTTATTACAGCAATTTGTCAGGTGCAGGGTTCAGCTGCAGGCTGGGACAACCACAGCTCCAACAGTCCTTCAGCTTAAACTGAGAGGGCCCATCTGAAACATTTGACCCAACGAAGAGTACAAAACTACTTTAGCAGGCCCTGAGATTCTAGAACAATCATTTGTGGATGGCTCTTTATACAGTCTGCTGTTAAGGAAAGTTCACAGAAGTGCCTCTTCTCCACTGAATAGACAGCACAGTATAAAGCAGCTTTGCTACAGAAATATCTTGCTAACAGTCTTCCTCCTCTCTCCACAGAGGTAGAATCAGTGCTGAGGTCAAAGTTTTTATTAGTCTTCCATTTGGATATAAATATAATAGAAGGAACTTGTTACCTGCATTATATTAAGATGCCATGCTGTAAGAGAGATTCAGGAGTACCGTGGTGGCTGATGTGTTTTATACAACTTTCATACACACAAGAGTTCAGGCCCATTGTATTACCAGAAATAATTCTGGGGGGAATTCTAACAAGTTTCCTAGCTTTGTCTTCCACTATACAACCTGAGTTATCCAACAGCACTCCTGTACAGCCTTTTAGGATTGTCTGTGTGCAACACAGACCTGTGATACTGCAGCTGGAATGCTGTTACAGTCCCACTACAAGCCTAACATCTCAATACTCTGAAGGAGGAGGCTTTGGCAATGGAGAAGTGCAACTACAGTTTGAGAAACAAGGACTCTGTTCCACACAGCCACAGCTGTTTATTTCTGGCACAGGCAGCTGGATGCTTTTTTTCTTACTACAGTTAACAGAGTAGCAGAAGTCTATCCCTACTGTAATCAGTATACTAACTAGCAATCAAGTTTCTGCTGCAGTGAAGACAATACCTCCCCAGCTGGTTGGTAAGACCCTTACAGTGCAAATTTTAGTCCACCAGTGGAACCTAAGTATCAATTATTAAAGCAACAAAAAAGCCTTTTTGACCAGTAGATAAAGTTTAGCCTTTAATACAAAGGAAGAGCAGTGATGTTACAAACAGTCAGTTTATGCACAGGTAATTAACCCCAAGGCTGCTCACACATGACATTCTTCACCGCTTGACTGTAATGCTGATATTGCTTTTATGGTGTTGAACATCAAGCACAAGTTCATCTCCAGCCTGAACTGGGATGGGCTCATCAAGAACAACTGCAGCTTGTTTCCAGTGTGAGGACTCATCAGATGTGTTCAAGGTATGGTCTTCATCTAGATGGATGTGATACCAGAAGGGAATTGCAGTGACTCGGCCAGACTTACAGATTTGTACCTGAAAATATTTAAAATATTCATCAGTTATACTGTTTTCTTACTTCTTTGAAAAGGAAGTAGTTCAAACAATTTAAATCCTTTTCAGAGATACCTGCACACAAGTAAATTCCACATTGAAATTTTCAGCCCAGGTGAACACTTAATGGGCAGTTCTGCAGAGCAGCAGTTAAAAATGTGCTTCGGGCTTCTTGTACACACAACTCACCTTCAGTTCTCTGCTGGGGGTGTTCAACAGAGGGTTCATGAGATCCAGCCTTAAAAGCTCTGCTGGCTTGCTCAAGGGTACACATGGTAATGTAGAGAGATCCAAATACACACAAACAGGTACCTGAGAGTATATACCAGAACTTCAGGCATCAATAACCATTAAAAAGTGAAGAGTTAGAAAACTTAATCATAACATAAGAGTTGCCAGGAATTACTGTAATACCTGCCAGAGACAGATAAAAATATAAGGTACACCACTGGGATACAAGGTAACGATGGGAATAATAACAGCACAGTCTCTTCTGTGCAATAACATTGTATCTGTCATCGCTGGGACAAAACCCAAACCAGTTCTAAAACCAGTGTCACCCATTTTAGATTATCTCAAGGTTGCTGTCTGGTCACACAAACCTCTCGATAACTTCAACAATGTTTTCTTTCAGTTTACACCAAATCTAAACAGCTAGACAGCTGCAGGCTTTGAAGCAGTGCCTGGGAGACACCCACCACCTTCATACCTTGAACTGGTTGATAAAAGGGGCTATATTAAACCCCAGAGTTGGTTCTGTTCCTTGAACAGCACTCTCCAGTAACAGAGACTCCGACTCTACAAGCATCCCATATACTAGCACATACTGTGGGAAAATCTTCCCTCCACTGTGAAGTAAACATCTGTAAAATGAGAGAGATTTCACCTGTAAAGCATATCATTCAGCAGTAATGAAAGAACATTAACTACATTTAAGAAAGGCACACTAGTTCTTCCCCTGAAGTCAAGTGCTCCTAAGCATTTGAGTTTGATCCCATTTGACCAACAGCTGCATCATACCAAAAAAAGGGAAACTTGTCACACAGTACTAAAATTATGGAACTGTATAATCTCTTCTCAGTGACAGTATTGGATATGGTGATATTTCACAATGAAGACAGTGGGATCTATTCACAGCAACATCATCTAATACTGAAGGACTGGCAGAAATGCTGAATAAAACTGGAAGTCAGGAAGCATATACTGTTGGGAGGCACTGGTTAAGGAGGCAGCATAGCCATAAGGAAACAAAACCCTGTGAGAATTTAAGTGTTAAACTAAAACTGACAACAAGGCAGGGGATAACAGTTTTTCCTGAGAAAACACCTGAGCCTTGCTTGGTCTTTCGCTATAGAGCATCATGGTGCTGAGAGCAGCAACACCACAGCAGCTTTCATTCAGCACAGTATCAAACACCTCCAATTCAACACAGATTGGCTTAGGTTTCCTTTTCCTGGAGCAGACCTCATCACAGGAATTGGGTAGCTAAGCAGGACACTATTCAACATGTTTTCACGCCAACAAATTTGAGTCTTGTCATATGACAAAAGTCAAGAGTAATTTTTCCATTTGTTCTTGCAGCAAAAAAATCTTTCAAGTCATCCAAAGATTTATTCAAAACTTAGAAAAGGTAATGGGCATAAATTGTCTGGAATATTCTGCCCTCACTAAGCACAGAGATTAACAGAGAAGCTTCCCTAGCACCACAAAAGGGGATAAATTCATTTCACACTTACTTTGTTGCCCATTTCCCTTATTTTATTGCTCTTGCTCTGCCTTCTTTCCCACCCCTTCTGCCGTGGGAAACAGCATTGTCATGCCAGAAACCCTCTGGGAGGTTCAGACCATGCAAAGAAAAGCAGCTTTTTCTGCTCTACAGAACCAACATGACCGTAATTTTGTAGTTAGAAGGAATATTCTCAATTTTTTTCAGATAATTACGGATTCCTAGAAATAATTTTGTTCATTTATACTGTACCTGGATATTGCAGCCTTTTCCATCACCTCCTGCTGGATTAAACCTGATGTCTCTATAACATCCAAGATGATAATACTCCACAATTTGTCTGATTTGGGTCTCTGTAGCACCACACTTTCTTCTTCTAAGTGGCTGAGCCAGAACTCCAATGTTTCCTTAGGGAAATGGTTAGCTTCTGAAATGATATTAAGTGCTGCCTGATGCTGTTCTTTTTCAACAGAACTGTAGGCTCTGACTGGTCCAAGTTTGCCAGCTATAATGGGCAGAATGGAGAAGCCTTCAGATACATCTAAAATGTACAAAGGGTCAGGAGCCTCATCTAGAGAGCCCTTGTTTTGATTCTCTTGGAGGTTTATCCCACTGCCATGTCCATCAACATCCATGGACTGCAAGTCCTTACTTGGATTTAATGACAGCAGCACTTTGCTCATGGCAGCTTTAAAGCATTCATGGTAGGGTACGTCATTCAGCAGGGCTATTTCTGTGGATTCCAGCACACACACTTGACTGCTGCCAGCCTGTTTGCTGGTTGTCTGAAGTCCAGCCAGAGCATTACATAATTCAGCCTCATTGCCCAAACTCAGCGTGTTGTCTCTGTCACTGAAATCCATCCCACACTCTGAAGTCAAAGAAGAAATCTTCTGGATCTTCAAGTAGCAATCTTGGCAGCAAACCTCCATCACCACAGTATCTCCAGTCTTCACAGAATAATCTTGGCAAAAGAGCATAAAAAAAGTCATGTCAGTCACTCCACACAAACATGACTGAAGCAGCCATACAGTGCTTAAAACAAACAAACAAGCCACCCAACCCACCCACCCATTATCTCATTTGTTCATCAGTTGTTACTAGTGTGTATGAAGGAGCTGCTTTTGTCTGTACCCACAAGTTGAAATCTGCCATTGTGCATTAACGTTTGCCTTAAGCTGCCTCACTCTAGGCAAAATCCATTTATTCTCAAAATAAAGTAATACCTCTTTCTCATAGACATGCTTAAGTGTTAGGCTGATAGCGGAGCAGAAAAAAAATGTACTGGTAAAGAAACTGCTTTTGCTTTAAAATGCTAAATATTAAATATTTAACCTTTTAATACCTCCTGTAATCAAAGGTAAATTTGTAGTTAGATGGAAAACAACAGCTACAGTTTAGAAAGGGTAATGGATTCAAAATAAATTTTACTGGAACATTTATGGTGTGCAGCTCAAGATGGTTTTTGGATACTCTGTGTGTACATTCCAAGAAAGTAAATCCACGGATATAGACCAGAATTTCAAAACAAAACTGCTATAGTTTGACAAACATTTCTTTCAATGGCAACATAAGCTAAAAGAGGCTCTTCCCTCCCCTGTGCTTTCAGTTGAACCACTCTGTGGCACAGCTGTCCCTACTGTCTGTGGATACTGAATTAGGAGCTGTGGACTACCCCAGGGGTAGACAGGCCTTACAGAAAGCTCTGGCTAAACTAGAGAGCTGGGCAATTACCAACCCTATGAAATTTAACAAGGCCAAGTACCAGATTCTCCACGTGGGATGGGGGAACTCTGGTTGTATGTACAATTTGGGGTACAAGAAGCTGGAGAGCAGCCCTGCAGAAGGAGATTTGGGGGTTTGGGTGAATGGCAAATTGAGTAGGAGCCAGCAGTGTGCCCCAAGAGCCAAAAGGGCCAACCGTGTCCTGGGGGGCAGCATTGCCAGCTGATCGAGGGAAATGACTGTCCTGCTCTGCTCTGCACTGCTGCAGCCTCACCTGGAATATTATGGCAGTTTGGGGCATCACAATATAAGAAGGACATCAAACCACTACAGTGTGTCCAGAGGAGGGTGACCAAGGTAGTGAAAGGCCTGAAAGGCAAGACCTAAGAAGAGTGGCTGAGATCACTCGACTTGTTCAGCTTGGAGAAGGCTGAGGGGAAACCCCATAGCAGTCTACAACTTCCTCAAGGGTGGCAGTGCAGGGGGAGGTGCTCATCAACTTTCTCTGGTGTCCTGGAGACAGGACATGAGGAAATGGAATGAAGCTGTGTCAGGGAAGTTCAATTGGATGCTAGGAAAAGATTTTCACCCAGAGAATAATCAGTCACTGGAAGAGGTTCCCCAGAGATGTAGTAACAGCACCAAGCCTGCCATAATTCAAGGAGCATTTGGACAATGTTCTCAGTCATGTGATTTAATTTTGGGTAGTCCTGCGAGAAGCAGGAAGCTGGGCTCTGTGATCCTTATGGGTCCCTTCCAACTCAAGATGTTCCAGGAAACAGGAGAATAAAAAATCGGTGATTGGAGAGTAGAGGATGCTGAAAATGGCACTACTAATGCTTGTATGTGGAGAACAGTATACAAGTTGGGTCCAAAATGAGGGTGAGGGGTAGGTGGGAATGTTTAGTTTTGGTTTTGTGGCAGTAGCAGCTAGCAATTCCTACCTCACCTCTCCCACCTCCCTTTCCTAAGTCACATCTTCAGTAAGCAGAGCCAGACTGTAGGCCCACTTTTTGGAGTTACTCCACAATGTATTTAATTCAGTATAGAGAAAAAAAACAACTTCATGAAAAGCATTCTCCCAGATCTTAAGCAGGTGCCTTATCTGCTTCACAGCAGAGTTCCAGGAACAAGCCCTGATGCAGGGACTATGCACTACAGACCAGAAACATGACCAGGAACCATCTCACAGCTACTTGCTGTTGAACTTCTCCTAATCCTATCTGCTCCCACTTCCTAGGTCTCTGACATAACCTAATCAGCTCAAAACCAAAATGAAACCCAATTAATGTACCACAAGAAGAAAAGCCACAGGCCGTACCAGGGAGGCCCTGCACAGGATAAACTGCCTGTTCCCAGCAAGTTTCCTCACTGGGACTTGTAGACAGAGCATGTTCATCATCGAGCTGTAGTACAAACCACACCACAATAGCATCTAGTATTCCTCCTCCAGTGACTGGCAGGCTGAGCTTCCAGGGCTTTCTAGTTGCAAGGCTTTTCAGCTCCTGAGCAAAACGGAAAGAGGGAAAAAAAAAGTGTGAGAGTTTACTTCCATAAATAAAAAATTGTTTTTATTAAACTAAATCACCCAAAATTTCAGCACCAATCCATGAGGGCACCCAACGGAAACTTGAAGTTAAGGAGCTTCTACAATACCAATCACCATCATTAGTACTCACTAGCCTAGGAACTGTCTTCCCACACCAACAATCTGCATCCATTAGCCACAAAAGCAAACACCTACATCTAAGAACACATATTTTAAACCACTGAAAACATCAAGAAAGACTTCAGACTGGCAAGGCTTGCTTTGTGAGAAGTAATAAAATCAGAGCCATTTTTTTGAGCTGGCTTCAAGCCAATGCTTAGGCACAGGCTTCACTTTAAACCTGTGTTCAATCAGTTCTGGAAATACTGCGTGCAAGCACCGAATTCACTCAGAGATTCAGAAAAAAGTCATTATAAAACCAGTAAAATCAAACACCTTTCAGGATGTTTTCTCTGCTACCTCGGGCTATAGGCCTTGTGTAAAAGGTCAGACACGTGCAACTGCACTGCTGGGAAGAACTAAGGTCTCCCAGAAGGAATCAATTATACATTTTCTGATACTCCTAAAAAGTTTTGAATATGTAACAGGAATTATGTCTTTTTCCATGTACAATTTATTTTTCTCAGGAATTACCTCCTGCTACCCACATTTATAAATGTAAAAAAACCAGCTCTAATGTCTTAGTTCCGGCATAAGCCAGTTACCAGGAGGTCAAGCACAAAAGACCAAAGGTTCTCTTAGTCACAACCATTCTGATTAGTAACAGCCCTTCCTAAACATTTATCATCTTCCTGATCTGCTTATCTCAATACTTGTACTCTTAAAGTTTTAATCTCAAAATACACAGGGCAAAAGAGAAGTTGCACGCTAAGAACATGAGTAGCTCCACATGCTGCCTTTTTTTTTTTCCCCTTCTTCATTCTCATTGTGTCCTCCAAAATTTGGTCTACCTCTCTTCTCACAACTGACAGGTGGCTGAACAATGCACATGTTAAAATTACTGGATGCCAACAAAGTTCATAGTAAGATCTCACTGCTCTTCAATAAAAGTGCTTTGCTGCCAACCATTTTTGGTACATCCTCAGCTGGAGAGGAAAAGAATAGTTAAGTTGAAACTTTTGTTAGCATCAAGCTCCTTGAAGCAAGACAGCAAGAGCACAAACATGCATCTGTTTCTTCTGTTTCTGTGAAGTTATAGACGTTTAGAAGTATATTTGACATGAAAAACATTCTTCCTGATCATCCCTCAAGAACAGCAGGCCCAAGGTTCTTATCTGCTAAGTTTTAGTAATTGCAGTGTTACACCCTCATCACTTAAAAAAACAATTGAAGGCAGTTATTTAAGCCTTCCCTGCTCTCTGTCATACTGCTTAACCCACATTTATTCTTCTTTTAGCCACTTTATAAACTTTTTTCTATCATTTATGACAATTACCAATTTGAACAGCCCTACCACACAAGGATGGCAATTTATCAACTAGTCCTATTAAAGAGAAAGCATAGAAAATAAAGCAACGATGCAGGAATATGCAGTAAAACCCCAAAATGATGCTATGCCACATATATCCTCTGAATGAGAAAAGGATAACTTGCATTAACAGTAAGTAAATGGGACTACAAACAGAAGGCAAAACTACAGAAAGAATGCAGTTACTGAGTTTCCTATGTCTTGATCCACAATTTCTCAAATATTCCACACCGTAACTTCTCGTGAGAATTACAAAGAGCCAGTATCTGTAATTGTTGGCAAAAGCACAGTTCCTTTAGGGCCTGAAAGTGAGATTGAGCTTTAATTACTGGTTGCAGAGGTAAACACTCACTTCCCCTCCCAGTGGCACTGATCTGCTGCCAGCAAACAGGCACACAGGTGGGACCTGGTGAGGTACAAGTGCCTGCAGCCTCTAATTACAGCCACACCTCATTCCCCTGCCTGGGAGGAACTGAGCTGCTGTTAACAAGAGCAGTGATAAAGTCATCAGCATAAAGCAGCTGCCTTTTTTTTTTTTTAAATTTGTTTTATTTTGACTTATTATTTGTACTAGAAATTTGTCTTAGAAGCCTCCCACAACTCAGTTTGACAAACACTGTTGTTCCACATTTTAAGTCTGGTTCTCAGTTCTGTTAGTTTAGGTCTGGACAGTTGGTACAAGCAGAAAAAATGCAACATCCCTCTCATTCTTCAAAACACGAATTTAGGAATTATGTCTCTGAAATTACCTTACTAGTGCTCTGTGATTTCTTATCTGAATTTCAGTCTTTAGTAGGTAATTCTGCTGTTCTGCTCTGGAACTGCCACATTTGCCCAGTGACAACATAACAACAAACAGTAACCAACGATTCCCAGCCACATCAGTGATTCACATCAGTGGCATTTCTCCCTTTTTACTTATGATATCTTAACGTTTCGTGACAGAACACTCCATTAGTCTAACTGAAACTTCAAAGGAGCAGTTCTGAAACATGATTTAAAGAGTAACACTGTTCTTTACTCTTTCAAATTATCTTTACATGTTTGCCAGCAGGCAGATGCTTAAGAACAGACATCTCTCAGATGAGAGTAATAGTTTCTTATTGATGCTAGAAGCAGAAGCAACATTAGGTCAGAGAGATTGCTCCCAGTAGTATACTGAAGAGCCTTGTCTTATTTCATTTTTAATCTCAGGATGTCAGACAAGCCAACTAGGAAAAGCTATTGATTCAGAAACACTGCAATTCCTGGCCAAGCAGTAGCCAAGAATAATTTCATTTATATAACAGAATCTATTTTAAGCTCTGAGTCAATTGTAACTCCTCACCACAGGTCAACGAGCAAGAAGCACAGCAGAGATCAGATGTATCATCTTTTTAGCATGCCCAGCTGTGGGTGGCTGAGGTCTTTGCCTTACAGTGCAGGCCTATTTCCATATGCATTCAAATGTAGTTTGTGTTAAATACACAAAATAATGCTACTATGTTTTAGAATGCCATATTACAGAAATACCCTAAGGTACAAAGGAGCTGAAGGGTGGAATCAACTGAATAGGATAACGTCTTCATCTCCCTCTTTTTTACACTGACCTATCAGCACTCAGAGACATTTTTATGCCAGATGTAAAATACACACCCCTTCTCCTGTCTTCAAGAGTTTCTTGAAGACTCTAACTTTAGAGGAATAAACTAAGTCAGCTCCACAACTGCATAAATCATTTAAGATGGGTCTATTGCATTCTTCCTCCTCTTCTACGTACTGAGGCTGGCAGCTGTTTGATCTTATGGTGAGGTAGTTTATGAAGTTCCCAAAACTCTGCCCAACCAACAAAAAACCTTCACCTTCAAAAACTCAGAAAATGTCATTTGATGAATCACACAACCAGACAAGCATCAAAAACAGGAGAGGATTTCAGTGCAGCCCTGCCACCTTCGCACTTGTGAAGTTGAACCCGAAAGCAAATAAAATAAGGCACTCTTGCTATTCATCAAACAATTACTTATAAAGGATGTAAAACCCCCCCCAAAAACATTACCTGCAGATCATTGAAATCTACTGTCATTACTTGACAGGGTTCTGTCAGGGGGATGTAACCTCCAGGAATACGACTGAGCTTCTCAGTGGTGTAAGGCTCGACGGTGTCCTCTGAACCAGCAAAAGCGTATGTTGGGCTGAAGAACTGCACTGAATTGGACAAGCACACACCAGCAACTTCTTGCATTCCCACTCTGGAGTGAAGGCAAAAAGAGAAGAAATGAAACTTCAAGTCATTTGATCAAAAACCTGAAGGAAATTCTCCCTAGGCTGGCTAAGTATTTTAAAACGTACAGAGCGTTAGAATAGAAAAGCTAAAAAATACTAAAACAACTCTGTGGGGTTTTTGTTGTATTCAGAGCAGCTCCAAAGCACAGAAAATGCACATCATTTTCAAGAATCAGAACTGAAATCTGTCACCAGAAACCGAGAAACAGCCAAATGTGTCCTTTGTCAAAGGCCACAGACTTTTGCTCCTTTAAGTACAACTCACTGAGTCTTGACAGAGAGCTAAAGAAAAATAAATCCTGTGATAATAAGAACAAATAAAGCTTTTCTTCTGCTACATTGCACAGATAACAGAGGTGTTTCTTTCAGGTGAACAGAATAGTCGAACAAAGATAGATATGCAACAGGAAGAAGCATTTTGGGAGGCTCCTAGAGGTAACCTTTCATTTTGCATTTATGTATTTATCAACCACAATCCACGCAGAATACGTCATTTTTCACAGTTACATAGCTGCAAGAAAAGCCTCAGTGCTGATTTCTTGGTGGAAAATGTTTTTACAACTCAGAACACATATATCCTCTCTTGTAAGACAGAAGATCATCTGGATTTTTAGAAATGACCTTATACAAAAAACTTCAAAGACAACTGCTAAACTGCTTTAAAACAATTACTCACACTGTCCATCTCTTAGGTTTGAGGACTTAAAATATATTCTCATTTTCAAAGTATGAGTCAGGACCTAAGTCTTGCACAAGCTACATTTTAGATTATTTTGAAAAAGTACATTTGCTTGAGAAGCACTCAGTGCTTCCCATTTAAGTGACAGCTATCCAGCAAATCTACACTCTTATAGTGAGATCTAGTACTCAGTTCAAATAACAACTATTTAAATTTCTATTTCTAGAACTACTTTTAGCTCCGAATCACTTTTTCAGGAGCCTCCTCTCCCTGCAAGAGATCTCCCTACAACTAAGCATGACTAGACAAGCTGTCTGATAATATTCTCATCATATATGGTCATGTCCTTGAAACTCATAATTGCAGAATTGAGTAAGTTGCCCTTTGTCATGTTCTTAGGTAAGTATATTTTAACCATTATGCAAAGCTAAAAGACATTGGACTCCATCTTTGGAGCAGATTCCATAGCAATAGAAAGCACAAGGTTGTAAGTACTTCACAATAAATACTAAAAAATTCTGCAACATTATCAACGATTGCAGTCTTCTCACCTGCTCAGTGAAGTAACAGATATTTTAACAATGAGGATAAGAACATAGTCCCCTGCATTTGAAACTGAATCCATGTATTATTTTAAAATAAATACTATCACTAAAAGAGATCAGCTGCTGTACAAGGCCTGTATTGTGGAAGAGCTCAGAAGATTATTCAGATATATTATCATGAACCCTTCTGGCTTCAATACACAAGCACAGAGGTATAGTCACTCTATTGCCTCTCTTTCTGGGGACTGACTAAAAATAAAACACTAAAAAAACTTGAAACCTGTAAAGAAATACTAAATCACTGCAATTCTTACAGTGACTTCAGGAGAAAATTAAAACATGCCATAAAAATATTTTAAAAACTGACATAACACCACAGTAGAGTTAGACCCTAGTCATTCTAGGGAACATAAGCAGCAGGTAAAAGCAGCACCAGCTATAGCAAAGAAACATTACAAATGTCACTAAAACATCAAGTAATAAAGCTACAATAAGGACTAAATCAGCACAAAACCTTTTGTAAAGTTGGCCTAAGTGCACCAAAAAATAACACTACAAGAAAACTGTTAAGATTTATCTAGAATTTCACTATATCCTAGGGAAAAAAACCCAAAATAATCAGAGCACAAGAAAACAATGGGACAGAATACAAAGTAGAAGCTCAGATCAAACACAGATAGATGACTGTGATATGCAAGATTACCAACAACTGGACTCAAAATGGATTCCCCCTCTCAGCAAGATGAATCAGTGTTTGATGATAGATTAAACACACTTTTAAATGTACTTCAGGGAAAAAACCCTCAAGTATTCATACAATTCTGGGCTCTACATCTACTTCTAAGCACTCAAAAAAAAATTAAAGCATGAGGAAAAGCTCAAAGCTGTACTAATTGTACAAGACAGAAACTGTCCAGGATGATATAAAAAGCATGAGAAAAGAGATACTTTCACACTGCTACTTCATTAGGCTCATTAGAAGAAAAACATCCAAACCCCAAAATTTTACTGTAGATGGTGAAAACACTTTAGGTAATGTGAAGACATGCACATCAAAATAATTCAAAGAGACCTGGATAGTTTAAATCTGAGAAGAGATAAGAAGTGTTTTACATAAAACTTAGCAGCACTTGTTAAAATAGACTTAAGTATTCTTACTATAGCAAAGGGGGATCTCAAACTACAGAGGCAAGAAATTTAAAAGTAACATTTTTCCTCTTTCAACAGCATATAATTGATTTGTGACAATCACTTCAGTCCTGCTAGTCATCTCAAGCTATTAAAATGGAATTTCAACTCAACAATCCAAAGTTAGCAGGACATTAACTTGTATTCTGTGTAAATTTTGTAAGGAACAGTCAATGCCCTGTTTCAAGGCAAAACTTCTTTTAATTGATGAATAATTAACTTCTACAAGAAATTATTCTGTGACCATCTACCATGGGAACTTCGGTCTCTTTCTGGCCACTGTCCTGGTCTAGCACATTAGAAAAATTGCTGATTGCAGCCTGGCTACTGTGCACTGAAGCTCCTGTAGAAGTTAGTGTTTTCTTTAATGTACAACAAGATTAATCCTAAACAAAATACATCAAATCCAAACCTCTCAGACAGGGACTGTCTTCATACAATGATACTGTTCTAAAAGAGGAGAATAAAAATGAATATGAAAGCAATGAGGGGAATATGAAATATGAAAGAAGTCTGAGAGCTGGTCTCAGCAAAGAAACCTTATTCTGTGCCAGTTCACAACTAGTCAAAGGACATATTCAGACAGATAATGCTAGCTGGGGTTATCAACACTTAGGCTTTACACAATCCTGTCCTCATCTTCTGGAAGGGTTAGATCCAGCAGTGAGGTATGAAGTAGATTATAAAGGGGGTAAAATGAGGCTAAAGGCTAAGTGTTAATCCAAGGATCTACAATACAGAAATTGAGACATAATTTTACTATTAAGGAATTTAATTTCTTTCGGATGTATTAGAGGCATGTACTTCAGCATAAGTGTAAATCAGGAGTTTCTGATAAAGTGATCCAGAAAATCTGAACCTCAAAGGGGTAGGGAGGTGTTAAAAAAACTAAAAAAGCCTGGAAAAGGGGTGGAGTGGGGAGAGTGAGAGCAGAAAATCTGTTTAGTTAATCAGACAATCAGCCATTCAAAAAATAAAGAGAACAGTAAATGAGAAATCCTCAATAAAAACAACCAAATAACCAAATCTCTTCCCAAATAACAAATATGGGTTCAAACAAATATGAGTTCAAGACATACCTGTGATGCCTACGTATCTCTTTGCACTCCACTGCCATCCCAAATACTGTGGCACTTGCAGGAATAACTCTGCCATAGTCTCCAGCACTGACCTCTTGATTTTTAGGCTGTGAAAACACGAACAAGAACATGCAATGAGATGGTGACCTATTTCTACCATTACTGAAAAGCCTAGGGGTTACATATTAGTGAGCCATTCAAGTGACAGTCAGAACACCAGTAAGTTTTTAGTGATTAGTAAAGATTCTGGTCTTTGGCATTTTGCTGACCATGAAAGAAGTTTCTTAAATACAGTGTTTCAATATATCCAGGCTTCAGCTTTACTTTTCAGTCCACTACTTCCCTTGTGCAACTCTAACATGTTTTTTTTAATTTGTATTCTATTAGAGTATATTGAAACATTTGAGGACTTTTCTTTTATGCATCATTCCTACACTTAACACTAGAGGTCATCAGTTTCAATTCAATACAATAGGTTTAAGCCAGCTAAAACCTTTTAAAATTAGTTAGAATCAAAGCAACGACAAAATAAAGGCAAGTCCCCCTATTTCATAAGATTTAACAGAGGTTAACCTGTATAAAACTCCTTGTCATATTACTTTGCTTGATGTATGGTAACTAAAATGAAAAATACATATAGTAAAAAGTAAAATCCAAGACTCAGTGGAATTGTTCAGTCTCCCAAAAAGGTTCAAATCAGCAAAAATAAATTAAGAGCAGAAGCATATGGCATAATTACAAAATTATAACTGAGTGTTCCCTAGTGTCACAATGAGAAATAATTCTTCTGTAATTCAGCATTTTCTGCTTAGACTGACATGACTTTCTGCTACTAGTTGGTATCTCAGAATGACCAGGTTGTAATCAAACTTGCAGGAAAATAGTGTGTTTAAAATTCACATAAACCCCTTTGGTGTTACTTAAAAAGTCAGGGGACAAAAAAAGGATTAAACCAAAATAAATGAACAGTGATCAAGAGTGAACCATCTCTGTATGACAGAAGGTTACACGGGGGAAACATTCACTGCAAGTATCACAGAATCACAGAATTAACTGGGTTGGAAAAGACCTCCAAGATCATCAAGTCCAACCCTTGATCCAACACTGCCATGGTTACCAGACCATGGCACTCAGTGCCACATCCAGTCTTATCTTAAAAACCTCCAGGGACGGAGAATCCACCAACTCCCTGGGCAGCCCATTCCAATGGCTGATTACTCTCTCTGTAAAAAATTTCTTCCTAATATCCAACCTAAACTTCCCCTGGTACAGCTTAAGACCATGCCCTCTTGTCTTACTGAGAGCTGCCTGGGACAAGAGACCAACCCCCACCTGGCTACAACCTCCTTTCAGGGAGTTGTAGAGAGTGAGGAGGTCTCCCCTGAGCCTCCTCTTCTCCAGGCTGAACAGCCCCAGCTCCCTCAGCCTCTCCTCGTAGGACTTGTGCTCCCGTCCCTTCATCAGCCTCGTTGCTCTTCTCTGGACCTGCTCCAGCACCTCAATATCCTTCCTGAACTGAGGGGCCCAGAACTGGACACAGCACTCCAGGTGTGGCCTCACCAGCGCTGAGTACAGGGGAAGAATCACTTCCCTGGTCCTGCTGACCACACTGTTCCTGATCCAGGCCAGGATGCCATTGGCCTTCTTGGCCACCTGGGCACACTGCTGGCTCATGTTCAGCTTCCTGGCAATCCAAACTCCAGATCCCTTTCTGCCTGGCTGCTCTCCAGTCACTCTGTCCCCAGCCTGTAGTGCTGCAGGGGGTTGCTGTGGCCAAGTACCCGTCTACTCAGAACACGAGCTCACAGAAGGACAACGTGTGCTGCTGCCTCAGTGCCATTCACCAAAACCAAATTCATGGAACAAACACAGACCACTCATTTTTAGCATAACAAAAGGAATACCTACAAAAGTTTCTCATTCACATAGGTCCAGAATGTGTGCACATGCACTCATACACACACACATGTGCTACTATGTGTGTGTGTGTGTACATATATATATATATATATATAAAAAATACATATACACATGTACCAACATCACCTACCTTTGGCTGTAAAAGTAGATGTTCCCAAGCATGTATCAAGCTCTCCACAATTCCTTCTCCAAATAAACCAGCATCTACTGTTTCTGTGACAACCAAGGATACCCTACATAAGAAAAAGAACACCATGAAATATAATGTATAACACACGTTCCTGTTAACAATCATTCTTTAATGTAGCTCAGAGTAAAAAACTTTTACCAGTGTTCTGATGTTTCAATACAGATGGGTAATTTAGTTCTTCCAAAAAATTAAATGTTTTGAATTGTTGCTAGAAGTTATTAAAGATGCAGATAAAAGAGAATAAATATTGAGCAAGAATTTACCATAAAGCCTCTTGTTCAGCATTTATAAATAAATTGTGTGGGAAGAATCTAGCCAAAACAGGAAGATGTTTCAGCCTGGGCACACAGCCAGTGATATTGCAGAATATTTATTTTGTGCAAGAGTATGCATTCATGCATGTGTATAAAAAGGAATTAAAAATCCCAAAGCTATAATCAGAGCACAATAAAATTATTACACAGATTAAAAACACTAAAATCCTAAATCCTCTGGAATTAAACCAAAAAAGCATACAGTATGATAAGAGAAGACATTTCTAGAACAGTAGGAATTTACTCCTGACAGGCGACATCTAGTAACTCATTATATAAATTAAAAGGACATATATTTTACTGTAGCTCAGCTGGCACAATTATACAAGGCTTGACTGGCCTAAACCATGTGGCTAAACCACAGGAGCTTCATCATTTCCCATCATGAGCCTGTACCATCACCAGACACTTTACTATAAATGTTTGTATCTCCATCCTATTCAGAGGCTGCAGAAGTGAGACACAAGTTGTTAAGTATAAAACTGTGTTAAAATTAGTTTTAGGACACAGTAATCTACACAGTAATCTAATCTCTCTTTTCCTGTTGCTGCAATATAATTACATATGCCCCAAAGCTCCCACCATCAAAGAATTAAACTCCTTAATTTATGACACTGTTGATCTACCATAGAGATTAGTACAATCTGAAGAAAATGTTGTCATTTCTGCACTGCTCTATAAAAGCACAAAACACACAGAGAACCTTCTCACATTCTGGGTAATACCACAGCAGTGTTATTTCCTGTTTAGGTCAGAAAGCATTTACCATTTCCTTAAAATTAAGAGCAAATTCAAATACTGTCACAACAGAAAGCAACAACGTACCTTTCAGGTATGTGCTTTGGAATTTCTATATCAAGTGACTTCAAATGCAGAAGTTTGATCTCTCTTTCCATATTATTTGCTGCCACCACATCACAGGCAAGCTCATACATGGTTTTTGATAATTCGCAGGCATAGACACACGACGCTCCTGCCTTTTTTGCAAACATACTGAAAAACAAGAATAAGGGTTTTTCCCCTCCTCCACATCTGCTTCATATTTCTACCAGCTCAAGTCTAAAAATCATCATTAAGTGAACTAGTATCTATTGTGTGAACATTGATACTGCACAAGTTGTTGATAGCATATCAAGAGGATATCAAAGAAACCACCAGAGTTAGCATAAGGATACTCCCTCAGCTATGCTAAGTAACTCTTCAGACTCAAAAGACAGGACAAATGGCATTACAATTCCAAAACCAACATGAGTAATTCAATTTATACGGCACTTATTGGCACAAAAAGTATCTGCAACAAATAATAAAAAAGGTTCCAAAAACCACTATTAAACACTGAACTCCAGACTCACTGATTTCTGAAAACTTTGGTTTCTTCCTTTAGTTTTGTCCCCATAAAGGCATGAAAGTAATTATATTTTCTGCTAGCAATCAAATTTTGTTAGACAACAAGTATGTTTCTATTAAACTCAAGTTAAAAATGTGCACTTGTGGCATACCTTAAAATTCCTGTTCCCGTGCCAATATCAAGGACAGAGCTGCACCCTGAGTGGACAGCATTCTCAATGGCCTTCAGGTAGGTGAGGTTCCTCTTGGCATCATTGAGCATGATGAAGTGCCAGCGTTCCACCAGCCAGTTTGCAACACGGTAGAAGTTTTCCTTTGCATCAGCGAAGTCTGGGTTGAGCTTCACTGCCTTGTGAAAATACCCAGCTGCTTCATCTCTGAAGCCCATTCTGAGAGCAAAAATGACAAATAAATAGAAAGCATGCCTTCAGCTGTATCTGTGAGTCTGTGGAAGTATTTTCCATTAGTTGGAAAGATTATCTTTAGAAACACTGGCATTGCCTTATGAAAAAGAATGATGTACAGCTTTACATCAAGTCACTGTAAAAGGCAAAGGCAGTCCAAAAATACCACTGTGTGCACCAACAATCCACTACTGCAGCCTTTGACGAAGTAAAACAGGTTTTACAAGAATTTGCTGCAACAGTATGACAGCAGCAACTCTGCAATCCAGTCTCACAGATATTCAACTCAAGAGAATGCCATAAACCTCAAAAGTGCTTTACCATATTTAACTGGAACATACTGCAAAACTATCAAATTTTGAGTTGCCAGCTCTTGCATCAAGTGCCAATTTTGGAAAAAAAAAAAAAAGGAAAAAACTTAAAAGAAACCAAATTGTGAACTTGAAGCAAGTTTTTATAATACCTATAGCATATTCTCAAATCAGACAGCAATGAAAAAAGCCCCAAATCTATCAAGTATACATATATACTTTAATACAATGTTGGGAGGGGTGTTCCTTTGAAACAAAGAAAGTAATCACAAAAAGCAAACCTAATGAAAACTATCTCAATTACGACCTATGATTTCAGTCTCAAAGAGCTGAGCAACAGAAAACACTTTTCTGCTTTACATTAATAAACACAAGCATAAGCTCAAACCATTTAAGAACAGCCCTACACGGTACAGGATACACAAGCAGCTTCTCCTCACTTCAAAGGTCTGTTATATGTCACCTCAAGAAGGACCAGAATTAAGAGACAGCATTCAGAGGTTGTAATTCTGATGGGATCTAACAGGCAAGAAAGGAAGAACTTCAAAAACTGTATGTTAACTGCTATTGTGACTCTGAACAACTTCGGTCTCTTTTTTGTTTAGTAATTCCTAAATAAATTGTTAGAAAATATTTGAAGACAGCATTTTTGTTTTTAACTTTTTTACTTTAGTAAAAGTACCTTTCTTTTTTTTTATTTTACTTTTGCTGTGACTACCAACATTTATATTTTAGCTTTGGCTACTCTATTTAAGCTGACAAACAGATTTAAGTTCAACAGTACCCACTACACAGCATGAAGCATATGCTTGCATTTACAGTGTGAACTTTACAAAAACTGAATATACATTACTACAAACCTGAAGAGATGTTCTCCCATGCTATTACATATCACTTCATCATTTGGATATAGTTCAAGTGCTTGTTCATAACAGTTAAACAGATCTTGAATCCGTGCCAGAGAATCTAGCTCTTCTGCCCATTTGAAGAGAGTAAACTGAAATGTTTCCTAGAAAATAAAACATATACCGCTGAGTTGCTGGGAGTTACCAGAAGCAGGGAAGGGAGCCCTGAAAACATCTGGAAGTATCCTGACATGCACCTGAACATCCTCATCTCCCTAAGCAGCAGCATACAACTGTTTGCTATCATAAAATGGTAGTTGGCTCACCTGGAAGAAGTAGAAATAAGCTCTTGGATATCTGAGGAGGACCAAGAGGATCATCACCCAGCAGTGTTTACTAAGAGCCTGCGTGTATATTAATGCATGCTCCAATACTAACAGGGCCCTATTTTTATTAAACTTGATTCACACACAGGGACTAAAAGTGTATGAATTCCCTTCATATAAGCATACAGAGCTTATTAAACAAGGCACTGGCCATCTCCATCACTACTAATTTTCCAATTCTGTCTTCAAAATAAAAGTAGAAATCAGTTACATACAACAAATCACAAGTACAAAACATGTCACAAAGACCTCAAGGGAATAGGATACATAAAATTGTTTCATGTAATTCAAAGAGCACTCACTTTGACGCTAGTTTTTAACTCGGGAGCCAGATTTAGTACCAGGAGATAGTGAGCATATGCAGTTCCAAAATCGTGCTCCTCCAAGCAATGCTGAGCACTCTGCAAAGATCTGGAAACCAACTCCCGCCTGCTGGCTTCCCGACCACCTCTGTGAAATTTGGCATTGGAGTTGGGCATTCTGAAGAATATAAATACTCACTTCTCCTAAAAAAAAAAAAGGCAAAAAAGTCACACATACAGCATACTGTAGGCCAAAAAGCTTGTACACAAAGTTGACAGATCAAAAAACACTTTAAATTTTCACTGGAGTTTGTAAAGACATCCTCCCTCGCCCAAATCCTAAACACTCGAGAACATGCTCATCTTTGTGACACTGATAATTCCATCAGCTCTCAGTGTTCACCATTCAAAAGTCAAGAGTGCATCATGTCTGTGTTAGACCAGGTCCTGGAAACAGATCGTGTTTTTCCCTTTGTAATATGTATTTCTGTAATAGACATTTTATCACGTCTCTGACCCAACAGCTTTGCACACTAGATGTTCGTGCACTCATAAATTTCAAAATCAACCACAAAATCTGCAGGTTAAAATTTTTCCCGTTGAACAGCAGTATCTCCATAAAGCAAAGCGAACCAATGAGCTCGCAGTTTATTTTACAGAAAGTAGAGTGACGTTTTTTCTGCTTAAAAAAAAACGTTAAAGAGTTACCAGAACCAATATGCGCATTTTTATACCTGCCTCGGTCACCGCTGCAACTTTTAAAGCTACTTACCCGAGAAGGGCTAATACCGCCTTCGGTATTTCCAGATGAGTCCCCAAAGCCGAAGAACACGAAGTTTACACGGAGAGGGACTGCAAGAAACACAGCACCATCACGACAAGGCTTGTTTTGTTGGTTTATTCCAATCCAGAAACCCACCGAGTACCGGCAGCGCACACAGGGACGCGCAAAGCCAGGGCGGGCCGGGCGCCCTCGCCCGCCGGGGGATGCGGGGGCCGGGGCAGGCCGCCCCGGGAAGCTGCGAGGGACCGGGGGGGGGCTTCCCCTGCCTTGGGGACATCCATCACCTGCTCCAGGGCCATCCATCCCCTGCGGGGCACAGCCCAACATTCCCAGTCCGCCGCCGCCATCCCAGTGCCGGGATCGCGCAGGCGCCGGGCGGTGCCCGACGGGAGCCGGCGCTATGAAATAAAGGTGCTTTACATTATCCGCGCTCTTCCTCCACCCGCATCCCGTCCCTTAAAATGCGTTAATTCAGCTCTTGCAAGCGCGGGGCCGTAGAAGTGATTCCCAGCGATGTTCCCCATCCAGTCCCTTGCCCATCCGTGCTGTTCGGGTCTACGCTCCCACCACGAAAGAAGCGCCACCTTAAATGTTCACCAGCTGCAGTGTGAGGGCTGCACGCTGCGCACACACTGTAGTTAGGCTGTTCCTAAAACCTAATTGTAATTCCACTCTTGGTAAATCCAACAGATGAGAACGCTCACGACACCAGGTTTAAGTCACGAACAAGGCCTAGTTGTCTTTGTCTGACAACTCCGCTCTGCAACAAGAGATTGCAAGGAGCAAAATTTAGAGCTTTTCTCAGCGTCTCCAGTCTCTAATTTCGTTCCCTCCCATGCTTAGGACACCACTTCCCTTCTTTGTGGAACCCTGCAGACTGTCTGCTCCGGGGAAACAGCCCCATGCAGAGCCCCGGAGTGCACATCTTTTCTTAAAAAGGCAGAGTTCATTTGGTCATGTCCTACTTCTGGGACAAGAACAGGCCACGGCTTTGTTTACTAATTAGGAAATGTCTGGAAGCTGCTCATCCTCACTTTCGTGCTCTAAAGCATGAATGCAGCTCCTCCAGGCTTTTATAGCTGTGGATATTTATTGTACGCGCATTCCCTTACGAGAAACAAATGAGCATCATCTAAAAATGTCAGGCCAACATTTTGAACGAGATTAAAATAGCACACACGGAGTGGGAACATGAATCTAGATGGAACATAATAGCGGTTAAGCTGTAATCCATGGCAAACTTCATTATTGCTCTATAATATTGTAAGAGAGGGCAAGTCTACAAACATTTTGAGAGAAGTGACCCAAAGGAAAAAAACCAGAACAGGCAACCTGAATGATGATAGAATCAACTTCTGATAGAGGAAAGTCACGCTAGAAAAAACATACAGTAACTGGTCAAAGCACTTGGGCTGAAGTCCATGAGGATGTGCAACCATTAGTATCAGAAAGCATCACATATTTTATATGAGGATGAGCTCTAAAGGAGGATATAATATCTTATTAAATCAACTGGTACCAACAAGCCTTCCTCCAGTTTTGACGAAAAAAAAAAGCTATGAACTTTAAATTAGTTACAGGTAGGGAACAACCTTCTCTGACTTTAGCTTAATTATGCTTTCCAGCTAGAGGATGATAGTATGGGGAAAAGAAAATATTAGCATCTGTGGGTTGTAGGGGGAAAGAGTTAAAAAAACCTACTGGCAATTATCACCTGCGGACAGTAAGGTGTAACAGGAGCTAGATTGTACCAAATATTGTAATGAGTAAGTATCTGTGACACTCCACGATTCTCCAAACTAGTTCAACTATTTTTTTTGTCAGAGCAAATAAATGCCAAACAGATAGCATAAATTCTTTATAGTGCCTACTTTTAAGCATAAATGAAGTAGTACTGTCTGCTAATTCAACCCATTTGAGGACAATTACTAAAAAGTAGCAGTGTAAAATCCTTGGAATTCGCAAGACTCAGTTCATTTCAAAGGCTGGGGAGGATATTTGTTAATCTCATACTGCTTTTTGGTGGAACACTTCAGGGAAAAAATGGCCACAGAATACAATGTTTATAACACAGAAAAGGCACACAGCTGCATTCTAAAATAATTTGTTGGATAAAGATTTTGCTATAAGGGAATGCCAGAAAGGAATGTCCATCTTATCAGATATATACATAATTGCCATAATAATAATAATGAAATTGGTTGACAGTAGAATAAATAATGTTGGTCTGCATCGTGGGTGGTCAGAGGTCAGTCAGTTCCTATTTGCACTCTTGATGGATGAGAGCAGAGGGAACAGGCAGCCCAATGGTACCTCACATATGCATGAGACCCTTAAGATCTTGCAAGCCAACAGTGATGTCACAGTCATAAGCAAGATGGGAGTTAGAAGGAAATTCTATAAAATTTCTGTTAAACTCATAACAGGACTAACAGAGCTAAAAGTGCATAGACAAGAAAAGAAACTATAATTCCTTGGAAAGATGCTGTTGCTAATGAAGTTTTCAACAACACAACTGTGAAAATGCTGGGAGCTGATATCAATGCTCTCTAATAATATGTCAATAAAACTGAAAGTTAAATTCACTAGTTTCTAACCCATCTCTCCATGACATACAGCCTGGAGACACAATCAGCCACAGATCAGAATATCATCTTTCATGAAAATCAGAATGGTGATCAGACAAGAACATAAGGAAGGTAAGATGGAACAAAACATATATGCTGGTGTATCCCTATTGTATAAAATGATTTGAAGAGGGTATTTCCTGACACCATGCATGCAATGAATGCCAAGGAAAAATAGCCAAAGGAAAGATAAATACGCTATTTATGGACATTTCTAGGGCTTCACATAGTCAACCTATGTCAGAATCTCTTAAAAGAGGCTACAATAAGGCTGTAAAATTTGATGACCTTGAGTAGGGAAAGGCAGAAGAGAGGAGATTTTTCTAAACTGCTGCTATAAAGACACTTCAAGCCTTAGTTACAAAAGGGCAACTCCTTTTATTGCTCATTAGATATGTAATTGTCCATACAGAAATGGGTTAGTATTTCTCCCTAGTCTGCCATCTTTTTTTTTTTTTTTTTTTAAATCACAATTCTGCAGTTTTAGAGTTTGACTGGTGGGTCAGGTTTAGGAAAAGATATATTTAATAATTTTGGTGGTCGGAATCCAAAATGTTGTCTGGATACCAACACTGGATAAACAGTGTAGAATATTGATATAATTAACAATGATTTTGGTTCCTTGCTTTATTATGTAAAAACAAGTTAACTCTATTCTGGGAAAAAAATGTGTTATGTTTATGTATGTATTTCTGTTGGACTACAACTGCTCCTTTTAAGTGCAACTAGAATGGAATACATTTTTACTTTACATGATTGAGCCAGGTGGACCAATTTTCCTTAATGGGCTTGATATGGTAGGACAAACCTAAACTTTAGACCTGATATTTTTTGCCAGCTAAAAAGCTCAGTACTAAGCTAAACATTCTTTTCCCCCCCCCATTTTTAATTTGAATGCAAGCAGAAATCCACACAAAGCATGGGATCCAATTACTTTACAACACTTTAGTGAAATTATAACAGGAAAACTACAGTAACTATAAACAAGCATGAAAAATATTATTCCAACTAATGCCAAGGACAACTACAGGTCAAAGTAAACAAACTATTCATGGAAGGCATACTTACTCTTGAAATGCTGCTCCAGTAATCTAAACAGAGATAAGGATTGTTTGTTATTTCTTTAGGGTGGGGTTTTTTTTTAATTATTTTTAAACTGAGTTTTGAATAACATAGTTTCTCAGTTAAGTAATATTAGAAAATAAGTGTCACAGCAGACAATGTGATCTTGCAGATTAATTTAAAATGAGATTCATGATGTGCCCCCCTATTTCCATAGTTGACTTCTGCAGGTCGGTGCCTGGGGTCATACAGAAAGAGGTTGATAGTTACACCACTAGTTATCTTCATCTCAGACATGCAGATCAGGTCTAACTGTGGGCTCAACAATAATACATTTAATTAATACCAAAGCTCATTGTTTCAAATGGAGCAGAAGCTAACATGCAACTTGCCACTATACAGAAAACAAAATAAATTAAAGTTACTCCCAAAGGAGAGATCACATACATTTATGACTAAAATATATACCCCCCAATCATCTAATAGGGTCACACCAAGGCACTATGAATTGCACTATGGTCAAAACATTAAAACCATGAACTTATAGCTAAAGTATAAATAAAAGTATAACTACAAGCCTTTTTCTGTTTTTTTTCATGAGTTTCCTAACATTCTGAACTGAAATAATTCGAGTTGTCTTCTCAAGGTCTTGCTCTCGCTGCATGCAGTACTTGTTCACAAAAACTGTTTGTATTAGTTTATTGAATGAAGACATAAAGGTGAGTCTGCCTCTACTGTACTGAGCATTTCACGGCCAGACACAGAAGCAGGATGGGGCAGGCGAGCAGTGCCAGCCTTCTCAGCCAGCAGACCACCATGGCCGATTATGGATCAAGCAGCCTGTGTGCAGCTCTGTGCATCCTCCCAGTGAGAGCCTGCTCAGCCCCTTCCTAAAGCCCATGAACGTTTTTGTGAGGTGGAGGGGAGCCGGCAGCTGGTAAAATCATGGAATATGCTGAGTTGGAAGGGACCCATCAGAATCATCAAGTCCAGCTCCTGGCCCTGCACAGGACATCCCAAAAGTCACACCACATGCCTGAGAGCATTGTCCAAACTCTTCTTGAACTCTGTCAGGCTTGGTGCTGTGACCACTTCCCTGAGGAGTCTGTTCCAGTGCCAGATCACCCAGTGGGTGAAGAATCTCCTCCTGATATCCAGCCTAAACCTCCCTTGACTCAGCTTCATGCTGTTTTCTTGGATTCTGTCACTGGTCACCACGGAGAAGAGATCAGTGTCTGCCCCTCCTCTTCCCCTCACTAGGAAGTTGTAACTGCAACGAGGTCTCCCCTCAGTCTCCTCCAGGCTGAGCAGATCAAGTGACCTCAGCCGCTCCTCATACAGGTTCCCCTCAAGGCCCTTCATCTTCATTATCCTCCTTTGGATGCTCCCTAATAACTTAATATCTTTCTTCTATTGCGGTGCCCAAAACTGCCACAATATTCCAGGTGAGGCCGTCCAAGTGCAGAGCAGAGCGGGACAATCCCCCTCCCTCTCCCAGCTGGCGATGCTTTGCCTGATGCCCCCAGGACACGGTTGCCCCTCCTGGCTGCCAGATTCAACTTGCCATCGACCAGGACCTCCAGGTCCCTTTCTGCGGCACCGCTTTCCAGCATCTCATCCCCCAGCCTGTACACACAACCAGGGTTGCCCCGTTCCAGGTGCAGAACTCGACACTCGCCCTTGTTAAACTACGGCTGGCGATTGCCCACCTCTCTGCCTGCCTGCCGTCTGCCTCTGCAGGGCAGAGGCTCTCTCCCTGCAGGGCAGGCCGCCGCCTACCCGCTCGGGACGCCGCGGTCTCCAGCAGCCGCTCCGCCCGGCACGGAAGCCCCGCGCGCAGCCCCCCAAACCCCGCACGGTGCGCCGCCGCGCGGGCGTCGGAAGGGCCCGGTCTGCCGGGCGGCTGCCCGCGGCTTCTGCCACGCCCCGCCCGGCCGGGCGTGTCCCGGCGGGGCTGCGGGAGCGGGGCGATCCCCGGCCGCGGGGAGGCGGCTCCGCCGAGCTCGGCAGTCCCGCGCCGCGCGGTGCGGGCGAACCGAGCCGTAGCCCCGCTTCTCTTCTTTGTGGCCGCGCCACTGCTGCTGAGGGCTCACTGCGAGGGCTCGCCGGCGTGCTACGGTTCGTGGTGAGCCAAGCCCCCGGCGCCGGCCGGCCCAGCAAGCAGCAGAGCAGTAGTAGTAGTAGTCAGTAGCAGCAGCAGCAGCAGCGCAGCAGCAGCCGCCGCCGCTAACAGGCCATGGCTGCAGCCCCTGGAGTTCAGCGACTGCTACCTGGACAGCCCCTGGTTCAGGGAGCGGGTGAGAGCTCACGAGGCGGAGCTGGAGAAGACCAATAAGTTTATCAAGGAGTTGCTGAAGGATGGGAAGAACCTGATCGCCGCGACCAAGAGTGAGTGGAGGGTGCGGGGGAGCGGCGGGGGCGCCGCGTGCGCGGGCCCGGCGCCGGGCGCTTTTGCCTCGCTGGTGTGCCGGAGGGCTTCGCACCGGCGTGCTCCAGCCTCTGCCTGGGGTCCCGCGTCAGCAGCTGCGGAGACGTGGGTCCTCTCCAGCCCTTCGCCGCGGAGGGGGGATAGGGGACAGAGCGGCTACATTCCCTGGTATCGCCTGTTGCCGGGCCTGGCTTGTGTGTTCGGCGGTGCCGCGTCCCGAGCCGGCTGCCGTGTGAAATCCCCTGGGGGGACTCGATTTCAGGCGTTCTCGGTGCGCTGCAAGCTGAGCGTCTGTGAATGGCATACCTGAACGTAACCCTGTCGTGTATGTGCATTTGCAGTCTGTGAAGAGGCTGATGAAAAATACCCCTTTGTCAGAAGTCTACGTGTGGTCGGGAATTATCAGACTTGTAGTGCTGCGGTGACAGCAGTAGTTACCAATTCTATGGGTTTGGTCTCTTAATTTGTGGTAGTGTTTTGTTAATTTTGTGTTTTACTCGTTGAATATGTGTATACTGTATATATAGGGTTAGCTCTGCTGTAGTTTATGTAAGAATCATGTCCTTTTCCTTGAATGACCGTGATAATGCACGTTCTTGATGTAGTATTGGGCTAATATGATTTTTACCATTTAACTTAAGATACAGTGGTGTAGTCCCCTAAATATCTAATAGGATGATCGTCTATACAGATTATTCAACTAAAACACTAATACAGCACTCTGGCACTGTGTTCTCAAAAGTGTGCAGCATCTTTGGTATCATGGTAAGCTTCTGAAAGTGGGCAACAATGCTGTCAAGATACTTCCCTTAAACTGGTAGGCATTTGGCCAATGGTTTGAGCAGTGTAGCTGCTGAGATATGGTGAAATTATAAAACACATATTTAACTCATTTTGTGCAAATAAGGAAACATCATTTACTGCTGCTGCCTCTGTTTGGTATGCCTGGATAAAAAGGTAGAAAATGCCATATCTAATTTCACTCATTTGTAGCTGTTATTCTTTGGCCAATTTACATTCACTTATTGCAAATCATGATCTTAGAGCATCATTTGAAATTTGTGACTTGAAGTGTTGGTATAAATCATCTTAACTTAGAGTGTAAAGTAAAAAAGTAAAAAAGTGTCCCTAAACTTGGATAAGAACAGTAGAGGGAAATCATTCCAATTCTATTTCTCAAGCATTGAGAGAGTATTTTGGCAACTGCCCCAAGCCCTTAGTTTCTCATGTATTGTTACATATACAGAACTTAATTGGAAAGTGGGGATGGTGGTGAGGAAAGTCCTAATTCGAATGAGCCTCCTGGCCACAGCAGAATCCTCTATTGGTAATTTTTGGCCCTGAGTGCAGTGCTCAATGTGCTTTCCTGTGTGTGTTGGCATCCAAGGGAGTCAGTGTGCTGACCAGAGCCACCTGGCCTGACAGAGCTTGATGAAATACTTAGGGCTAGCCGGTGAGAAATATTTCGAGAAGCTATTTGAGACCCTGCCCTGTGTTCAGGTCTAAGCAATGCCTTCCTCTCTGAGATGAGTCAGAAGTTTTATTCTTGAGTGTAGTTGCTGTAACTTATTCTAACAAACACGTGTGCCTCATCATACTTGTTTGAAAAGTAGAAACAGGACGGACCCTTCCTTACATTTCAGTTTTCTGCAGTTGTCTCTCCCCTTTACAGTGCCCTGAGTGACAGGGTTGAAGCTGAGATACCTTCCTCTGGTGCTGGTGAAGCATTGCCACAGTTCAACAGGCATTAAATATAAATTGAACCGGAGGAAACACAAGGAGAAGTTAAAACCCTCCAGAACCCCAGTGGTTAGGGTATTGGTCCTTCTTGTGTTTTCAGAAGAAAACATCAGCATCTGAATTCTTTGAGGAGCCTGATTCATTTGCTGTCAGGAAACTGAATGGCATTAGTATTTGATCCAAAAAAACAAGCTTGAGAAGTGGTCTAGACACAGAGCTAGCTATTCACTTCTGTCAGAACTGCATTTTCTGCACAAAGACAGGCTTACTGCAATTTAGAGAATGTGATAATAAAGCAGGGCATAGCAAGCTTAGGTGACTGCCTCTTAGACAACAGTTGATTACAACTTTTAGAAAATTGTTTTAGTCTTTTGAACAAAAAATGTCATCTTAACAATAGCTAAAATATTTCTCTATTTCTAGAACCAGGTAGATTATGGGATTTGTATCTGGTTTAATTGATTTCTGAGCATAATAAGGTTCTCTGAATGGTCTGTAAAATATAAAATGTGGTAGGTGCACTATTGTTCTTAAATTTGTGGGAAATTAAGGGACTACAATAGACACCACCTGCATTCTCCCCCTCCCCCCTTAGTGCTTTCCTTATTTCACTTGTAAAGCAGCCACTTACAACAAACGTTGCAGGGATTCTTTAGGTGTGAATAACTGATGTAATTGAATAGATCCCACTTCCTGCTTGACAGACAGCCCTGTAAGTGACTTTGGTGCTGCCTGCACTGGGTTACATCTTGACAGCTGGAAGCAGATACTGCTACCACTCCCCCTATTTCACAGGAGCTGTCAGTGTCTCACAGGACAGAAGAGTATCATGATGTGGATCCTCTCTTTAGCTCTCTTCCATTTGTCTCCTCGGTTGTATGGGATTGTACTTTTCACCTGAATCTCCGAAGAATTGATTTTTGTTTGTACAGGACTATGGTACTTAAAAAAAAAAAAAAAAGAGAGAGACAATGGAAAAAAGGAGGATCTTTTACATTCTTAATTGTTGAATTTCCAGAGTGAAGCATACTTCAAGTGTATCTTTGCACTTTAAAGTTTCAGTAGTTTCAAGAATGTGATAGAAAGATAAACAAGACTGACTCAAAGCTGTCTGTTTCCTGTGTAATGGTTTGAATCACTGAGTTGTCTAGTTCAACCTTCATTTTGGAAAATGAATAAACAATAGGTGGCTCTTTCTCTATTTTGCAACAGTTAAATACGTTTATAAGGAGTACAGAAAGAGATTTTTTGCCGCTCTTAGTAATCATTAAATAAATACAAGTGGTATACAGGTATGCTTTTTAAAATAGAAATGTAGTCTTTCTCAGGGGATTCCAGTTCAGTTAAACAAGTTAGGATCAAAATAGTTTGTAAATAACTTCTGGATGGAGCTAGTTGGGCTTCTGTTGAGAGAAACCGAATTTAAAGATGCCTGATCAGAGAGTTCTTATTTTGAATCATGAAAGGAACTTGAGCTCTTAGTTCTAAGCTCTTAAAAATCTGAGGTGCAAGTTGTTTGAAGCTAGAGGATACACTAGATATTATGTACAAACACTATGTATTTGCTTCTATATTAGTCCAACTCTGGACTCTTGATGAGTGTGAGATTTATTTGGGTTTTTTGAAGATATTTTTTTGAAGGTGAGACTTTTCCCTAAACCCATAGTAGGAGCTGCCACTTCTTATGAGACATGAGGGTGGAGTAGGAAGAGTCAGCAGGAGAATAGGTTTTGGCCCTGGGTATCTCACTGGGGGTTTGCAAAGGATACTCGTGAGTGTGTGCTCACAGCTATTCCACATGCCTGAAAGCACAGCCTCCCCATTCTTGGATTTAGGCTCAAATCAGAGCAGAATTCTGTTTGAGTCAACTGCAGTGATTTTGTAATGGGCTGGTGAAGACAGAAGATGGATGGAAAAGGCAAGACAACAGGAAAGTTGAGTTCCTCAGGAGGCTTTCAAGAGGTGTCCTGTCCGCAGTGCCCATCTGAGGGAAGCCTAGACGAAGTTTGATGGGGAAGGATACCTCACATGGGCCTCTTGGCCTTTCAGCAAGTCAGGATCAACTGCTGCTGTGTGACACCACAGTGTTCAAATACTCTTCACTCCTGCTAGAATGCAGAGCAGCCACCTCCCTCCGCTTGCATCCTGCAAAACTTGCTACCCAGCGGCCCCATTGTGTGCTTGTCACTGGAGCAGGTCTGTCTCTCATTCCACTGCTGTCTCTGTTTCAGCTGGGTGCAGGGTAGTTCCTCCTGTACCCTGAGGTTTTGGGTTGTAAACTCGGTTCTGTGGTGTCTTAGGCCTTGTATTTGATGCAGTGGACATCCTGGCTCCCCAGTTTTGATCTCTGCAGACAGCTCGATCTGCTCACACTTCTGATGACTATTTTTTATTGCTATTTTTGTTTTATGTTTTTCAGAGAAGAGTTGCTTCTTGCATTCTTCCAGACAGAATACAAAACTAGAACTATATTTATTTAATCTACAGAAAGAGCTAGTTGGAAAATAAAGAGTTATTGCTAATTGTTACTAGAGAATGCTGGTTTACTTCAGGGAGTATATCTGCCTTCAAGAGAAAAAAAAGTTGATAGTTCTCTTTCCTTTCCTCTGAAGTGTTTTTAGTCATTGGTTGTTTACAAGTTTGCCAGCAAAAAGTAAAGGAGACAGGAAATCTTGTCAGCAAGAGGAATAAAGCCACTCCCAGTCCCATCTCCAACCTAGGAGAATATACTGAATCTTTCTTTTGACAAAGTTGACTAAGAACCTAATCCAGTCTCAAGAACCACTCTGATGTCTGTGTTGTCCAAACCCATAATCTCTTTTCTTGGCCAGTTCTCTTAGTGTGTGGTGGTGGTTGACCTTTCAGACACTGGTCTACAGTAGGGTTTTGGTCTGACCTGGAACGTACATTATTATGTAAATGTAAAGGCTGTGGTAATCCACATAATAAGACCACATGAAAGCCTCTCAGATCACTTGAACCATGGTGCTTTTTTTTTTTTCTTAAGGACTAATTGTCCATTTTTTAAAGCTTTCCTTAGTATAATCTGCAGTTACAAAACCACGTACAGTGTGTGCCAGCTCTCAGTCTTAGGAATTTTCTGCAACAAAAATGTTGTTCTGCTGACACTTTAGTACATGTCAAAGAAGTAAGGTAAAACTATCAATATAGCTTTAATAGTTTATTAATAACTTCTAGAGAAGAAATGGGCATTCACTAAAGATTTAGGAAGAATCCAAAGACTGAGTAAAAACTAATGTCATTCCAGGGGAGTGGGGATTATTGTGAGAGGGCCTTAGTTGAACTTGAGTGGAAAGTTTCTTAAATCAACTGTGGTTATTTAGGACACTGATTAATCCACCTTGAATTCAGTGACAGCTCTGAAGTAATAGATCTTCACATTTAGTGTTTTAGAAAGCTATTTTATTTTTCAATTAGTACCTCAAACCCAAGCTTTATTTCTATTGTAAGGCATGCTTTAGGTGTCATAACCATAAGCAAATCAATGCCTTTAGTGAACACTCTGGGATTTAAATCTGAAATATACTTTGCTAGGGCCAAGCTAGATACAAATTTCTACCAGGACAGCACTAGATCCTGTGTTGCAAAGACTACTGAGTAAGATGTACCTTTAAAAAAAAAACAAAACACTTTCATTTGGAATTAAGCTCAATAATGGAAACATTAGAAAACTAAGGCAAACAGGTACTTTGGGGCCCATCTGATAAAGCTTTCCCTTAAGAAAGAGCTGCTTATAATAGAATGTTGCTTTTGCCTTCCCTTCAAGATAATTGCCACAGCTGGGGCCTAATTAACTATGGCAGTACTTTTCTTTTTTCCCCTCTACTTGTCGATAAAGTTGCTTGCTTTAAGGATCAGGCAAGTGCTTTCTTTTGAGAAAGTACTCTGAAGAACATTGTGTTTAGCTCCACCCCAAGTAAAGCATTCGTTACTGTGTCAGTAGCTATAAAAAGTGTCAGACTCATTCTGTGGAGGATGCCAGTTTGTCATCTTGAATCTCGTCTCTTCAGCTTGATTTACTTACTGACTCCATTACCATCTTTGTCCTGTAGATGTTCCACTGTTCTTTTTTTTTTTTCCATATTAAAAGTGAGCTAGAAAATGTGATGTCAGATAATATGAAATTTTCACGATAATATGAAATAATATGAAATTTCATGAATTTATATGGATGTTCTTGGTGCTGGGGGATGTGACAGGCTGTTGTTAAATGAATGTCTTTTAATCTTTTGGGGAAAACACATCATTTTTCAGCTCTAGATAAAATGTGTAAGCAGTCATTAAAGAGAATGTCAGTGATCAGTGTAACTGTCAGTCTTCAGGGCAAAACCAACAGAAATAAATTTGTAATTTTTAGAGAAATTGCCTGGTTGATCATGTTGAAAAGTTTTTGTTGTTTTTTTGGTTGTTGTTGTTGGGTTTTGTTGTTTGTTTGTTTGTTTGTTTTTAAACAACAAATGTTATAGAAATGTAATTTTAGAATTACATGGAATCTCAGTCTGTCTTAAAGAGTTGGAATAAAGGGTGGATTTGCCTTACAGTTTGTAACATGTAAACACCTGCTTGCAATTAAGTGAAGAAAAATAGGCCCACTGCTAAGGCTGCAGGTGTATGCTGTACCTAAAATTATCCTGTGCTTGCCAGCTGTGTATTGCAAAAATGTTTCAAATTTTAACAAGCAGAGCTTACGACACTGATAACAGTTCTCAAATCAAGTCTAAAATAACTTCATAACGTTTTATTGAGGCAGAACGTCTCCTTCTGATTGACACAGTTTCTTTTTCCAGGGTGGCAGAGGGGACAGTGCTATGTTGATACTTTTATTCATTTTATTTATTTTTCCCCTAGTGTACAGCAAGGGGAGTAGAAACAGGCCGGGTGTTCTGCCCTTGTTTTAGAAAGGAGCATGTGGAAACATGCTTGGAATGGCACTGAAGAACTGCATCCCAGTGCTTCTCTCTTCCTCCCCAGCTGTCTTTTAACATTACGTAATTAATGTCTATAGTTTACGTTGACTTCAGTGCTTTTGTTTTACAATGCCAGCTTCAGTCCCTGCTGCAGCACTTAACATGTTAATCTAAAAAGCAGAGGCTTGGCTGTTGGAGGGAGACAGTCCACAGTGTGTCAATCTTGGCAATATGCTTAATGTTTTGATAGTGTGGGTTGTGGCTTCTTTAGATAATTTTTATGACTTGCTTATGTCTGCTAGGGTTTCCTTTTGGGTTTAATGTCACTTTTTTAAGTTTCGAGACCAGACTTACTGTTGTTCTTTGACAGTGGTTCTTAACATGTTACAACATTCCCAGTGTTTTGCTTATCTTTTAAATGTCTTCAAGATTTTGAGTTGGCTATCAAAGGCACTTTGAACAAAGTTGAATGCTTTCTGGAATATCTAGTGAATGTAAAATATATGTTCAAATAAACTTGGGCACAACATTGGCAGAATAGTTTTAAGGAACTACAGTTCAGGGAATTTAACATCTCTCTGCTGGTAGTTGCTGCCACCCACTGTAGTTGTCAGTCTTAATCAGCACCCAAAATCTGCCTTGTTGCTAAGTCAAACTCATCTTCTTTGCCAAGTTTAAACTAAGCCATCAATTTTGCAATGAGTTGAGTGAGGCAAGCTCATGTGCTCCATCCCAGCAGTTCCTTTGGAGGTTGTTGTTGCCCTTTGGGTGTGACTTTGATAGAAGAGAGGGCAGTAATTTATAATGCCCCATGTTATACATCTGGGATAGATGTGTGCCTTCTGTCCAAAGTGCATGTTTAGCTATCTCACTGGGAAATAAGACACTGGAAAGGGAAGTCTGTGGCTGAGTTTACACTATCCTCAAATTCTTTTTCTAAACAGACATTTTTGGGATTTTTTGACAGCCTCAATGTCGTGTTATTGCTTTTCCATACCAGCTCGTGACTATGGATGGAGCTTCTTGCAGATACCCTGTTCTTTGTGAATGCCTGTTACTCCTTCTGCTCTGTTTTTGTTTCCTTCCTTTGTTGTTCTTTTCCATCCTGTGTGTTTGCTCATCTTTCAGGATAAAAATAGAGAGAAAACATCCAAGCCCTCAGAAGCAATGTGGCCATCACAGGCCAAGGCCAGATCAGAAGTTCCTGTAAATCATTCGTGTTAGGCTTGTCCTCTGTGGGAAAGGAGCAGCGTGGGGGGAAAAAATGATCTACAGAGATGGAAAATCACAGTGTTATTAAACAGACTGTGGTTTAATAGCCCACACCTTTGAATAAATGTCCTGTTGTTACCTCTTTAATTGAGAGGACTGGGTAGGTGGGGGTTATCTGCTCAATAAATAGGTCAGAGAGAGGCTTCGCCTCTCAGATCTGGTTTTTACAGCTTCTCTCAGTTCTCCTCAGCTTTTGTATATGCACCTGGCTGGTTGGGACTGCATGTCCTTGAAGAAGAAAAACAATGCTTTGTTTAATTTGGCAGGGAAAATTGAGTATCCAGGATGAAACTGAGCTGGGCTGTGTACCAGGCCTGGGCCTTGAAGGACATTGTAGTGTGTGTGGTGGACAGGAGTAGGTTCTCAGCCACTTTGTTGCTAATGAGCATTTTTTAGCTTGGAAATTTCTCCATTTCCTCCATTAGGCTGATGTGTGGAGGCTTAGAAATGATGAATGAATCAATGGTGAAGAGTCTGAAGCTCGTTGCACTTCAAGCATTTCAGCCTTAAGAAAAATTGGACTGTATGTATCTAATCTCAAAAGCTGTGCTCTCTTTCCAAGCACCTTATTTTTGTTTGTCTTCTTCTGTTATTTTGTCAGTCATTAGAAAGAGTTGCATGCTTTGAAAAATATTAATAATATTTGAATGTGGGTATGATGGAACAAGAAAAAAAATAAATTTTGTAGCAGTTTTAAGTTAATATAGTTATGCTTCTTCAAAAGAAATCCTACTATCTTGCAAACAGGTGGAGGGAACAGGCTACCAGGTCACTAAGGACCTGAGAAAAACTTCTGGAAATATCATTTTGACAGTGGGTTGCAGTTCTTAGAAATCTGTCATGGGGCTGAGCTTGTAGTTTATGTGGATTAGCAGACTGGGAATGCTGCACAGTTTCAGCCTTTGGAATACGTCAGCACTCTGAGAACAAAGCAGTATAACTTGTCCATACTTTTTTCCTGTTAAGATATCAGGTTGTGAGCTATTGCTGTTGAAGAGGCCTGGACCAACTGACAAACTCAGTCATGAGCCAGATGACTGTTCTTCCAAAGCTTTTGTCTGTTCAGCTTCTCGACCTGGAAGCTTTTCAGGAACAAAGCTGACTTTGTCTAGTCTGCTCTTAAACACTTGCTCTGTGGTAATATTACTGCGCTTGTACTGTGCTTCATTTTTCTTTGTTTTCAGTCATTTCAAAATGCACAGTTTCAAATTTCTGTTGTGCCTCTTGCCTAGCTGCTCCCTTGTTCCAACAGATTAAACATCTTTGCTATAAGAAATAAAAGTACCTGGAAATAAAAGAACCTGGAAGTATTGCATCTTTTGTGGTTTTTTGTTTGGGTTTTTTTGGTGAGGTTTTGTTTCTTTGTTCGACTTTTATTATTATTTTTGTTTTATTTTATGCTTTTTATTTTTAGAAGTGTTATGGTTTATACCCCAGCCAGCAACCAAGCCCCATGCAGCTCCCCGCTCACTCCCCCACCAGTGGGATTGGGAAGAGAATCAGAAGGGTAAAAGGCAGAAAACTCGTGGGTTAGGATATTGACAGTTTAATAGGGAAGCTAAAAGCTGTACACAAAAGCAAAGCAACACAGGGAATTCATTCACTACTTCCCATGGCCATGCAGGTGCTCAGCCATCTCCAGGAGAGCAGGGCCCCATCATGCATGGCAGTTACTTGGGAAGACAAATGTCATCACTCCAAACCTCCCCCCCTTTATATACTGAGCATGACTTTATATGGTCTGGAATATCCCTTTGGTCAGCTTGGGTCACCTGTCCTGGTTGTGTCTCATCCCAGCTTTCCATGCACCTCCAGCTTCCTTGCTGGCATGGCAGTACAAAAAGAAGAAAAAGCCTTGGCTCTGTGTAAGCCCCGCTCAGTAATAAGAAAAACAGCTCTATTATCATCACTGTGTTCAGCACAAATTCAAAACTCAGCCCCATACCAGCCACTGTGAAGAAACTTAATATCTCAGCCAAAAACAACACAAAAAGTAAAAGAATCTTATGCAAAAGAGAATCTAGGAAAACTTCTCTGTCCCATGACCATTTTTTTTTGTTTCACAAGACACATCTGTGTGTCTTCCATTACTGCTTGTCCTGTGGGGTTTTGTAGGGTTGCACCTGAGGGGAAAGGCTGCCATCCTGAGGGGTAGGGAATTAACTAGTCGAGCATGGAAATTTAATGTTGGCACCTGCTTCTCTTCTCTCACTGGAGTTTTTTGCAATGTTTTGTGGAGGAATGGTGCTAAGCTCCAGACATGCAGCTAAAGTTTTTGTGTAGCTAGTATAATGAACTAGACAAATATTTGTGTTACGTCCTTGAATGTTGTGTGTAGGAACTTGGTTCTCCATTTAGATGAGCTTTACTGAAGGCCTGTAGCAAAACTGAAGGACATTAGAACCCAGTGAGACAAGATACTGTGGCTTAAGAAGAACTGAAGTGTGTTCTCTGACTCATCACTCTGTTGCAGAGCCCAAGCACCTGAGGACTGATGGCCATTTTCTCTAGATAGTGCTCAAGCAGTGAGTATCTGAAGATACTGATGACTAGAAATGCCCTCCTGGAGGGCTGAGATCTGATGCCAAGCAGATTGGAAGATCCATGAGAGGTTGGGTCTGATTGACCTAACAGAAAATGCATTTTGTCATGTGTATGCAACTATTACACAATACATGTAGTATATGATATCCTACATGCAAATATTTTTGGAAAATGTAGCTTTGAGACTCAATGGAAATGTTTCTTTTCACTTATCTGGAAATTTTAAATTTCCCTTCCTGCCTCTATTAACAACTTTCATATATCTGTAATTCGAATGTGTCTTAGATATAATTTCCTCTTTTTTATTTACAAAAATACTTTATATTTTGATATAACATAGTTTGTATTGTATATGGGGTCTTTTTTTTTTTAATTGCTGCTATAGCTTCCTCCTCAGGTCAGTCCTGAGAATCTTGCTCTAGTGGACATGTTTCCTGTCTGCAAGCTTAGATGCTGTTTTATGGTGTGAACTAAAGAGGCAAGCTGTCTAGAGAAGTGATTTTCTGAGCAGCTTTGGGCAAGCCCTTCACCTTTTTATATCTCAGATTTCAGCATTTCATGGATATTGGAATATCACAGAGAAGTGTTTTGTATCATTCCCTTCTTCATTAGGGAAGACTGCACCCACTGCTCTTTTTCTGTAGTCATTATTTGAATTGAGCAATAGTTATAAACCTCTTGTATCCTCTTCAAGTAAATTAACATAATATAGAATCCAGTAGGAGAATGTACCATATTCTCCTACACTCGTGTTGGACATCTCAGTATGGAGGGTGTGGCACTCTGAGCTCAGAAAGCAGCTGTTCTGCTTTTGACATGCAGATTATTCAAGTGGAAATTTAAGTCAGCAGTTTGGCTTTTCTAAGGTTTGTAGCATATCATAATTCACTTTTTTTATAGAAAGTATCCTTATGTGAAGAAAAACAGGTATGCCAACCTTGCAATAACACTTTCTGGACATGGTGAAAGCCACTTCAGATTTGTGAAGTTATTGCAAAGCTTGCTTCACTGAAAAGTTTTTATTTTCCCTCATTGTACCTTTTGTTTGTAGTTCTTTAAATGAAAGTGTTTGCAAGAAAGGTGGCTTTGATACCTTCTTGAAAATTAGTTTGGCATTATTACCATTAATGCATTTAAAAATACAGTTAGGAATTAAGATGTCAGTCAAGAAAAGTAGCAGCATTTTTTTGGATGGAGGAAGCAACTGGACCACATAGCAATTAATCTGATAGTATCTCCCTGACACTTCTCTCTGGTACAGGAAAAAGTTTCTCTAAATGGAACTTAACTGGGTTTGTAAGCAACATGTAACAGAAACAAGTAATCAAAGCCTCTCCTGGAACAAAAGCTTCTGATGCTGCAAAAGTGTCAAATAACCCCCAAATAATTCTATCAATATTTATTTCAGTTTCAGTCCCTTTATAAATAAAGTTTGCTGTGTATGCTTTCTGTTCCTGTAGTGATAGCTATGGTTTGCTTGCTTTTAAGATCTTGAAGACCTGTGAGCAGACAAAAAGGACTGTATGCTTTTGATGTCTCAGATTTGATAGTAAATCCCTGTCAAGGAAATTTGTGTCTTTAAGTGTAAAGAGCATTATCTTTTGAGTAAGGATGCTCTTCTTCATAGATTTTTTTTTTCCTCTGAAGCCCTTTCTTTCAGTTTCTCTTTTAAATATAGAAAATTCCTGTATTTTAATAGTGGTGAGGAGGTGATCTCACGTTTCATGAGGATATTATTGAATGGCCTTATTGGAACATTGCTTCCTATACACTATTATTAGTGTAGTAGTCGAGAGAGATATGAGCAGCTGCCGAATTTTGTTCTGACTGCCTGGATGGGTGTGTTGGGGTGACATTCACAAAGTGACAAGTAGAGACACTGGGGGATGCCAGGATGGATTTTTGATTGGAAAATAGTTGACATTAGCTCAGTGGTTTGTGATTCTATCTTTTCTCTCTGTCTCCCTTCTGAGAGGTCTTAGTAGCATGACTTTTCAGATGAGTCTTGCTGTAGCCACCAGAAACTGCTGTCTGCTTCACCTCATTTGATGTCTTTAGCTGCCTGTTCTGGTTAAAGTTTATAAAGAAAATTTATGTGAATGTTCTAGTTTGAGTATTAAGGATGAGCAGGAAAGGTCCAATAGGCATGGGGTTTAGCACTTGCTAGCATGGAAACATGCTTGGGGTTCCTAAGAGTGTTTGGAACAGAACTTGTAGGGCAGAACAAAGGCTGAATCAAGTCCTCTCTGAAGTAGGAACTTCTAATTCCTTGCTAGGCTTTGGAAAATTATGGTTTGGATTTTTAAAATAATTTTTCCTGTGTTTCCATGCATCTACCGTTGTTTTTTCCCTACCTGGTTAGAGTTTATTGAGTAGGAATAATTTACTGAAAGACCAAGAGCAGAATAAATACTGTCTGGTGGTTGCCACAGCATTGCCACAGGCCATGGATGTTACAGAGCAGAGGATTCTCTGCTGGCAAGTTAATGACAAAACCAGTAGAAATGTTGTTCCCAGGTTTTATTTTTCTTTTTCTTTCCCCAGAGTAAACTGCCATCTCTCCTGGTTGCATCCCTCCCTTACAAAACCTTAAGTGTTGCCAATGTCAGTTGAATTTTTAGTCACAGGAGAACAATTAGAGGAGAAAAAGACAGGGCTTTTGTATCTCTATAAAATAGCAGATGGAATACATTGATGTCAGTAATTAGTAATGTCAGAGAAAGACAGCATGTCAGTTCTCTTCTAAGGAGGGGGGTGCTGGGATTTCTCTCTTGCTTGGTTTTGTTTTGTTTTTTTTTTTAAGTCACTTGCTTATTCCCAATTGCTTTGCTTTAAGAGAGGGACTCCTTATGATGCTCTCTAGTGCAGTTTTCCTCAGCCTTTTCAGAGGAAAGGATTCTGTAACTTTTTCCAGGGAAAAAAAAACCTATACTGTTTTGTACAACGTTATGTAATAATGCTGTGGTAGCATTCATTTATTGAGCATTATTGAGTGAACTTGTGCATTTGTTTTCCTTTTCCCATGTGTTTTTTTTGTTTGCTTAAATGTGTTAGGTTTGATTTCTGGCAGTCACTTTTCTCAAATTGCCTTTTGATGCTGTGTGGACTTCTCATACTTTTTGGATCAAAGCCCATGGGAATGTTTCATTGGTATGTGCAGTATTGGGAGCTGAGAATTCCTTGGTGTCAGTAAACAGTTCAATTAATTTTTGTTTGTTTTCTTAAGTTATAATGATGTTTGTCTGTGAGCTGGTTTAATGTTTGTTTTCATTTCAGGAAGATACATAGTTACTGTTTTAAGTGGATAATGAATGTGAATGGAGAGAATTGAGAGTTGTTGTTCTGTGTCTAAGTAAAATGAAGCACGTCCGTCTGGCAATGACTAATCCCTCTGCATACTGTTAGTGATATGAAATAATTAAAGCATTTTCTTTGGACCTGAATTCCTGCTTTGCCCTATGCTCCTGCAGTGAACAGCTTGGTGTGCTAGGGACTCTTGATAGCAAGAAGTTCCTTATTTAGGGTTGCCACTAGAAAAAAAACCAGTAGAAGGATCTGTGTGCAAGAAATGTCATCAGGAAAACGAAAGGTGAATTTGCTTGCTTATGATCAGCCAAGTCACAACCCGTTTTAAAGTCCTGGTAATGACGTCCGGTGTTCTATTTGTAGCATTGCTTTTTTTTGGTCAGGTAAAGTATGTTCACTTTAAAACACATTAATAGGAGATTAGTCTTAAAAATAAACAAACAAACCTCTTAACCTATATAGCACTTAAAAAAAAATCCAAAGTGCGTGAAGCATTTTGGATGGTAGCCTTTCAACATGCTGTGAAGTAGGTTGGGCTGCTGGTTCTGTTTACAGATGGGTGAAGTGAGAGGCCAAGTGATTAGATAGGATTGCACATCGAGGCATCACTGGAGATGGAGTTAGTTATTAGGAGGCCCTGCCATTTAACCTTATTGCCTGTGCATTAGCATATTCATCGTATCATCACTCTCTACAACTCCCTGAAAGGAGGTTGTAGCCAGGTGGAGGTTGGTCTCTTCTCCCAGGCATCTGTCAGTAAGACAAGAGGGCATGGTCTTAAGCTCTGCCAGAGGAGTTTCAGGTTGGATATTAGAGGAAGAAATTCTTTACAGAGAGGGTAATCAGCCATTGGAATGGGCTGCCAAGGGAGGTGGTGGATTCTCCATCCCTGGAGGTTTTTAAGATGAGACTGGATGTGGCACTGAGTGCCATGGTCTAGTAACCACAGTGGTAGTGGATCAAGGGTTGGACTTGATGATCTCAGAGGTCCCTTCCAACCTGGCTGATTCTATGATTTTGTTTTGTAAGATAACTTGGAGACACTGGGATTGTATTGGGAATTGTATGACAATTTCAGACTACCCATTCAATTCCCTAACCAGTGATTCCCTAATCAGAACTGGTTTGGTGTAGGTGCATACAGATTTGAAGATGACTGGATTTGAAGATGTTGGATTTGAAATGCTTGGTTTTATTGCATGTTAAATGTTCCAGTGAGGCAGTGAATGCACCTGTTTGATTCTTTGCACTTTCTGGAATATGAAGGTTGTGGGACTGTGCTTGCCTTGGTGCCATGTTAGATTTGGGAATGTGCAGGCTTCTGGTGGGTGGAAATGTACCCCAAATCTAGCAGTTGGTTCCAGAGGTACATCTAGTCAGGCAATAGTCTATAGAAACTGTACTAGTCATAGTATAGTGGCTTTGGCTTGGCTTATCCAAACCTTGCCTTGTGCCTGGCAGATCTTTCTGGCTGAAGGTGCAGGTGGCTGTCCCACCCTGTGCACATGCTGACCCTGCTGCTGGTCCTGGCTGTGTCCCCTGGCTTAGTCCTGCCTCCCCACTGCTCCTTGCTACAGTCTGCCCCAGACACAGCCATAGCCAGCTGCACCCTTTCAAGCTCACTGCCAGCTGTGGCTCACTTTTCTCCTCTTCCTATGTCAGTGACCCTACCCAACCTAGTCTCTGTCTTAACAGATGGTTTCTATTGACACCAGTCCTAAATTTAGCCCTAAATTGTTCCTTCTGGACCCATCCTTAGTCCTAATTTGGTGACTGCAGCCTTTAGCAGATACAAGCCAAGAAAGGAAGTTTTCCCTGCTGATGCTAATGTCATCATCTGGCAAACCTCTGCTGAACCTAGCAATGAGTATTCCTGCTGGCTGCTACCCAGCCCTAAAAGTAATTGACTGAATTCTTGGATCCTTCTTTTTCTGTGTGTTGACAGTGGTAACTAATAACAGAAAAAAAAGATTATCTGACAACCCTGCAAGTGAATCCTAGCTCAAGTCTTGCCCTAACACAAAGCAGGTGGCTCCCACTGAACTGCTAAAAGATGCATGAACTAAAACTTGGTTCCATTGTTTTACATTGGTTAATTATAGACAAATGTCTTAGAGTAGCATGAATCTTTGGAAAACAGAAGTGAAGATTATAAAATATTTGTAAACCCAGTGTGTTTACACCAATAGGAAAGAAGATGACAAAATGAGAATCAGAAGTGAGTTGGATTTTTCATGAGCAACAATCAGCTTAATTGTAAGTTGCCAATAGTCACAAAGTTTTCAATTTTTAAGGTAATTTGGTATTAGTATTACGTGCCTTATAAAGCATTTTCTTAATCTCTGTTACTAATAAGGAGAAAAGGATAGTTGTGCTCTGAGTTGACATCAGACCAAGAATGCAAGAAGACTATTTATGCAGAGGTTCCCATTTGCAGATGCCTGCTGTGGGATTGAGACAGATAGCAAGGGATGATTCCCTTCCCCCTCCCTCCCATAACTTTATATGTGAAAGAAAACAAGTGCTTTTCCTTTCCATTTGTATCCATATAGCCAATTTTATGTCTCATCTGTCTTGATGGCACTGTGTTTAAAGTTTTAAATACAGAGGGATTAGATAATGACTTTATGTATCTTTTACTGAGAGAAATTAATTTCTGTGGAGAAAACTCCCTTCGTTTTACCAGGCTGTAATTAGGAAATCACTGTCTATTTTCTGTCCTCAGTTTTATATAATCTGTGCAACTGTGAGCACTGTTCAAAACTTACTGTACTACCTTTGTCTGAGGTTCCTGCACTAGTCTTTGGTGTGCTTTACTTTGTTTTGGTGTAGGTTGCTGAGATGTAGAAACTGTGGGGAATCAGCTTGTGATACTTATGTTTGGTTTTATTTTGTGTCTGTTATTGCTTACTCTATACTCTAAATAAATGTGGGATCAAATGACTTGTTTTGAAAGAGTGGGCTGTGTTGGAGAAAAGCCATAATGTTGTGCTGTGGGTTTTGGCCACAGGAACAGAGCAGTCTTCTCAAAGGAGTGAATCTTATCTTATTTCTGTTTTTCTTTAGAGATTTCTTTCTCTTCAGATTTCTGTCTCTTGACATCCCAAGGCATCTCTTCTTTCTCTTGCATCACCCCACGGTTATACAACACTTGTGAGCATTCTTGTGGTCAGCAACATATATTAGTACAAGTTGGACTCCCAGCTTTAAATGTGCCTCTTAAGAAGTGAAGATGAAAAAAGAAACAAGTATTTGAGAGTACCAAGGACCTATGTTCATCTGGATGCACATTTGTATTCCAAGTCTTATACATCCTATGTGTGAAACTGTGATGGCGGAAGAGAGAAAGGCCCTGCTGGAGCTTCCAGAGGAAAAGCTAATAATGCTTTACAGCACTAGGCCTGGGGTTAGATATTATCTCTTGCTGCAAGTGCACCCTCCCTAGTCTCTCGTTAACACAACTTCTGTAAGGCCCAGAGCCTGCTTGTGAGAGACTTTGTCCTGTGCTGGAGTCTCAGGCACTGCAACTCCCTCTTCTTGACACTTTTCCACCCACATCCCCACCTTGGCTTTCAGGCCTTCTGTGTGTGGTTTAGTGACACAGTATCTTGGGTGTGAGGATAGTTTGGATGTTTTAATGGCTTCCATGCTGTATACATTTGAATTTCAGTGTCCCCACGCTCTTGGTATGTCACCTGTTGTTAGCACAAATAGGTTTGCTATTAGACCCTGGATGTAGGGGCATCTCACACAACCTGTACGTGACTAAGGACTGCAGAGCTGTGCTTCCTGCTCTTTGCTCTCGTGTGTCCTTGCAGAATGTTTGCTTTCTGTGCCTGCTCTGCCTCTTCTCCTGTAAGATACAGCTATCATTTCTATTTAAACAATTCTTTGTATAATCTCTCCTCTGTACACTGAAGCAAAGGAGTTGAAGTATAAGTTATCTCAGAACTATTCTAAGTCTCTGAGGAAAGTGGATATTGTGCTCTCCCTTCTTGCATGTGTGGCTGCAGCATGTATCCATTACACTGGATCCTTGCTTAAATCAGATGTGCCAATATGCTTCTCCTTGAATAATCTTCCTTGTACTCTTAAGATAGACATTTATGCTTAAAATACTGCCTGAACATTTAATTGTTTTGGGTGGGTATTTCAGGTAGTATGAGTAATGTTCATATTGTGTTCCTATGAGCTGCCACTGGTATTTGTACATGTACTTGTGTGTTGCATCCTGGTATCTGTGTACCCTTCACCCATGACAGGTAATGAAAGGAGGAAACATCCACTAACTAGAAAAACTTGTAATTCAGTCCATATACCTTCTTTGATATGCTGTCCCTTCCTAGACAGGGTTGCTATTTGAATTGCAGGATCTAAAGGTAAGGGCAGAATAGCCTAAAGCACTCTGTCAAACTAATACAGAAGCCTTCGTAATTGGTACAATTAAAACCAGTATAATTTCTGTAGCAGCCATCATGTAGAAAGACAACCTCATACATGTGATTGTAAACACGACAGGCAGTATTTCTTATACATCATGGGTCACTGAATTCCTGGCAGTCCTTGTAAAGGCTTGCTGGCCAGTGATTATTTATGTAATTTATTGGGGGAAAAACTGTCAGCAAAACTACAAGCCTCGGTTGAGCTGGGTTAGATTTGCTATACACCATGGCCTCCACTAGGGCTTTGGCAAGTGCACCTTTCCCGAATACTGTGAAAGACCTTGTCAAGCTGTCTCTGATAATTAGATTTGACACAGTTAATACCTGAAACACAGGCGGGACAGTCATGTGGCCAAATCATGGCTTGTCAGCAGCGAATGTGTTTGTATTGAGCTGCCTGTGTTGTTTTTGTGAAGGGAGCATTGCATAAAAGAACATCTAGAAAAAATTCTGTAGATACTCGGTCCATTCTGTGCTGAAATAAAAGGTTATCGTTCTTCCACGCCAAACTGCTATTTATATATTTGACTAGAGCATAAGAACATTCCTTGTTTGATAAGCAGCTGTGCAGATGTTGTAAAGGACTGCAAACAGGTTGACTCGGAGTATCCGATAGGCACATCCTGTGACTGTTGTCCATCCTTCCCAGTGCTGGGGTGCAGCAACATTTAACCATGTTATCTTTTTAGTTTACTCTTGACCTCGTGTTTCCTCGCTTGTGGTTTTTTTTTTAAATGGATTATAGCGCTGGATTAAGTAAAACTGTCATGCAATGTGTTAGGTGCTGCTGTTGCTTTCTTAAATGGCAAGGGAGGGAAGCAATTTAGAAATAGAAATCAACTAAAGCATAAGTGTGCAGAAGTGTCCCTGTGCATGACTGCTGAAATTGTAGATAACATGACCAAGATAATTTAACTTTTGCATTGGATAAAATAATCCTCCAGCAACCTGAGATTTCTATTGGCATCATTTCTCCAGAATAAATATACAATGTGCAAATCCTGGCTTTTAAGTTTAAGAAAAAGCACTAAGTATTATTTTCTGTTCCCATATTGCCTTTCTGTGATTTTTAGATCAAAATTTTCTCATTTATATTAAGAAATGAAAATATATTTAGCTTGCTAATAAGAGAGCTTCGTTATTTATATTGTAAGCAAATTCCTAAGGGAGATGCTGGGAAGATAAGTGCATGATGCAACCTGAAATAAAGAGTCTTTTCTCCTTTCCTTTAAAAGACCTTTGCATGGGTGTGTTTTGTTGCTTTCTAGCTCAAAGACTTACTTAATTTTAATTTCCCACTATCAGAGGAGAAGTCTTTCTGCATTACTGTGGCAAACAGGCTAACTGGATATAGTCAGAAATAGTTGTGGTTGCTTTCAACCAAACATGGCCAGTTGTTCAGTTATCCCCATGATTCTTTCCTCCACTTTTAAATTTGGTTGGCTGTTCCTTCTTTTCTAGCCCCAAAGAAAAGTTCACAATTCAAGGAAAGAAGAAATTGGAACAGTCACTGGCATTTTTCTGAATTGCACATTCCTACAGGTAGCAGGAGTTGCATAAGTTGAGCAAAACAACTTTGCCTGTTAATGTTTTGCTTGGAGCCACAGAGTGGAATATGAAATTCCTGGAGTTGAATGAAACTTCAAATATGCAAAACACAAATTAAAAAAAAAAAAAGGTGGTGAGCTTGTGACTTGCATTATGTGTAGTTTCCTTTTTTCTTTGGTATTTCCAGCTTTATCAAACTCGGTCAAGCTTTGGGCACAAAGAGAACTTGAGTGTCTGTGGCTGGAACCCCTTTGAAAGCATGAAGAATACCAGAGAAAAGCTAGGTTTGCAGCTGTCTAAAGCAACTTCCAACTGATAGCCTGGCTTTGTCACACCCTGTTCTTTATTATACAAATCTGGCTGCTAGACTGCTCTGGTGCAGTGTTGTGTGCTATGAGCAGCCAAAGGTTCCTTTGGTCCAGCTGACAGGAGGTTATAGTTGAGCTTCACTGAAGAAGTGTTAATTCTGGTTTATTGAGTCGTCAACCCCATTGCTGTTTCAAATAAATAGAACTGGAACAAATGTTTGTATATTATTCTTATTTGGTCTGTTTGGCCATTCCACAGCATATTATTTAAGTTGCGTCACAGGAATTGGTACTGTGATGTTATTTTTTTTCCCCTAGTGTATTGCTCACTCTCTTGTTGTTTCCTTTGTTGTCTTTTTGTTTCTCTCCAATTTCTATGATGTTGTTAAACTTCTTTTCTTGGCTGAATATAAAGCAAAATTATCAGGGAAAGGGAGTTTCTTACTAGTACGTAAATATTAGGTGCAGAAGTGAAGAAATGATCCACGAGAGAATTAGTGCTATAAAAATGTTAGAATATTATTTATACAAACTTCAACACTTTTTTTCCCCCTCCTGAAGATGGCTAGATATCCTGAAAAGTACTGTAATTCTTTCTGGTTTTGCCAGTTCATACTTAGCTAAACTGTCCACCATAAAGGTGGTGAGCAGAATGGATAGGGAAACGTTGCCTGATGCCTAATGAAATTTCCCTCCCCTCAATTACTTCAATCGTATCAGTACTGCAGAAGAGAATCCCAACATTCCACATGTCCTTTAACTGTCAAAGAGGATATAGTGAACCAGTGACACAGCATGGTATGTAAGAGTGGAAACAGTGACAACTTCTGTCTCTAGTGAAAGACTAATACTTAGAAAATGCTGGTGGAAGTTCAGGTGTGGCTATGAGCAAAGTAAACTGTTACCAGCTTTCAGAAATCCTAAGCTCCTAAAATAATCCCTTGTTTGCTAAGTTGTTAAATCAATCAATATTATTGAAAACTTTATCTCACATATTTGCACAATGTGAATGTAGCTTGATGGGCATGTCTTCATAGCATGATGAAGAATTTGGCAGGTAGAGGATTAAACATCATCTTAGTTGCTTGTGATCTGGGTCAGATATGAATGTGGTGATCTGGATAATAAACCCTCAAACCGTTGACAGATACCATGCAGTGGATCTTCGCTGTAAATTACAGCTCTGTGCATACGTAGAAGTGTAGAGTTGCAGCATCATCAGGATTTTTTTCTGTTGTAGTGTTGAAAAGACCTTTAAAAAACTCTTTTAAAATGTTATTGTGAAATACAGCCAAGAAATCAAACAAAATTATATATGAAGACATTTGCCTTACTATCAGGTTATAAGTTTGGTTCACTTGACATTTAAAAAGAGTGAAGAGTACTGATGAGGATACTAATTTTTTATCTGTAGTGGAAGCTATTGCTTCTTTAACCATGCTATATCGAGTCAGCAAGGTTAAGATTTGTAGTGGGTGTCTATCTCTTAAAATAGAAGATCTGATTAAATATTTGTTATGGTTCTGCCTCCAGGTTGCATTGGGATTATTCCAGTGCCTGTAGTCCGATTTGCTTGAAAAGATAGATCCCTCAATCCTCAAAGTTTGATTGTTTTTTTCATTGTACAGATTTCTTTTCAAAGGTTTTAATTGTGATTTTGTGTATCATTTTTCCTGAAGAATAATTTCTATTCCCTTTGCCATGTAAACAGTGTACATTCTATCCACTGTTTTAAAACTCAGGTGTTTAAGATTCATGAGTATACTCTAGTGAAACAGCTGTACCGTGTTTCATTACCTGTAGCAGAAGTGGTGAGAGTAAGATGTAATGACCTGAATAGCTGAGTATGTTATTCAGTAATAGATTTTATCCTGCTGATAAGAGGCTGAGGTACCTTCCTGTGTAATAGCTGGGGCACAGTGTGAGTCAGTGACTTTGTCAAAGTCTGTTCAAGGGCTGGAACATGAAACAAAGTCTCTGGAGCCCTATTCTATTGCTTTGTGCATGAAGTCAGTTTGCCAATATATTTGTCAATATATTTGTTTCTACTTTTAAACATTTATGCCAAGATACTTGAGTAGTGGTAGACATGCACTACTTTTATTTATTTAATTAATTTTCTAGGCTGTTTCACTAGCCTGAAATCATTGCTCCCTGCCCCTTCAAAATTCCTGCCTAACCACAGCTGTTTTGAGCTCGGGATGCTCCAATGGTGACAGGTGTATGGAAGCTAGGCAGGTCCTTTGCAGCTGGGAGTATGCTGAGAGACTTTTGTGACGCTCAGCATGCAGATACCTTCTTCCCAAGTTAAAATGGTGTGTCCCAGTGCTATGGCAAGGCTGCAGCCTGCCAAGGGACTCTCAGCCATGTGGTGTGTGCACAGGACACGGATGTGTGCAGCATTTGCCAGCTGCAAATGATATAAATTATATCAGCAGAGTCATCCTTTGTGTGTGTCTTGCTGCGGGTTCATGACTTGTCTTTAACCAGCAGCAGGTTGGACTTGCTTCATGTTTGAATCCAGTCTTCCTTGCAGTGTTGCCACATCAATTTGCTCTTGTGGTTTTTAAAAGGAAGAGCGTGGTGTGTTGCTTCCTCCGTGTGTGCTGTGTGTCCTTGGCAGTTCTTTTCCCATGGGTGCAGGATTTACACAAGCTCAGGGGTGGGTGTTTGCATGTTTAGTTGTGCAGTTACATTTGCACATGGGGGAAGGAGCAGAAATAAAGGTAGTGCTGTCCATTGATCAGGGATTCCAGTGCTGTCTGTTGAACATATTATTTTACTTAAATTACCAGCTCACTGGTTCTAACATATAGTCTTTTTTGGAAAATAAGTCCCGCTGATGTTATGTGTACGTGGTTTGTGTCACAAAATAGTGTCTCAGTGTTTAAAAAAAAAGAAAATGAAAATGAAAAGTTGTTCTTTGGGTTTTTTTGAATCTATTTCACACATCATCTTCTAACATTACTACCAGGCTTGGGAGTGATGGATACAAAGACTTTGAGATATATTATGAAATATTGGTTTGGGATGCTAACTGCATAACCACTTTTCTGCATATATTTCTGCTAATTATGTCTCTGCCCTCTGAGAAGGGAATTCTGCATTTTTAACTGCTCTTTTTGTTTCCACAAAATGCACTGTAATTTTTCCCCAATATACTTTTGGAAATACTTGGAGAACCAGGGCAGAGAAGTTTTCTTTCTCTGTGTTGGCGTTTTTCCAGCTCAAATACTCAGCAGTCACATGTGCAGGGGTTATCATCCTGGTTTGAACTTTGTTCTGTCTTTTGAATGTGTTAAATGCTCCAGGATCAACATGACAGCAGTTAATGAAAGTACAGGTCATCAGTGTTTGGTTTTGAAGTGGGAACTGGCTGTGTGAGGGGAGTTGTATTTCCTGTTACTTCATGACATGGAAGCAAGGGAGCTGACTGGACTTTTGTGTTCTGCTCTTCAGGGCTACAGGCCTGCTTTCACCTGAACGAATTGGTGGAGGAAGGTGGGGAGGAGCGACATGCTCTTTGATGTTTTGTGGTGCAAATGTAGTTCAACATGCTGATCAGTGCAACACTGTGCTGTGTTACCTCCAGATGCCTTATCTCAGTGGTTCTCATGGTTAGGTGGCATCTTTCAGTGCCATGAAAATAAGATGAAAAAATTAAGTTTCATTTCTTTAGGTCACAGGCACATTGTAGGGCTGCATGCTGATGGCTGCAGTATCCTGGGCTGCATCAAAAGCAGCTTGTCCAGCAGGTTGAGGGAGGTGATTCTGCTCCTCTACTCTGCTCTGGTGAGACCCCACCTGGGGTACTGAATCCAGCTCTGGGGTCCCCAGCACAGGAAGGACATGGATCTGTTGGACTGAGTCCAGAGAAGGGCCACCAAGTTGACTAGAGGGATGAACACCTCTCCTATGAGGAAAGGCTGAGAGAATTGGGATTGTTCAGCCTGAAAAAGGGAAGGCTTCGGGGTGACGTAATTGCAGACTTCCAGTATCCGAAGGGAGCTTACAAGGAAGATGGAGAGAGACTATTTATAAGGGCATTTAGTGACAGGACAGGGGGGAATGACTTCAAGATGAAGGAGGGCAGGTTTATATTAGATGTTAGAAAAAAATTCTTTACTGTGAGGGTGGTGAGGCACTAGCACAGGTCGCCCATGGAAGTTGTGGATGCCCCATCCGTGGAAGTGATTAGGGCCAGATTGCATGGGGTTCTGAGCAAACTCATTTAATAAAAGGTGTCCCTCACCATAGGACAAGGGATCTTGTAGGTCTCTTCCAACCCTGGGCATTCTATGACTCTGTGAAGTATAATGCTGTGATGGTGATATGAAGCATAACTTATCACGATGCTCTAGAGTGCATAATGAAACAAAGAGATTACAGAATTGGAAAAAGTGAGTCATAAAGGTCTGCTTTGAGCATGTTTATATTATGGATAGACTACACTGTGTATCCAGCAGTACATTTTTATATATCATTAAAACTAGCCATCTGCATGTTGAGGCAGGCCAACACTCTCCAAATTTGTGTATCCTGCCCTCATTTTTTTTTCTTCCCTATTCCCCCTGTATTACATTTGAAATTTCTTCAGGTAGTCCAAACAGTCAGGATTACTTTCCTATTCAGTGAAAGGCTCTTGTTCTGATTCCACCTTTGTTGATAACTAGGAAATGCTTGTAGACATGTAAGCTAGGAGATTCAAACAAAATATCTGTGTCTTAGCTATGTATCGTACTGATTTCTGGTATAGCTGTAAATATCCTGACTTGATAGAATGAATTTGGTAAAAAAACCAAACCAATACAATTTACAGTCAGTTTTCTCTGTAGATCTGTTACTTCTGGAGATCTAATGCTGGTATGGAAAGTTTTATTATTGACCAGCAAATATCCTTGATACCTGTTCTCCAGCAGACACGTGGATTTTCTGGATTTTCTCATCTTTCTCTCCATCAACAGAAGTAAGAAGAAAGGTAAATAAAAGTCAGAGAGTCTTTTATATTTCTCTTAGTTGAACACTCCTGCTCTTGAATTGCAAAACACCTCTGTCATAAGATGAAGTGGCACTTACAGGTCTGCACATGCTCTTTTATTTTTTTTTTTCCCTGTGGAGTTTGTATCATATACAGCCACTCTAAAAACTCCCCCCCCGTTTGTTTTGGCTGGTGTCAACCCTCAAAATTTCTCATGGACTTTGGTCTTTTGGATGGAAAGGTAGGGGAGCTTATAATTGTGTGGAGTCGCACTGAACCACATCTAACAGGCTTTGCAGGTTACTAGAGGTCCAGGGGACTGCAGTTGGAGAATCACAAGCATAGGCTGGGCAGACTGGCTCTAAAGCTTTAACAACAGGGTGAATTGGGACTGAAAGTGCCAATTCAAAAGTAAAGCAGCCTTAGCTGCTGAAGCTAATCATCTTTAAAGGCTTAATGTTCTTTGTTACTAGCTTCTGACTGATCCTGTCTGAGATTTTCGTGCCAGCCTGGCCTTTGTCTGTGCAGGACAGCAAGAAACAGTGCTGCCGTGATATTGTAGTGTTTTTAAAGTGCAGATACTCCTAAATCATCGTGATACCAACAAGAGCAAGTATAAACCTACTGTGGCTCTATTAGTGGGCTGACCTGTGCTGCTGAGCCCCACTGGGCTGCTTCATCTGCCTCTCCCTTTCCCAGAGTGTGGAAGGTGCTAATTGTCCGCTGCTGTGGTCTGTCCTGGGCATGCTCAGAACAGCCATGGAACAGGCTGGAACAGCCTCGACCTTGCACGGCTGCTTTTTACTGAGTTGTGTTTTTAAATGTATTGCACCTTTTCCTGTGAGTCGTGCCAAAGTGCCAGTTAAAGTGAGCAGGGCACAAAACGGTAGTCTGATTTTTAAGCCTAATCCTGCTTAAGAAACCAATTTATTTTGGAATATCCCAGCCGATGTGTTAAAACGGGGCTTCTTTTCCCCTGCTTCAGGAGCAATTTTAATACAAAACCTGGACATGAGAAGAAACATTAGTAAATGAAGGGAGAAATGCACTGAGGAACTTTTAGTGTAGGAGTTATTTTCTGGTGCTAACTGGGACTAGAAAATGAGCTCAACAAAGAATTTTAAAGCAAATGCATTAGTTGACCGTGGGGTCTTTCACATATGTTGCAGCTTTTTGCAGCATTCATAAAGGGCTTTTGTTTGTGAGGAGCCGAAGAAAAAGCAAGAAAACATGAACTGACACTGTCTTCAATGCTTATTTCAACTATTATTTCTTTAGGGGAGCTAAGCATGCATCTCTCATTCCCTTGTGCTAACGTAAAAGTGTAGTTAATGATGTGACCTAGTAGGATAGTTGCTAGTAGCAGTACAGCACATTGGGTTGTTCACTGTGGTTCTGAGGACAAACTGTGGACAACTTTTGTCAAACTGCTCTGATTTAAATCATTAGGACTGGTTTGGAATCTCCTGCTTCCTTCAGAAATTAGCAAATTTCTTTTCCAGCTGTCATCAGCAAATGCATTCACTGAACACTTGGGGGTTTTCAGTATTTTACTGCCTTATTTCCATATGTGGTAGATTGAATGAGGCCAGCTCCTTTGTTGTACAGACTTTTTGTTGACTTTTGTTTGGGGTTTTTTGTTGACATTTCATTGATAAGTGTAGTCCTACATTTACAGAGCAGTTGTGCAGCACAAGTGAGATGTGCTGCATCTCCCAAGGCTGGGATACCCAACTCCTTCCTTCTGGTCTGTATGGCAAAGGAGCTGGGAATTATTCAAAACAGGGTTTGAGAAAATGAAAGTATACTTGATTTGTTGCCTGACAGACTCTTCTCTTTCATCAGAAAACCACTGCCAGCTTTTCAAAAGCTTACCAGGGGATAACTGCTTCACAATATTCTACTAATTATGTTTGCTTTTTAAATACATGTGTGTTGAGTAGCTCTTGAGCATGCCATTTTTGCAAGAATGAGCTTGATATTCAGACCATTTGTGTTACTGCTCTGCATCAGCAATGTATAGCTGTTTTTCCAGGTGCTTGGAAGTTATTTTCCTAAAGGTAATGCTCCAGATGATACACAAAGTGAACTGTTTCCAAAGGTAAAAAAATATTCTCCATGGATTCTTCTGGTTATCCAGCTGAAACTACTTGTGAAAAGTAGGATCAGAATTTCAGGAGCAGGCTTTACCTGTTGTAGAGCAGAGGCTGCCGTGAGTTGTAGCTGGATCCAAGGATACTGTGTTCGTTCATGGTGGTTCTTCAGGGGAAAGAACAGACTCTTCAAGTATGCTAATAGATGGTTATCTTCCATTAAGGAGCCCAACTGTGAAATGTTTGCGTTGTCTCCTGGTGGATTTGTTTTCTTTGTTGGTTCATTTGGGTTTTGTTTTTTTATGTGGAAAGCATGGCGGGATGTCCAACCAGAGTAACTGTGTAGCTGTACATACAGTGTGTGTCTCTTGTGTGCCATGTAAAATGAAGGTCTTTAGGTTACAGTGACACTTGGAAAGGCAGGGTGGGATTAAATCCCTAGTTTGTATTCTGCATCTCAGGTGGCCACTTCAGGAACTGTTACCTGCGGAGCAAGACCGAGCATTGTTGTGGGGAGACCAGAGGCCAAAACCTGAGGGGACACTTTTATGCCTGGTGTTGGGGTTGGTTGATGTTTCTCCAGCTACAGAACTCGTTCAAGTAGTTCTAGTAATGCTTTCTCCTGGATTTTATCCTTCTGAGGGAGTAAAGGAGGAGAATACAATTACTTCAGTTCTCCAGAACAAGATATTTTTGATAGTACATCTTTTTTAATACTATGCTAGGCACTTAATGGGGAAAAATACTGTGTTGTAGGTAAAACCCGTGCTGTCCTGTGACTGACTTAACTGAGTAATCACTGCACTCATGGTCAGTCTCTTTTTCACTGTCTTGCTCTCAGCTTATGACTTTGAATATGTGGAAAGTCTGTGCCTCTTTCATGTTAGCCCAAGTTGTAGGTTTTCTTTATCCTTTGAGTGTGGGAAGAAACAGGCTACTGAACAGTGAGATGCAAAGGTCTAATTTTGGGAAATATGCATGTTACGTTGTCTAATAACTCTGCCACTCCCATATCTGTTGAAATGTGGCGTTAATGTTGTTACCCAGGTTAATTTTAGGGTGTTCTTCGCTGCTCAAATGACTCTTATCTCATAGTTTGTTCGTTTTGTAAAGGTTTTGGTTTTGCAGCTGGAATAAATGTAATATTAAATTTATGAGAGAACAAGGAGTGTTGCATTAGGGAAGACTCAGATTTGTTATCTTAAAGGGAAAAGGACTAAAAAAATAACAAACCATCCCCCCTCCCAGTCACCAAGATCAGGTTATTTTTAATGTTTATAAGTAACTCTCTAGCAATACTATCCATTCTTCCTAATATACTTTTACATGCTTTTAGGAATATATGAAAATATACACTGCTCTGCCTCTGTGACCATTCTTGTCACTTGTTAAAGAGCTTTAGAAAAGGAGAAAGGGGTTTCTTCTACTGTCCAAGGTAATTCCTAGCTTATTTCAAATAAACAAAGTGTTTATTTTTCTGAATACCTGTTATATCCTGAAGAAAGGTTATAAAAACATAGACTTAAGTGCATATTTTTATTAGCAGCCTATGGTTCTTCCACACCCCCCCAGAAATCAGTAGTTTCCATGGAGTAGTCTTGTCTCCTTCTGTTTCAAAATACACAGGCTTGATCACTTGAGATTGAGTCTCTTCATTTGCTCCAAACTGGAGATTGGAGAGTATTTAAGCACCACCTCTTTAGTGTGATCCACAGAAAATTGTTTAAATCTGATTATTGTTTACAAAAGAGCCCTTTTCACTGAAATGTCAGCGAAGCAAATTGTTTTCTTGTTGATTTATACTCTAAATGCATTAGCTGAAGTGAACCACATGACAGTTGAGCAAGTTGAAAGATGGTGTTAACTGGTAACATTTTAATCTTTTATTTTTTTTGGTAGTGTGTGTTGTGGCAGAGGGTCAGAGAAACAGAGGACAATTACTTAGTCTTCCCTAGCAGCCTGATAAAATATGGACCTAGTCAGGCAATTATACCCCGCAGTTGTAATGATATTTCACATGTGGTACCTTTTTCAAATTTTTGTTTTGTTTGGTGTCCAGGGATTATTAGTTAATTACTTTCCCTTCTTCTGTCATCATGATTGTTTTCTGCTTGCTTCCAAGCTTGATCTATGAATAAATAATCAGCTATAAAAGGCATGCCTGTCTAGAGTTTTGTGAGCAGCCAGGACACTTTGTACCACTGAGTGCTAAAAGCTTGAGCTATGAAGCCAGTACAGCTGGAGTGCAGAACACAGTGTTTCTTTCCCCTCATAGAACAATTCAGTGTAGGTAGGTGTACATGCTGTCTGTGAGTCCCTTCCCTCTGTAGTACAGATGCAGTGTGCTCACTGATGAAAGAGGAAGCTTTTCCTGTAATTTATCATCCCGTATTTGTATATATTATTTGATATATTTATCGTTCCCAAAATTTGAAATTTGGGGTTCTTCTGTGAGTATAGTACATATAAGTGTGCTCATGTGGGCAGGAAGACCAGTGGCATCCTGGCCTATATCAGGAATAGTGTGGCCAGCAGGACCAGGGCAGAGATCATTCTCCTCGACTTGGCACTGGTGAGGCTGCATCTCCAGTCCTGTGTTCAGTTTGGGTCCTTCACTACAAGAAACACATTGAGGTGCTGGAGCATGTCCAGAAAAGGGCAACAGAGCTGGTGAAGGGTCTGGAGCAAAAGTCTTAAGAGGAGTGACTGGGGGAGCTGGGGTTGTTCAGCCTGGAGAAGAGGAGGCTCAGAGGAGTCCCTATCTCTCTCTACAACTACCTGGAAGGAGGTTGTAGCCAGGTGGGGGTCAGTCCCTTCTCCCATATAGAAAATGACAGGACAAGAGGAAATGGCCTCAGGTTGCACCAGGGAAGGTTTAGATTAGGTGTTAGGAAAAGATTCTTCACCAAAAGGGTTGTGAAGCATTGGAACAGGCTGCCCTTGGGAGTGGTAGAGTCCACAATCCTTGGAGGCATTTAAAAGATGTGTAGGTACTCAGGGACACAGTTTAGTGGTGGACCTGGAAGTGTTAGGTTTATGGTTGGACTCAATGTTTAAGGGTCTTTTCCAACCAAAATGATTCTATGACTTTATAACATAGATTGTCACAGTCCAAACAGCTCCTCATTTTATCTATTAGTCTGGTAAAATAGTTTTTTTTCATTTTGTCTTGTTTTAGAGAAGGGAACCCATGTCTAGAATACTCAATTAGCAACATTTGTTGTCAGTCAGTTTAGTCTACTCCCTTTTTGTCTGCTTCTTACCTGTTCTGACATGTGTAGTTAAAGCTACAAGTGTACTGAATAAATCTGGGTTAGCAAGGCAAGCTTGTGGATCCTTTTGGCTGATGATAAGGAGGGACAGTAGTTGAATATGGACTGTTGGGGCCAGGGAAAAGAGACAAAGGGAAAATCAATACTTCCTGTTTTACCAAGCTTAGTAACACCTCAACCCCAGAAATGGCAATGGAAAATTTAAAAATCCAAACATTTTAGAAAACGGCTTTCTATTTGGAAATGCTGACTCGCTCTTTTTTCCTCACTTGCACGAATGAAACTCAAACATGACTGAACCGAGTGCTGCACTTCTGTACTCCTAGTCTGTCATACAAAGTGTTCCTCATATTATCAGGGTGGTGAGAAGAGTCACTTCCACTGCAGGAAATATACAGTAGTTTCTAAGGGAAACTGTGGATACTTCTGTGGTTATTGCTCATCTTATGCAAGGAACAGCATTATCTACTCTCTTCTGAGAGTGCCTTGTGTCAGACATGCAGAGTGCACAGTAATGCAGCTGAAACAGGTTAAGTGAAGGAAAAATCCAGAAGTTACATAGCCTTGTCCTTTCACTCAGAAATTTTACATGTTATGCTTATTTAGAAATAAAACCAGCTTGACTTTTCTTTAAATCTGTGATTGTAAATTTAAACTAATTCTTGTGTCAAAGCATAAAGGATGTAAGTAATGTAAAAAAGATTCTTACTGTGTTATATACTGTAAGTCTTCCTTTTGTCTGAAAACAGAATGAGATCTGAAATTGCATTAGAAGACTAAACAAGAATTTTTTGTTTCCTGTGTGGGATTGCAAGATGTTTCTTTCATGCTGTGCTTTGCATGAGGGTATGGTGATTGTTCTTGACTATCCTAGATTGCTTTGGCTCAGTTGTTTTGATCTTTTATTCAGGGACACATTGCCACTGATATCTAGGTTGGAAACTCATTTTGGAGAAATGTACGGAAATCCCAAAGCAGTGAGGCTTACAAGTGCTTGTATGCCAGAAACTTTAGGATCAAAAGTTTTTTCCCAGTCAGAGCCAGTGAGTTTGACTGGGTGTCTCCTTTGAATGCAGAGTATTAGCTTACAATTGAATCATTGGCCTCTTGTAAAATTTCTAATCTGAAACTGTCAGAAGGATTTACAGCATTTCTTTATGCGTAGAGTTCAACTGTTGCACAAATATCCAGACCAGAGATGAGTGAAGTTTCTGTTTTGGCATTTACTGTACTACATAGTTGACTATTTAAATAAGTATTTCCTGTTAAGTTCTCTCAGAAGTAATTGGAGCAATAACTTTATTCTTCTGCCCAAGCAAATAAATTGCAATAACTGGAGAAGCTGGCAGGTGAAATGATGTTGGAGCATCAGAGCTTTCTCTAGCAATAACTTTAAAAGACAAACAGTGAGAGCAGCGACAGGGAAGTGTAAAATTCATCCTTTACTTGCATGTTTGACATATATCAGTGCTTTTTGTTGGTTTTATTTATTTAATGGACTCCTGTAATCAGAATAAGGATGTTGAAATATTCTCTGGTGTCCGTTTGACAGTTTTGGAAAAGTGGAGAGTAAAACTATTTTTTTTTAATTGGAGCATCTAGTTAAGTCACCCACTGCTATGCTGTCTGGTGTTTTTTCTGGAAACTATGTATGAGGTAAGTACAGGCTGTCCTCTGCCCCACAGTTGCTGTCAGCTGTTTGCTCTATCAAACCTTGGATTAGTTTCACTTGTGTGTCAAGATGCAACAAAGTTATTCTTGAACTCTTCCATCTTTGGGGGTCTGGTGTGCTCATCCCATCGTTCTTGATGCTGAAGATTCAGTTCTTGATGCTGAAGATTCACCTTGCCATGTCTATACTGGACAAAAAAGTCTATACCTCAATAAAAGGAGTTTAATTCAAATCTTGCCAGAACTCCTATTCTCTGCATTTTGAATTGGGATTTTGAGTTTGGGTTGTTTGTTTGTTTGTTTGTTTGTTTTTTAATAGAAATGGACTAAATTGTCAAGTATTTTCCAAAATACACTAATATTCTCACCTTTAAATAAATAAATAAGTACCCCAAAGGTTGGGCACTTGGACTCTGTGTTGAATTATAGATCTCAGCTGCTTATTTATCTGATTTCTGATTGTTTTCCTCTGTCCTTTCCCACTTGAATCCTCTTGCACTTGGAAAAATAAAGCTGTACTGTCTGAGGTCTTTTCCCACTGGGAGAATTAACTTAATTTTCATGACTCATGAGCAGAGGAATTGGTGAAAATAAAACTTTATTTTCTGAGCCTTTTATGGTCTTGCTGATGACAAACTATTTGGTAACCATTTCATATAACACCCTAATTTTAGGTGTGCGCTTGTGCTGAGTGCATGTTTGGACATGTCTTGCTGTGGAGAAGGCACAGTTTGATCTCCTTTTGGGTTTTTGTCTATATATGCAAATGTTTAGGCAGTAATTCCATACAAGTGACAGAGTTTTGAGATATCTGCCATTTTAAAGACACAAAACATTGTGAATTATTTTTGTTTTCTGGAGGTGTTTCATGTTGACATTTCTGCAGACTTGATATCCAGCCTCGTAAATACATTTCAAACAGTCAGTGAACAGCATGTGGTTTTAAAGATGATAAAAAAACTTGCTCTAGTCATTCATTAGGGAGGTGGCTACCAGTTCTTCTTGTGTTTTGGCTGCCCACTTCCCTCTCTGGAGTTGTCATCTGACTTCTTGTGAAAAGCACCACCAAACAACTGGAACCAAGCAGGCAAGAGAGCTCTGTCTGGGAAAAGGCCTTTCCTGTGTGAAATCCTGTTCAGGATTCATTTAACTAAAAGCAGGGGAAAAGGTTGATTTTTTTGGGCTTGGTTTTTTTTCCCCCCCTTCCTTGCTTACTGCTGTAGAGGAAAAAAGATCTTGCTGAAAATCTGTATTGGATATGAACTCTGAGATGATGTTCATGCCCAATGCCAGCAGATGTGGCATGTGGAAAACCTGCAAGTTGTGTTTGCTGTGATGTTCCCATCCCAGGATGGGCTGTGCTTCCCCTCCAGCTTGCTCAACCAGGTGAAGTTGCAGTCATCTGTGTGCTTTTAAAGACAATAGACTTCAAATAATGAAGTCAGTCCTGTTTCTTGGAAGGGGGAAATCTCCGTGCCTTGGTGATGGGTCAGGACCTCTCCTATGCTGATGTAACAAGTTTACCTGACTACCATGAGCAAATTTTCATGACTGAAGAAATTAGGTGGGCATGTCCCGTCAGTTATTTGGATTTTAAAAAGTGCCTTGAATTCAGAGAGTATTTCATTTAAGATGAGTTGTGAGGGGTTAATGTTTCATTGCCTGTAGAGTATAGATTTTACTATGTGAGGTTGCCTCCCAACCACAAAACTTTTTTATAATTTGGAGAATAAAATGGCAAAATTTAGCTTCTGGCCAACAGTGAATTGTTATTTTCTTTTGCAATGAAAATACTATTTCAGTACAATATAGTATTTTTCATGTAAACATTAGAGTTATTGTCTGGGAAATCAGTCTGGGAAAGAAAGCAGTACTCCAGAATTAAAACATTCAGAATGCTGACATTGGATAAGTATCTGTACAATAATCACATTTTTTTCCTGTAACTTCTTTTTGTCTTTTGCAGAGTTTCCCAGTTGAGGAGAATGTTTTCAGTTAACTAGCACAATTTTTCATCCTTAAGCTTCTGATTTACTTGCTACTGAGCAGCAGAAATGCAGAAAGGCCCTCAAATCTGTGGTGTTTGACAGGAATTATAATTGAAGAATACAAAATTTGGAAACTTGTTCTATTTAGTGATCAGAGTTTTCTTATAAACATCTTAAATCAGTTTTAATTTTCTTCTTCAAAATTCATTACTAGACGCGTAATCTTATCTTCTGAATTCATATGTCTTTAGGAATAGTAAAATTCTGATTTCTGAAGAGATATGTTTTCATCTCATGTTTTCTAATTCAGTCACTTCTGGAAGACAATCCCCTGGTCTGTGCTACTTGAAGAGCTGAAGGTATTGTAGAAAGATTTACCAGTGAAAGCTTTGACTGTACAACTGTTTTGCTTTTGTATATTCCAACTGTTGCTTCTGGATTGATGCAGAGTTTTCTTTTGGGAACAGAGTATATACCTAACCTGGGTGTCCCTGTTGCCACCCTTTGGTGCAGGATAATACAGGGAAACCTTTGCAGCAAATCCTGAACTGCTGGTTTTTACCAGCAGTAAACTTTGTGGAATGATCTCATAATTTTCTGCATTGCAAATTTGTTTTTCTCAGTGCTTGCTTTCTAATTTATTGTTTCTTTTGGTCTTTTGTTGTAAGAGACACAGAGTTTGTAAGGATTAGGAAGATGGTTTTGATTCCTTTGAAGACAAATTATCTTTGTGGTACTCCACAGGAACTTCCACCACAGTTGCAAGACCCTTCTGCAGAGACTTTGGGATACTTATATCAGGGTGGTTACAGGAATGTTTCTCCACCCCTGAAGCAGTGAATTTATTGGCAGGGTTGTGGGGCTAGGATGGAGCTTGTCATTTTCTTTCATGATGTGACTTTATGCTGTGTTCCTGGAGAGCAGAACTGAAAGATGTAGTCACCATCTGAGCTGACAGTGGGATGTACCTTTTTGTCAGAGCTGTTGGAAATGCTCTAGGAGAACCTTAGTCTCTGCTGAGATACTAAATGTGCTGTTTTGCCTAATGCTTGTGATGCAAAGAGGAAAATGCCCTTGGCAGGGTGCAGTAGGGCTGGCTGCCCAATTTCAAAGATCCAGCTAAAAAGGCAAATAACCAGAGCCCAGAAAGGTGTGGTGCAGCTCAGGGACAATATGAACAAGATTTGGCACTTTGCCCATACTTGCATAAGATAGTACTTTGTGATATTTAATATATGGTAATTAACATGTTAATTAGATGTTTCTTGATGTGGGGGAATGTGGAGTTTGTACCCTTTCACTGGCAAGGGTGGAAAGAAGAGAAATGAGTCAAGTCTGTTTTCACTGATAAAAGTTGTAGAACCAGAGAAGGTAGATAAGATGATATGCATTTTATGTTGTTGTACTGCATACTTTCTAGAGGAGAAAACAATGGTTGGAGGTTATGGCATCTAAAACATTTTGCATATCTATGAAAAAAATGACTCTGCTAAAATCTGAAAGCTTTCTCAACTTGCCTGTTTTGATTGATATGGTGAATAGTGAGTGGTGTTTAGACAATGGGTTTATGCATTTGAAAGAAGGAAAATCATAAAATATGACAGAAATAACCTATGAAATAGAAACTTGCAAGAATTGGATTCTCTCTTTTAAGAAGTGAGGAGGTTAGAATCACTCTGTTGTGCTATTTACATGACTTGTTCAGGCTAAAGAGCTGGTTTTTACTTGTAACAGAATTATGCCACAATTAATGACCTCAGCATGCAGTAAAACTGGTAATAGGGAATGTCCAACACTATGGAAGAAACACTTAAAACCAGTGAGTTCCTAACAGAGGCACTGTTCTGCAATGATATTCATTGCCCCAGTAGTTATTTTTCTCTCTCTTTCTTAGATTGAAAAGTAAAAACATGATCAATAAGAACATACTTTTCTGTTTTGGCTTTTAGGTGTTCACTTCCTGTTGTCATTAACTGGGAGAGTCATGAGAAAGTTTGGACTTAAGTGTAATAGTAGAATGGTATCAGTTCCTACCTATGACAAGTTAAAAAGAAAAATTCCAGTAGAGATTAAGATTCCTAAGATTAAGATTTGTTATTGATTTCTTGTGTTTACACATAAATTACTCTAGGGTTGTTTGGTTTTCATTTTACTCTCGCAGTCTTCTTTTTTTTCTCTGATACTGAAATGCCAAGTTTTTGGTTTGATGTGTGTTCTTTCTTTTTTTAAATTTGGTAACCAGAACCCCTTCCATGAAAGACTTACCTAAAATATTGCTTCTGCTCTTTGTTAGCTCTTCCTCTTTTTTGTTGTACTTTGAAAATTTAAACTCTCTTTTGTGTGTGCACATGTGTTTGGAGACTGGATCTAGAGCAACTTGGTGTCATTCTGACACCGAACTTCTGAGGGTTTTTTGTAAATAATAAATCACATCCTAACTTTGGTATAGTTGGTGTGGAGTTATCTCAGACCTGGGAATATATGAATGTGGAGAGTGTGAAGCTGGGAACTGCTGGACAGTTGGGAGCCATTGGAAAGGTGCCTTTGGGCCAGCGGGAGCCGAATGCCGGTTAAATTAAACTGAAATGGTGAGAGGTTGTGGTTTTCCTTATTTGTTTTAAAGGTGTGGGATGGACCAAATACACTGTATTATGCTGGGGAATTGGGGCCCAGGGAGGTTGAGGTACTTGACAAGTCGGTAATACATTGCTTTTTAATCCTCATACCCAAATTTGCTAAGCTTTCAGAAACTCATGAACTGCCATGGGTAATGTGACATTATCAAAATGGAACTCCAGAAGCTTTTTAGTCTTTGAACTTGATTTCCATTCTGGTTTTGGATGGAAATTAATAACTTTGTATTTTAGTTTTATTGTAAATTTTCTTAATATTCATTTTTATCTCACAAATATATTGAAAAAGTTTATTTGGTTTTAGGGAGTTGGAACATGTTGGTGCTCTTAACAGTTCTGTCCCATGGATTGCATCTGCTAAGTTACTAAGTAAATCCTGTTTTATCCACCTTACTCAGGTAGTAACTAAATCCCGTTTCTGTTCTCAGTGTCATGGATTATATTAGATTCATTGTCCACCTTGGACACAGAAGAGGAACACGAAGTTACTTTTTAAGTGTTGAGATGGTGCATGTTTTGTACAAAACGTCGTACAAGTCTGTACTGCAGCTCTTGGACAAACTAATTTTAAGTGCTTCCTCTGAAGCTGCTTTGTTAGCTCTTGCAAGGAGATTGATGCCTGGGAAGGAGAGGGGAGAGGCCAAGTCTCACTCAGCTTGTTCTTTCCTGTTTCATGACAGCACGTAGCTTGCCTGATCTTGGCCTATTCTGAGGAAAATACGTTGAGAAGTGTAATATTAGGCCTTAATGTAGTAATGTAGCTTGAAGATGAAATTTGCAGTTAAATCTAAGTGGTGTTTTAACCCTTTAGCTTTTTGGGGAGAATGTTGTTCAATGAAACCAGAGCAGTTTTAACTCATGTTAAATAAAGCAGCTAGAAAGCTGTCATTCCTGGAGATTTTGTTAGAGTCAGTGAGATTTGTAGTAAGGGATAAGGAATGGCAATGTAATTCCAGTCCTTCTTCAAAGCTTGATGCAGAAACCTACATATTGTTGTAGAAAAATATTAACACTAATACAGAACAAATGGGTAATTCTTCTACCATCCACAAGTGATCTAGGATAGCCTTAGGAAGCAATATTGTCTGGCTTTGTGCAAGACTTAGTTTGTGTGGCTAGCACTGAGGTTAGTATTAATCTTAAAGGAAGAGATTGGAGTCTGGTCCTGTAAGTCAGGCCTGGCCACCACCCAGCAACTAATGGTGTTGTGTTGGCTCAGCTCAACTCAGATAAGGAACAAAAGTATTTTCCTTCAAATCCAAATGGAAAAAATATTGAGGTATTTGTGTGGGGCACTGGCAGTGCACCTGGCACAGGACAAACTCACAGGAGCTCTTGTTTCTGAAGTGTTTCCGAGAGGAGGGGAAGCAGGCAGCTGCTCATGTTTCTTCTACTGTGTTTTTAAGCAGTTGCATCCAAACATCAAACAAGTACAGTGTACTGATATGAACAATGGCAGAGAGAGAAAATTAAAAGCCCTGGTGTCTTTATGTCCCTCCTGTCTCTCCTTGGAAATGTGTTTTCAGCCTTTTGCTGAAAACATTTAGCAGATGCTTGGTTTCTTTTTAGTGTTTTAGGTGAGTCTTTGAAATGACTCTGCCTTATGGGTTTGCCAGGATTCCATTGTATTCAGCAGTGTTAGTGTTTGGTTGATATTTAAAACGCTCTTTGATCTTGAATGCCCTGTTCCTCCCTTTAAATGATAACAGTAGCTTTTCAGGAGCAACAGTCCTGTTGCTGCTTTCTGTATCTTTCTATTTAGTGTTACTGTGTAGAATGCAGAGATTAAAGAGAGTAAAATAGTTAGTTTCTGGCCCCCTAAATCCTTTGGTTTTTAGTATACAGCATTATTCACATAACCTTATTCATATAAACCTTATACAGCATTATTCACATAACCAGCAGCACTGGTCATGCTGTTTGATACATACTGTACTCATGTGCTGTCTTATTCTAATGTCCATAACTGAAATCCATATATGTTTACAGTCTGCTATATAACACCATACTGGTCTTGCAAGCTCTAGTGCTGGTGTGGAACAATACTGGGATGCATCTGTCAGTGCCAGCCAAATAATTTCACCGTAGTAAAGGTCTTCTGACACAGCATGGAAGAAAGCCAAGTTACCTTTACGAAATTTCCAATTTAAGCAACCAAGCTCAGCATTTACATTGTAACACAGTAGTGAGAGACTATAGTACTTATGATGATATCAGCACCTAGTTTGTTTTTATAGACTTTTATAAATGCTTATAATTGTGTGAACTTCTGTATATGTACTGTAGGTTACGAGGAATTTCTCAGGGTAAAAACTGGAGCAGTTTCATGCTGTTTGTCTCACAGTGGGAGGTTTGACTGCAGGTGGTCTCACTCTGGCTATGGTTTGTCAGGTGGCAAGAAAATCCAGCATAGGGCTATGTTATCTTTTTTGTGTCCAGCCTCCATCCTTGTAATTTTTCCTGTGCTGTAGCAGAAAAAATTCTTGCTCTGACCTTCTGAGGAAGTTTTCCTCCATCTCTACTTGCTACTCAGTTTTGTTCTTTTAGGTTAGCAAAAGCCAGTTCAGACTTTTGTTCCTGTGACTAGCTGGGCACCAGTAGTTCTGCCTAGCAAGGTGCTAGTTTTGTGCTAGACTAGTACTGTTTTGGTGTAGAGAATGAAAACAGAATGTGTTCTTAAATGTAAGTTTTGCTAAAATAATACAAGAGTGATGGATGATACATAAACATTGAAAAGTGAATTTTGTAGTTAACACCTGCTGACTAAGCAGGGTTTAAAATCTCTTGTTCTGCAACAGTTAGGACTCAGGTCATTGCAGCAGTCTTTTAAACCATATGACTGAAGTCTTCTTCCCCCAGTCAGGAGATGTATTTCATCCCAGTTACATCTTGCAACTTATGATTGGCTTTTATTTTGCTCCAGTGACTTCTCACCCATTTTGAAAGTGCCAAGTTCTTAAAATTCTTCAGAAAATCTCTTCCTATTTTCTTGTGTTTTCTTCTAGGTGATGGTTCAAAGCCAAGTATCTTTTCTTGACCCATCAGGTCAAGACGGTCATTATTCTGTGACCCAAATCCCCAACTTCCTTGCACCCACTGATGGTTTCCAAAATTTTCTGGAGTGGTTCTTAAATGTTTCAGAAATTATTTGTGGAGAGACGTTGCAAAAGTATAATTTGTCCTTATGGTTTTAATAAGGAACTCTGCAAATCTAGATTTAATGTGTTAATGCAGTAACACAGTCCTTTGGTCAGTAATTTCCAATCCCTGAGCAGATTGAGTAAAGAGAAAGGTGTCAGTGTGGGTTTGTGATGCTGTGAGAAGCTCAGTGTTTTAGCTCAGCCTCTTCTCAAATTGACAGAAGATGCCTTTGCACTGAAAGAGTCTGGTTGTGAGCATAGGTTCTGTTTGCTGTCACTGTGACCAGAGAGGTGGTTTTTGGTAGAAAGGAGGGATATGGAGCCATGCAGGAGGCAGTTTCACAGCGCTCTAGAAAGGCTCGTAAGTTCACTTATACAGTACCCTTTCAATCTGTGAAGGGGAAAGAAGATTGTGTGTGTGTGTGTATGGTGCTGCATGTGTCTCATAACATGTACCTTGCTCAACATTATTTGAATACTTCACCTCTACAAGTGGGAGAAAACATAATAAACAATTCCTTCTTCCAGCGTTGGGGCTGCCTCTCGTGTGACAGGGCTTTGGTAGGGAATTATCATATTCAAGAAAATTAAATAAGTTTGGGAGAGTGTGTGTTGTTGGAGCCATTCTCCCATAAATAAACTGTCTTCAGCCTTGTGTTGTGACCTGGCTCACAAATAAGTGTAACATTAGATGGTTAAGAACCTTATGTTATTCTGCATATTTAAGCCTTTCACGGCCAACAGACCCTGTTTCTTTTGCTGCCTGCTTTATGAGCAGCTGTTTAGCCCACAAGACATTTGAATTAAAACACTCATGTTTCCTTTCACATGGGAATTACGTTACTTTTTCCTTCAGCCTTCTTATCCGTATTATTTCAACCCTGTGCAGCATCCTGCTCCATCATGTGTTGAAGGAGAAGTTGCAAAAGGGAAGCAAGTACCTGGCAGCATGGCATCACAGGGAATGGTGCTGTTACACAACAACTTGAGGAAAGGACTGGTGGGAAAAGGGTGAAAAAAAAGAAGTGACAAGGAACAGAAAGCATTTTTTTTTCCTTTTCATTTTAGACAGTGTTTTGCTGTTTGTACAGCATTTGTGACTTAACCCTTTAAGTGGTTGAACCGAACCTTCAGTGCAGCATTGTATGTCAAAGTGGTACTTATCTATGACACATAGTAAAATACATAATGTGCTGGATGTGGGACCTATAATAAAGGAGGGGAGTCTTTTGTTTGCTTTTGGTTCAAAAAAAAACCCCAAACCAACAACAAACCCCCTCAAAACTAGAACAACAAAACCAGCTCGAGTTGGTAATCTTTTAGTGCCTGTTAATATTAAAGAGCTGGTCTGTTAAAAGCGTAGTTCTTAGCCCCTCAGAACTGCATGTGATAAGAAAAAGATTATAGATTAACTAAATATTTTAAATCATCCTTAACTTTGGCTGACAACAAAAATGCGAGTAAAACCTTTACTACTGGGTAGAGGTGTACCAGGATATGCATCCTTTTTTTTTCTCCACTGAGCAATTCCATCCTTCCAGAGCTTGTGACATTACCAACCTGCGCATGCCAGCTCAACAGAAAAGTGTGTGTACACTGTTTATTTGCAGCTTTATGAATTTTAGTACGAGTTTATAATGATGATATTGTGGCTGGATATGGAGTCTGATAACTTCCTGAGGGATGTAAGTGGGCACTCTCCGACTCCAAATTGTCTAACATTAATAGGTAAAAATTGGATTGCTGAAAATGTTTTAGAGCTATTATAAAAGAATTATTATATAAAATTAATTTCAATTCTGTGCATTTAACTTAGTTACCTTTTGGCACAGTTTAACTCTATGGACTTTATAGTTCCAGTGCAACAATTCTTTTATATTTTTTATATTTATATTTGGCTTATGTATAAGTGTTTCACTAGCAGAGCTAACTATGTAGAAAATTCTAAGAGTGTATTTGTGCTGATGAATGTACTAGTGAATTTAGGTTAGCAGAGTAAGAAAACTGGCACGGTTTACATTGAGTGTTGTGCCTGTAACTTCTGTAGTTACAGATCTGTTTGTATGGCCTGTACCCTAATTTACAGGGAAGTGTAATGATAGGTTAATTTGTACACATGTGCTTTCTACTATATAGCTTTGCATAAAGAAATCTGTGTGGCAAATTCCCAGATGTGATCAGCAGAGGGTTAAACAACACCTGATGTCTTGTAATGTCATTAGACTTGAGTTAAGAGTTTCTTGTAAAAGTTGATTATTCTACGGATAGAGGACCTTCTGGCCTACTTAAAAAGATAGCCTAACCTTCAACCTGTCCTTTTTGTCATTGCAGACCTTTCAGCAGCCCAGAGAAAATTTGCCCATTCTCTGAGAGACTTTAAATTTGAATTCATTGGTGATGCAGAGACAGATGATGAAAGATACATAGGTAGGTAAGAAATGGTTATAAGTGGCTACATTTTGCCTTGCCGTCCTGCAACATGATTAAACCTTTTTTTTTTTCTGGTTTTGTATTACAGATGCATCACTTCATGAGTTTTCAAACTTTTTAAAAAATCTTGAAGAACAAAGAGAAATTTTGGTGAGTTGCAATAAAAGATTTAAAAAGCTGTGCGTTTAGCAAAGAATAAAATCAAAGTTAGTTGAAGTTGCCTACTGCTTTGTTAACCACCAGGATGTTTATATCACTGACTAAACAGGGGGAGTTCTCATTGTGCAGCCTCTGGTTCTGTAGTCTGGAGTTAGAGACAGAAACTAGTTCTCATTAAAGAAGAAATCTCTATTGTAGGGGTTGATAAGTACTATGTGGTTTAAAATGATAGTGCCCTGATAGAAGTATGGCTGGGGTGAAAACCACCATGAAGTTGTTTACATTTACAGTCAAAAGGAAGCTGAAAGAGTTAATGCTGTATCAGCACACCCAAGGTTTGGCAGTTGTCCACTGTATCTCCAGCTTCAGTGCCTCTGTGAATCTGGGATGCAATCTGTTGTCTGTATGTAGTAGCAGACTTAGAAACCTTTACTTTGTAGGTGAACTTCCTGGTGGAGGGTTGCAGCTGCACATGTTGTCTGCACATGAGAGCTCTTCAATGCACCTTGCTATCTGGATTTCCTAAATTTTCCAGAGGAGGGGGGCTTTCTTTCTGGGTGGTACTATGGCTCTCCTCAGCAGCTGCATGCCCAGCTTTTGTTTCAGAGCAGGAATTCATAGAGCAGGTGCTGTGTACCCAGTTTTCATCTGAGTGTTGTCAGGCTCTGCATCTAGGAAGTGTGCTCAGATCTGCCTTGATAGCAGTTGCGTTTCTCAGTATTTGTCGTGTGATTATATCTTTGTCTTCTTGGAAATCAGTGACCATTTGGCACCACTGACAGGAAGCTGAGACTTATCTGTCTTCTGTGTTTCTCTCTGCCAGAAGCTGTGCCTGCAGTGTAGGAGTATGTAGATAAGTGAGAGAAGAACTTATGAACCATTATTTTTTAATGTTTCTCTCTCCAGCAGTCCTGAGCCCACTAACAGTCATGGTTTCTTGTGTGTGCTATGTTCTGGTGTGTTGCTCTGATCTGGAACCACACTTGGGTCTGAATTAGGGTCAGTGTGATGCCTCACACGTTCCTAAAGAGTACTCTTTACATAGTAGAGACAATTTTTCAGTGTCCTGAGTTGTTTTGCCAAATTTTAGGGATTTGCTCAAGTATGTTTCAATACTTCTTTTGTTTTTCATAATTCTGCAATATAGTTTTTCTTCTGCTTTTTCTTGCCATCCATAACTGTATTTTATTTAATGAATTTGCATAAATCTAATTAGCGAAAATCTTAGGGAAGTCTTAAAACAAAAAATACTTTATGGACTGTCATGTTATTTTAATATCAGGCTTTTTAGGGATGTCAACTTCAGGACTTCAGAATTATGTGGCACATTTCAGTGGCTGTATCAACAGATCTTCAGCAGGGATAGATTACCAGCACAGTAGGCTGTGGAGAATCCAGTGCTGTCTGTCTGCATAGTAAAACACTTCAGTTGTTCAAACTGAATGCCATGAAATAGTATTACCTATTTTTTTTGGTATGATGTCCATGCTTGCACAGAAGGTGTTGTCTCACTAAAAGCTCATTAATGTCCATTTCTTGGTAGGAGAAGAATAAAATGCAGTATTTGTTAGAACAGTGACAGTTTGATGAAAAAACAGGGAGTATAAAATGTTAAGGGGCAAATCTTTAATACCAAATAGAAACAGAATATATTCTCTGAGTTACCAGATACGTGGCCTTTTATTACATTGCAGTCCAGCAAATGTTATGTATCATTTCTGGAGTGAGTCAGTATAACAGTGGCCATAAGTCTCTGAGAAAATGATTGTGTGGTGACTGGAAAAGATCATTTTCAACGTCTGCTGCTCTGACTTTTTTTTTTAAGACTGCGCAGTGGATGTTTTAACAGTGGCATGAGCTCTAGGGATACTCCCATGGAGAATATTAGGGCATGTTGCATTCACAGATGTTTGGAATCAGGTCAGGGATCCAAAGACTTTCCATTAAGATGCAAAGTATACAGCAGGATTTTTTTCAAAAGCGTTCAGTCTTCTTTGTTAAGAATGCTTGCTGTTGAGAATTTTTCCCCTCACTATTTCAAAGATGACCAGAAGATTTCTAACTGCCCCCTTCAGTTTCAGTGCACAATTGAAGAAAAAATTCAGTCACATAAACTAAAATTAAAGAAATCAATGAAGAATTACAGAACTAAGGGCATTTCAGATGTTGCCATGCATTTTAATTTTTCCATAGCATGGTAGCTTGGTGACATTCCCCAGGGCAGACACGAAATAGATGACTTTGTCCTTGAGAATATTCTGGAAGTTTTTTTTCACGTGTTAAGGGTGAGTGGAATCATAGGACTTTGATTCTGCTCCTTTGGCATTACACAAGTGTTGTGGAAGTTCAGGGATGAAAGGGAACTTTGCGAGACTTGTCTGAAAAGGTGGGGATGGACGAGGCTCAACGTGGTCGTGCTCCCATGCTCTGTCCCACTACCTGGCCACTCTCCTGCTTGCCAGGGCAAGCACCAAACCTCCCTCTCAACCCTGGTTCCCCTGATAGCAGAAAGCAGGTTCTCACATAACTCTTCCTTAGCCACGCTTGAAGTCCAGTCAGCCCTCACGGCACTGCCTGTAACTCTTGTCAGCGTCTCTCACAGTTATGGGCAGTGTCCAGCAAGCTCTCAGGTCCTATTTAGTAGTGTCTCATGTCCTGTTGGGTTTGTTTACTCCTATGCCAGGACTCAGTTGGCTGCATTTACCTCCAGCTCTGCCAGGGGTGTGAGTTGCAGCAGTGTCACATGTACCTCGATGATCCTTTTCAAGTGCTGGTCTAACCTATTCTTTAAAAAGTTCCAGCAATATGGATTTCTCTTTACTCCAATGTTTATTCTTCGGTTTTTTTCACCTGATATCCATATTGAGTCTCTGTAAGTTAAGTTTGCTGTTGCTGTAAGTTAAGGTGGTGAATCTCAGAGAATGTTTCTGAAGTAGTCACGGGGAAAAACTCTTTTTTCCTTCATAGTGGTATTTAACATCTGTATTTTTCCTTGTTCAATTTAATTACACTGAGTTTAGACCTTCTCTCTTTTATGTCAAAATTATTTTTAATCCTGTTTTATGAAAGCGCTGACATTTTGGCTTGGATTTGCTCCACATGTATGTTAGTGTGATGGAGTTACTTGTAAGTCACTCCAGAAATTCCTTCTGAAAACTGAATCATGCAGGAAACTTGGCTGTTGTTTCCTGGGTGGTACTTGAAATGTCCTCTTAGCTGAACAGGTATTCTTCAGGGTAGTTTTGCAACCAGGATGTTGTTCTCTCATTATTCCTACAATTTATTTAAGACCAGGTCACCACCTTTGCTTTTGAGAATGCTATGTGGGTTGGCATCAAAGACTTTGTTGAGGAGGTGAGCTACTGTGCTGATCTGAAAAAGGAAGCTGGATGTTGTTCTTAACAAATGCAGAGTAACCTTTAAGTTTCTATAGTTCCAGGACCTGTGAGTATCAGAGTTGCTATGTCTCTTCTATAACTTACTCAGTTCTTGCTTTCTCCTTCTCTTCTCCCTTTTAAGTTGCTGCTGTGTTTGCTCTTCTATCATCCTCTGGGGCCTTGCTTGCTCTCTCTTTAGTTTGGTTTGCTGAGTTCCTAAACTACTTTGAAACAAAGCCCCTTCTGACTCGAATGCAATTAATTCTTTAGTTGCGTAATGTAGGAATACATCTAATTGCTCTTAAGGAATCCTTGCTTCCATTAACATCCATTTTTTTCCGCTTTGTCAGATAATTTGCTATAATTAACTGAGGTTTTTTTCCTTTGTGAAGATTATTAAAATCTGCTGTTGTTTTACACTTCATTGTTGCTTTAACTCTCTTTCCAGTACATAATGGTTTTATAGCTTCCTTCCTCTCTGTTTTTGGAGATATATATGAAGAACCTCTTTTCTTTAGAGTTTTCTTTGCCCCTTGCCAAATAAAATGTGCTTTTGCCTTTGTCTTTCTAACTTTACCCTGAAGTACTTGTTGTTTCCTTTTTACTCCATCACATTTCTCTTTGTATAAGATTTCTGACACAATTATATTCACCTTACTCTATTTCCTGTCATTCCCAAAGGCAATATAAATTAACTGGTTTATTTTGATATGTTCTCTTCTATTTCTTGCTACAGTTTTTGCACACTTCTATTCCTTCAGATAATTTAAGAGAAGACGTGCTATGTAGTTATTTTTTAAGTCCTTTTTCTCCTTTTTTACTTTTTTTTTTTTTTTTTGCAAAAGAGAAAGGCTGCTTCTTGTACCAAAGGTATTTTTGTGGTTTTGGCCTCTCAAAAATCCTTTTGCATTCCTTGTCAGGTTGGCAGCATTGAATCCAGATTAACATCTCTCTGAAAAGCAGAGTTATTCCCGGCATATATCAGGAACTCAAGAAACAGTTACTCTATGGATTTTTAAAAAAATATCTCAGTCAAGTCACTATTTTAGTCTTTCCTTTTCTTCCTCTTAAAAACAAAACAAAACAAAAACAAAAACAAAAAAAAAAAAGAAAGATGGAGGAGAGGGTTTCCAGTTGTGGTTTCCTCAGTTAAAAGAAGTTGAGAAGTTAAGGTTCAAATGCATGCACTCAAAAAGGTTAGAGGTAAAATCTAAATAATCTGTACAAATATGTACATACACTTATTTATACTTACTTATACTTACCTCTTACAATGAAGTATTTAGGTGCACAAGTATTTATTTCACAGGTTAAGTGCTCACTTAACACACAGTGTTCCTTAATAGCTTACTCTATTACCTTTTGTTCAGTGCCTCTTTGTATCTAGTTTACACTAGTTGAGTCTGCTGTGAAGATGGTGGTATTAATTTTTCTGGGCTTTCCTTTGGCACTCTGCACATGGGTATTTAAGGGTTTCTATGTCTTAATCTATCTTGACAGTAATCTGAAGAAATCTGTGTGAAGGAGCAATCAGTTTACTCACTGATGTAGGGTAAAAAAGTACCCCATAGCCTTGGGTGTGTGGTGTATTCAGGATCTGTTCAATAGGAGTTCAAGGCATTATGTAGTACTCCATATGTTCAGATCCTTTTAAGTCTGCTGACAGCACAGGCTACTAAATATATCTGCCAGGACAGTAGAAAAGATGGAATTGGTGATCACTTTTGAAAAATTAGGCTGCCAACAGCATATTGAACATCTCAGATGCAGAGATAGAGACATAGATAAAATATCTCAGGAACAACACTTGACTTCCTTAATTGCAGGATCTAGATCCTTTTCTTGTGTAAATTATCCATTTTAATAAAACATTTTCCAGCTTTAGAAACAAGCAGAACAATTGCTGCTATGTCTTACTGCTCAGCCTTCACTTTTCTTCTGTGCGGCATGAGACCAGATGACAGTCATTAAATTATTGGAATATGGAACATGAATGTAGAACTAGGACTATTTCAGGCACATGGAATCTTGGTCTGTTTTGGTGATTCCTGACATCAAATGTTTATTTGTTTATTTTTCAATGTCATATACAGTCTTTCTGAAATAGTTTTGTGAGTCATCTATGAACTTGTGTGCATTAATCTCTAAAATAAAAGTGACTTGTCTATAGAGTAGAAAAAAAAAAAGTGCAAAGCCAATTCTGGGTGTGTTCCTCCCACCTCTGAGGCTGACATGTTCTGTTACCACTAGAGCTTCCACTTCCAGATAACTCTGTGGTCTCGCATGCATCAACATAACTCACTGGAGAGTTTTCATTCTGTTAGTTCATCAATGGGAAATGTTTGGAATTTGCATTGTAAAACTGTCACCAGTTTGGATTCTGCTGGTTGTTAATAACACCACTGTTTCTTGTGGAGGAAGGCGCTGACAATTGAGCAGTTCATTCTTGACTGAACACTGAAGCCGTTGTTTGCTGTTGGAGTCCTCGCCTTTCAGTGGCATCTTTTTGCTCCCTGGTGAGCTTTGCCATGCAGGAAGAAAATGGGCATTATGCTGTTTTCTTTTCTGAGGAACCTTTTTGCCTTGTCAGGATCATTATGTGACCAGGGTAGACTGGAAGTGGTTTTCTGCTGGTATGAGAACCAGAGCAATGTTCTGGTGTGTTACACTGTTCAACTCTTGTGTTTTGGGTTTGCTAAAGGAAGGACTTCCTTGGAGGAGTTATCCCCAGCTTTCCTCCACTGCAGCTGGGGAAAAGCTGATTTGTTACTGTTTGTGAGAGTCACTCTCTTTATTTTGTTTTCCTATTTGTTATGTTTATGGCTTTGTAGTATTTTTATATTTTTAGTGGAATGTATTTCGTAAGAATAAACTTATTCAGAAATGGGACTATTAAATAGCTTTTAGTAAACAATCTTTACTAACACTCACTGCCTGTCTTCACCTTTTTTTTTTAAGTGTAATAATTTGTCATTTGCTAATGATACCAATTTAATTTTTGAGGTCAGCAGTCTCATAGCAAGAGAATCATTGCAGACAGCCTTTCAGAGCAGAGCACGGCTTAGCAGATGGGTCATAGGAGGCCCTTTTAGCTGTCTCTGTCCTTTAGATCAGTCATGAACTTCCACTGAACAGGAAATAACCTTTGATTGAAAGAGTGAACTCAGGAGTCCTGCTGTTGTATTCTCTGTAAGGCAAGGCTGCTGCTTTTGAAAGAGCCAGCAAGTGCAGGGCACAGGATCCTCCCTGTGTTGCAGCTTGTGTTGCAGGGGATCAATGGTCTGGGAAATTCCCCATGGAACCGATTTGAGAAACTTCTTGTTGTCTTACCAAATCCTGGGAGCAGTTTTCTGGAACACTTAAGAGGAAGGTACTTCTGGTACCTCAGAAATGCACAAAATAAGTTGTCTAAGACAGATGTATCGCCTGTCCACCTGGCTTTTTTGTTACCAGATGGCTTCCTCCACAGCAAATGAATACAGAGCAATGCACATCACTTCTATTTTATAGCCTCTGCACACATGCAAAGACATACAAGTATTAATGTGCTATGAGACCCCCTTAAAAATCCTTTAGTCTATAGGTTCCAACCTTAAACCCAAAACCCCTCAAACACCCATGTCTGTATGCCCAATGCGTGGCTGAGGCCTTGCATTATTTAGGATTGTAAAGCTACAGGGAAAGCTCTAGTGCAGAGAGAAAATCCAGACTCTTACTAGAAGAAAATATGATTTGAAAACAAACAAATGCCCCTGGGGCGTGGGCTACAGTGACTGCAGTCAACAGTGCTCCACCTAAATACAAAACCAGCACTGAGAAGTAGTTAGAGATGCACCCCTCTATCTGCAGGGCTTGCTGGCAGCAGAAGTGGCCGTGCAGCCAACTGGGAGCATGTCTTAACTGTAAATGCAAACCATACTGTCTTGGGAAAAGAGAGAATAGAGGATAAAGCTTCATAAGTAACACTCGATGTCCTCAGTAGTGGAATTGTATCTGCAAAGTTTCGTCATGCAGGGTTTCAGGCATGGGTCTTAATTCTTTGAGAAATTTCAGTAGCAAATCACTATGCAAACTACTAAAGGTTTTTCGAGGACATAACGTTCTTTATAAGTTTCCAGCATTGGAGATATCAGAATTGGCTTTTTTATTAAACTGAATGTTGCAATTTCTTAGAAAAAAAACACAGAAGAGCTATGTCCTCTGTAAGTAGAAGTGCAGCTGTCAGTGCTAAATTTCTTTATTAGAAAGTAAACTTCTTTATTTAGCAGCATTGTTAACTACTGTGTTATTGAATCACTGGTAGGTATGTCTTCCTTTCTGCATTCTCTGTTGCACTCAGTAAGGCAACACTTCCTTCCCAGATCTAGTTTCATTGACACTTACTTAGTTTCATGAACTTTGCCCTACTGACTGGCAGCCTCTCTCTGTGCTTTGTTGAGGGGAGAAACAGTCCTGCCCCTGACTACAAATAAACCTTTCCACTTGGTATTCTGGGAAACTAAACCCCCTCGTTTAGGTATGGCATCCAATCTGCATTCCAGTTCTTGGGATGTGAATTGGGAACTGTGCTGCTGTGCAGTTTGCAGGAAGGTGTATGTTTATGGCTTTGGCTTTTTTCTTTCTCAGTAAACCTGTCTTTTATGGAAGAATGCTTAGGTTCAGAATGGAACAGAGTCAGAATGTGTATTTACCTCACCACTGGAGTTGTTGATGAGCAGTGTGTAATTTCCAGTGCTTCAAGTAAGGGCTGAGGCCTAAGGATATTTTTAGGGTGAAGGCTGTGAGGCCAGTGCTGCATTTGTCTAATAAGAAAAGCAAATTTTGATTAACTTAGGTTGGTCTAGTCTTTTCAGCCACAGGGGCTGGACTGAACTGGGAGAACTCTTGTGGGTGGCTGCTCCTTTGCAGGTTGTGCAAGGAGCCTTGCTCCTCTGCAAGACAAGCCTGGTTCTGCCTACAAGGGGAGCAGGAACTTAGAGGACGTGCTCCTGCCTACTGCAGGAGGGCGAGAAGGCAAGAGGAGCATTGATTGCTGGAGCATGGTCTTGTCTGTCAGGTTGCAGTGTGTAGGAGGAGTTTGGGGAAGCAGTGTCTCCCTGAACTCTTCTGAGAAGGGAGGAAGTGACAGTCTAAATGGAGTCATCTTTGGGGACTGGTGCTGACTGGTAAGTGACCTGTTGGATCTTGTTGACTCGACTGGAGGTACCCAACAGCTGTGAATGAGCTTGCTGATGGATTTAGTCTGTGCCTTTCCTAGTCTGCACTAGGAAATGTTGTTTTGGGCCCCTTAATCTATGGCCTGTTGCTTATTTCTTTGAAAGAAATGAAGCTGGAGAAGTCAAGATTAGCACCATTTTATATGACTTCTCTGAGCAGGTGGAGTTTCCTGAAGACATCTGAAATAAGGAGTTACACACAAAGCTGAAAGCCTGCTTTAGGGTCTTGTTGGAAATGTTGGATACAGCGATCTTCTGGGGTGATGATGGCAGTGATGATTTTATTGCTGCTATTGCCAGGTTTATGTTCAAGTTAAGGTAATTCTTTGACCTTTCCATAGATGCTGCAGATAGAACAGGAATAGTGTAGGCAGTTCCAGACTGTCTGCCTGGACACGTGTGCACATCAGGTTAAACATTTCTTAAAGCATTCCTGAGACTTTGGCATTCGTAAAGCTGGTTAAGATACTGTTACCTGAGACATGACCTCTTTATATTGATTCACTTATTAGTTACATGCCATAGTTTGCCTGCCAGGTCTTATAATTGAATATATATATTTCTTTCAGATGGATTTAGGCAGATCAGAGATGTAAAGTAAAGAAAGGAATTTTTTGTGCCCTTTAAATAGTACATTCCTGTCATAATCTGATTAGAGAAGTAGAGTGGTGAAAATTAATTTGAGAATCAAGACAGAAGTTGAAAAAGGAAGGAACAAGTAATTTTGTATTAATGAATATTTAACTTAAATGCCTAATATAACTTTTCCTGGAAATTTTACATTTTTAACATGATCCTATTTCTTAAGGAGGGTACAAGTGATAATTACAAACATATTCAAGCAATCCTTAGCTTATTTCCTATTTTCTAATCTGCTATCCATGGTTTAAAAAAAAAAAGGAAAAAAAGATGTTGTTTTGAGTTGCCAAGTTATAAATAAGCAAAGAATGAATAGCAGTGTAAATAATGTTTTTGTTCTATAAATAAATACACATATTTTTGTATCTTTTCATGACGAGCACTGGATTCTAAGTACTGGAAAACAGTGGGAATGCCTCTCTATTTAGTCTTGTATTGGACATATTTAACTATGAACTTTGTTTTTATCACTACCAGTCAGAAGAACATCTCTGTAATTCACTGTTGAACTTACCAGTCTTGTATTTTTATGTTTGAGCATGGTATGAAGCTTCATGGGAGTTTGACCAAAGATCTGCAAAATCTCACTCCACCCTCTTGAAATAATCAAGAGTCCTGTTATGTAACCCAGGCACAGAAAGCAAAGGGGGTGACAAATCATAAATACCTGTATGGAAGGCATCTGGGGATGCATCTATTAACAAAAGTTTAAGTTACACAAAATGATAAATGTCTTTTTTGGAAGGAGGGGGAGCTTGTTTTTCTTTTAATGAAAGAATTACTGGCATATCATACCACTGGCAGCAGTGGAATCTGTTTCTTGGCAGTCGCTGAAGAGAACATCCCATTTTGATTTAAAGATTATTTTCTGCTTCAAACAAATTCCTGTAGTGGTTCCCATGGTTAGTACTGCACAGGAGTAGCAGAGCAGTGATTTACAGACAGCTCTGCTGGTTTATAAAGCACAGCCTTTTCTGTGAATGTTTTCCTCTTCTTTTTTCTTTATAACATCAAGGTGCTGTGGTTTTCTTTGACTCGGACTTTGTGTTCAGCACATGTTCAATTCCCGTTAATCTTACGTGTCACTCTTTTGAGTAAAAGTTCAAACAGCTAATAAGCAACTTGTCGTTTGTTATTTATTTTTAACCTTCAGACCATTTAAGTGCTCAGTTGCTGCCTTTAAATGCTTTAAAATGATTCTAGTACCTGTGCTGCTCTGCCTCCTGGCAGCTTGTGTCTTCTTCTCTGAGGAGGCCTCGCAACTTTTCGCCTTGCTTTGTTACTAGAGGGGAAACTGGCAGAACCAATTTAAACTTTTTGAAGTTTTCCAGTATAGAAGGACTATTCTTTGATTTCCACAAGCAGTTCTTCACTCTGACTTGAGAGTTCTTGCAGTCAGCAAGAAGAGATCTTTCAGTCCTCAGGTGCTGTGTCCCAGGGACCTGTTTCTGGTGCTCGATCCAATTATAAATCCAAATTGCTCTTTCATTTCAGCCCCTAGGAAAGTTCTGGTAGCCTGAAAAAATTTGAAAAATCTGAATATTCTAAAACCTGCCCTGGAGACTCCTGCTAACTGCTTGAATAGTTAGGGTACATATTACACAGGCTGCTGGGTGGGCTAAATCCTTCCTAGAACCACAGTTCAGCTCCTGCTTGGGGCATTCAGCTGTCTTCGTTTGGTGGGACTGGAGATAGTTTAGGGAATTAATGGTTCTCCAGCTGCCAAGAGTATTCACAAAGCCTTGGGATGGACTCTTCTGGATATCTCTTGGCTGTGCTGGAGACTTGGCAGAAGCTGCTTGTCCTTCTCCACCCTCCAGCTTACTGCAAGGGTCTCCTCTGTCGTGGTTAGGCCAGTGCTGCTTGTATGCATTTGAAAGAAAAAATTGTCAGGATTCCTTTTCCTTTTGCTCCCACCAAGGGTATGCTGAGGGATGCTTTGAGTGTTTTTGGCAAAATTAGGAAATGGATGCTGAAAGAAAAAATTTGGGCCATGAGGAGAAGTGTTCTGAAGTTAGGACATAGCTGTTACAGGGATGACTGTGCAACACCCAGTTTGGCCCAGACTTGCCAGATATTTGGGTTTCCAGTTAGCTACAGGTTAGTGAGCTGCCCTGGCTGTTGAAAAATGTGGGTTGCTCTGGTTACAGTGAATTGGCAGGATGACTCCCACAGTAATCCCTGCATGGCTCCAGGGTTGGGTGGGAGCAAACAGTGGTGTGCAGATAGATTCGTGTTGTGCCAGATCTCCAGTACATCCCATGTGTGTTTTATGATAAAAACTTTTCAGAAGTGTTCCAGAAGGCTAGATTAAGCTTGTGATGTTTTATCTGAAGCTTTTCACCTATGAAGGGATGGGGGGAAAGGGGATGAAAAAGAGAGAAAGCCTTCTGTTGTATCTCAGGGCAGCTTCCAGGGAGCTCTGCCTGAACTCCTGGCATCTAAGCCCAGTCCTAGGCATCATTGGTATGATGGAATATTGTGTCCTTTTTCTTTCTCTTTAGTATGGCTATGAGGCTGTACATATTGTAAGTGCACTGGTGAATGCTCACCCTGTCAAATAAACTTCTCGTTTATTGACTTTGAACCTCTTGATTTTGTAACTTAGGTTAACTTAAGGTCTTCTTAATGTACTGAACTGTAAATATTTGGAAACATATATCAATGCCTAATGACTTTAACTGTGTCTGAAAAGATTATTATTTGCTATTCAGTATTCAATTCAGCATGTTTGTAGTGCTTCTTGTTGCAGAAACCAAATGAAAGTGATTCGTCCTCCGTCTCATTCTGATCTTCAGTCACTGAGACCATCAACCTCTTCTGCAAGAGTGGCACAAATAAAACAGTTGAAGTTTGGCTGGAGCCTCGAAATTTCTGAAACTCCTGCATTTGTTTTAGATTTAATTTTCCTGATAGTGGATTGAAATAAGGGATTGAAATTTTGAAAGCTTGAATGAACTCAAGAGATGTGATTTTTTTTTTGAGTTAGGACTCCTAACTTGCATGCTTCTCTGTTATTTTACCCCGGAGCTTGCTTCCTTTTTTCTTTTTATTGCTGATGCTAAAGTGACTTGTCAGTCTGGCTATGGAAACCTAACCCATGCTTTTTTTTCTTTAGGCACTCAGTGTTACTGAAACTCTGATCAAACCTTTGGAAAGATTTAGGAAAGAGCAACTAGGAGCTGTAAAGGTTTGTCCCTTGTTGCCTTTATAAGTTTGTTTAATTTCTCTACTTGGATTGCATTGCAGTAATGACATGTAATTGGCAGAAACATACTGTTTAGATTTCATGTATTCACACTTTTTTGTTTCTATTTTGAGAACTTGCTTCAGAAACAAATGGAATGTTTCAAGAAGAGAAGAATGTGTCTTCTCCATTCTTTCTTGTCACCTCTCTTATCTCTTATGTCTGGAATAGGAACAATCCTGCTAACAACCTGCCCCCCTTCCTAATGGGTAATCCTGTTCTGCCTTGTATTTGCTTGCAGTTGCACAACAAAGGCTGAAAAATATTAACTACCTAAAGGAGCTTGCTCATCATGTACCTTTAACTGCATTTTTGCTACCTGAAAAGTGAAAACTGCCTTTATTTTATTTTTATTTTCTTTTGCATAAATAACTCATTGTCTCTGTGTGAGTGGAAAAAATAGGGATGGAGAGCTTAAAGATGAGATCTCATTTAAAGTTCCTCTTTTTGGTGAAAGTGGTAGTTTTTTTAAGATTGTCACGAAGTTGTGTATATTTTAAAAAAATGGCACAGTAAACTTCATGTATTAAATAAAGACTAGCTTTGGATAAAAGTAACAAGGACAAATTTGACCTTTTCGTACCTATCTTCCTTCTTGCAGTGAGGAATTTAAATGCTTATTAAAAAAAAAAAGGAAAAGAAAAAAACCCCAGCTATTTATTACAGTTTTCTGTTGCAAAACTCAATTACTACATTTTCAAACTACCTGCACATGTTTTATTTTATAATAATGATGTAATTACCAGTGATATTTAATAGCTAAGACAATGTTTCAATTACAAGAGCAGTATACATTTTGAGTTTAGCAGGAATGATTAGCATGTTCTGCATATGATTTCAGTGTTCATGAATTGAAAATGCTCTGTTCAGCATAAATCCTTTCAGTTTAATAATACAACGAGCTTTGTGTAATTCTATGGACTTGAGAGAAGTATATTAGATGACCCAACCAACATACAATGAAAACTTAGTCTGTGAGGGACCAAGGGAAGAAAAAATTCATTCTAAATGTAACCTATTGTCACAGAAGCAGCTGTTTAATGAATGGATTATTTCAGCAGTATTTTTGCTGTTAAAGAGCATTGCTATTTTGGGTGTGAGAACTCCTAATGCTTTAAATTATCTCATATCTTCACTCATTTCCTAGTCAGGATTTTGTTCCTGATGGTTCTAAGGCAAATTACATTGACATTGGATCCATTTTCTTGGATGGATGTTTCATTCCTTGTGTCCCTGCTGTTTCTGTGAAGCTGTAGCTATTATTTGTGATCTTTTTTTTTTTTTTTTGATGGAATTTGACCTTTAAATAGAACAGTCTTACATAATTGTATAATATCCTTTAAAAATATTTAGCTCTTGGAATATTCTTAACTGAATATTTATTCAATATAATCAAAGCACTGACACTGGAAATATAATACTACTTAGCTCTGAAAACGAAGTTATGGCACCTAGTGGTGAAATATATCTGGAACATTGTGTAGTATTTACTTTAGGAAAGATTTATACGCTACTATTACAAACTAAAACTTGAATGTGCTGCCTCAGATTTTCCTGTATCTTACATTCCCCACTGATGAAATGGTCTGAGTTAGGCTTAAGAAAAAAAAGAATAAGATAAAAGTTTAGCTCCATAGTGCTGGAAGCTGAGATATCTTATTCAATTACCCCTCAATAAAAGGTGTTATTGCTCTAATCCCAAACTACTTGTGTAAAGTTTCTGGCTTTGCCTATTAAGAAGTTAAGAGAGCTCTTTTTTTTTTCTGGCAGCACTCAAATATTCACCATATCAATGGAAACTTTGCTAATAAAACCACAGAGATCCACCCCTACCCCACACTCTACTTTCTTCCTAATTCTCCAAATGCTAATGTGTTATCTCTGATCACACTGATATCATATATATATCTTAATATTTCTCAGTTGATAACTAGTATTGTGGCTCCTTTTTTATAGGAAGGTCTTAGACTCATAATGGAGGGAAAAAACACCATTTTTTGCAAAAGCACTTTCTGAGAAGCAATCCTAAACAACTTACATGCCCCTTAAATATAATGCCATTTTCAGAATCTAATGGTTCAGAGAACAAAAATGTATATTGCTTATAGTATATATATAATATTATTAAAAGTGAAAGGTTAAGAGGAAAAAAAAAGAACAAGTATGTCTATTGAGTTTAATCAGGATTTTGGGTAGAATACATACAAATTAAATTCCGAAACTACAGTTGACAGAAAAATATTGTGATTGAACTGGTACCTTTCTGATGAGTAAATCTGTGTCAGTTCTTGAATACGTAGTGCTTGATTTTACTTATTTGAGGTTATTTTCTACTGCAATTAGATATAGTAAAAATAGCTTCAAAACTGGTTGGTTGAATTCATCAATACTGATTTTTACCTTTACACACTTTTAGGAAATTAGAACTGAGGAAGCAATTTGTTTTACAATGTCTTCTACTAAATTAGATCCAGGAACTCAGATTTCCTAGAAATATTTGATGACCATCCTTCTTCCAGTATGTTGCTTTTGGTGGTCAGAGAAATGGATTTGCATGTGCAAATGATATTCGTATGTGTCTGTGAGAATTTTTCTTTTCCTAGTATGATTTTATGTTTTATGGATATTTTTCTGTATTTTAAAAAGTCTTTTTTTTGTCCTGTGCACAATAAAACTGGTAGGAACAAGAATTCAGCAGAGAGGTCGTTGTATGGCTTTAAAGTCAAGAAATCCTGTGGAATATGGAGGTGTATTTTCTCTGGGTTTTGAGCTGTTGGAACTTTCCCCCTGTCAATTTTAGAAAGGTTTTTTGGTTGTTTTTTTTTTCAGGGAATCCAATAGTTCCATTTAAGATCTCTATTCAAAAACAAGGTGGTGTGAATGATCCCTGAAAGTAATGAAAAATGCAATAAATCAGAAAGAGGTCTGGTTTTTTGCTCTTTTGACTTTAAAGATGTAAGCATCTGTGTGATAAGCTACACCATAATGATACAATGGGATTTCATTTCAAGTTAGCCTTTAAATTAATTTTTTAAATGAGATGGAAACATCCCTTCCTTTACTTATCGGAGCTATGATAGTTTTTTTCTCTTTGTTTCTGATTAACTAGAATTTTAAAAGAAAGAGTCTTATTTTTTATATATAAATCATTGCTACTTCGTTTCTGTTGTAGGAGGAAAAGAAGAAGTTTGATAAAGAGACAGAGAAGAACTACAGTTTGTTAGAAAAACATTTGAATTTGTCAGCTAAGAAGAAAGAGCTACAATTACAAGAGGTATTGTTACCTCTCTATTTTTATTCAAGCTAAAGGCTTTTGAATAAGTACATGTACCTCAGCAAATGTAAAACCAGCATTCATAGTGGTAAAATAAAAATAAATTTCCACTGGAAAGGTTGGTGAGAAAATCAGTAGTATATGCTGAACTTAGTGATGTACCCCTGCCATTTTCTGAATCAAGGGCTTTGTGTGTGCATGAAGCAATGAACATCATGTTATTTTTTATGTATAATTAAGGCAATAGCAAAATGCAAACATATGGTGAAAAACTCTATATTTCTTATCAGGCTTTACCATGGATGTAATTGGCTAAGTGTATTGACTAAGTGTCCTGTGATAATACTTTATGCAAAGCACAGCAAGACCTCTGTTCCTGAATAAAAGTGGGTTTGTGCTTTTTCTCACATTTTGAAGATTTGTTTGGGGAATTTTTGAGTAATGCTACAAAAAAATCTGTTGGCAATTTATAACTTAAAACCAGATCTGTTTTGCCTGGCATTCCTTTTGTCCCTCTGGGTTTTTTATCGTCATACTTACTTGTAATAGTTTATATTGCTGGAACAACAACAAATAGTGTGTGAGAAGACTGCAGAGAAATCTTGCAGAGACTTGCTGTAGCCAGAAGGATTTTTTTTTCCCCAGATAAATGTAATTATGTCAGAATTATTAATGCTTAGACTATAAAAAAACCCCAATGTCTTCCTCAGAGATAACACTTCTCCCTGCCCTCTACCCCATCCCAAATGGTCTATACCATTTTTCATAAAAATGGTTAATGTAACTGACAAAGTTATCTAAGAACTTAAAAACTCTGATTGCTCTCAAGTTTCACTAGGATGTTACTTTGCCCTACTGCATTTGTAACATAGGCCCTCAGATGTGTAAACAAGTGTCTTTTGGGGAATTGAGTTGTCTTGGTGAAGTTACTGGGCATTGCTTATGCATCAGGACCTGTACTTTTATCAAACTGATCAGCTGCCAAAGAACTTGATGCAGAAAAAAATGATAAAGGATTAAGTGTGACATCTTGATGAAATACGGTTCTCAATATCAAATCTAAAATGAGACCTAACCTCAATGGAAAAATACAAAATACCTGCAAGAGGCATTTTGAAGCCATATAAAATATGGTCTGAAGCTTTAAAGTCTGTGCAAAGTCTAGAATAAGCAAATAGATTTGTTTCAAATGTCCTTGAAAGTTTCATGAACAAAAATTTTTAAAGTCTTCAGTCAGGCTCTTTCATTTGTGCATTTAATTTTGGAGTATAAATGTATAAGCATTTGGGAAAAAAAAGGCCCTTGCAGCATGTTGTCAGAGTGCTAAATAGAAAGCACTCTCTTGCTCAAGCTTAAAGAATAGGTGTATATAATTGCACTGGAGCTTCCTAATTTAGTATTATATATGGCTGGTTGTGTCAGTTCCTGACTGGAGTAAATAAAGGATACAGGGATAAATTTGACAAAAATTTGTTGAATAACGTGCCATGATTTGGAGTGTGTCTTAGATTAACACAGTCTTTGACTCTGTTGGTGGAGGGATATTCCTATAATTTCAGTGAGACACAGTCTTATTTCTGTTTTATTGTGTCTTATTTGTGTGTTTCTTCAGTAACACACAAAGTACAATGCAACAGTGAGTGAACTTGCTGGGTGCACCCCGAGGCTCGTGCCTCAAAAAACTGAGGAGAGGTGTGATAATTTATTTACAGGGGAATTGAGATGAAGCAATAAAATGGCTGTGCTGAATATTGTATTCTGGGTTGCGTGGGGAGGCAACCAAACCACACCGCTGAAAAACAAAGAAGAGAGACAGGAACGGGCTTACGTGGGGCTTTGGGGTATATAGGGCAGTCTTCCAGTTGATGAGCCAAATGTCCTTGTAGACCCACTTTATAATCTTTTTCTATGGTGTTGTGGCCATATATATATATACATATATACACACACATATATATGTATATCATGTTTATATCATTAGAAGCTTTGCTGACAACTCAAACAATTGCCGAGGTGCACGGTTTATAGAATACATTGAAGTGGCATGGCTTGCTTACTGATATATATATCATTTGCTTACTGATATATGTATATATCAGAGCTTTATTTTTTTAATGGTATTTGTGGTTATTCCCCTTTAACTGCTGACAGACTTCTAGCACAGAGCAGTAAAGCCAAGCACGTCTCAAGGCAAAACTGTCTTAAAGCTGATTTGACTCATCCTCTTAAAGCTTAGCAGTCACTGTTCTGCCTGAAGGATATAGTCTCAGTAGTTAAGAGAGAGTCCATGATAGTAAGTCTGGTCCTTTCACCTAACCCTTTCTCCATTTCCTTTTGTAATTTAGTGTAGAAACGTTTGGTATCATTACACTGGCAAAGACTAAGTGTTCGTTACTTTGAGTAACTGCTTGTAGCCTTTCTTTAATGTGTTTTAATAAAAGTTTCTATTACCCAATTTAAGTTTAAGAAGGGCCTCATGTACCTTTAATAATAACTTCATAAAATAATACATAGATGCTGGAAAATTAAATATTTTTGTACAGATGGATGGCAGCTGAAAAAGTAACTGTTCACCATCAATATGATGTTGTCATTCCAGCCAAGCTGTGCTAAGTATCAGCTGCAGCTAGTAAAGGCTGCATTTTAAAATATTTGATGCTCTGTGGAAACTTGTGTTGTACCAAAAAGTGAACTTTTTTCTATTGCATTTCTTGCCAATCAGAGTGGGCACAGGTGTGGCATGGGTACAGTAACATTATAGCTACTTACAGCAGTTATTTGGGTTATAGAGTAAAACATACAGTACCAGCAATGTAGTTTTCAAAACCAATATTTTCTTCCTTAATTTGGCTGGAGAGATGATTTCTCCCTTTTGTAAGGGAGGATGCTCCCAGCTCCCTCTCTCTGTTTAGGAAGGGGCTTTTGCAAGGCTATTAAAGCAGTGCACAAGTTCCTGCTCTTGTATATCTGGCTTGGATTCCATAGAAAAGAAACTTGAAGAGGTGTTATTGGAACTTTTCTAAAAAAATTAACCTCATTATTCAAAACAACATGTTACCTAGTAAAAGGGAATTGCTGCTGCAGTTCCAAAGTAAATGAATTATCTGTATTGTAAAGGAACAAATCCCAATTTGGAGAAAATTATCTTATCCGCTTGTCACTTGTACGCTGCGTGTGTGTCATCTTGAAGCTGTCTGCAAATGCCTTTGAAACATCATTGGATGTGTTCTGTCTGCAGGCTGATAACCTAGTGGAGCAGAACAGAAAACACTTCTACGAACTGTCCCTCGAGTACGTGTGCAAGTTGCAAGAGATACAGGAGCGGAAGAAATTTGAGTGTGTGGAACCTGTAAGTACCAGTGACTTCAGCCTACACTGTGTTTCATAGGGGTAGGCTGAGAAGGAATGCAAGTGGGCAACAGCCAAGCTCTGTTTTCTGGAAAACACGTGCAATTGTGTGACTTAGCAGAATTTAAAGCAACTTGTTACATCTGCACAAATTGCTGGTATAGATACAGATAACCAGGCACCTCAAAGCTTACCTCAGTAATTACAGCGGATTTGGAGCCACTGATGCTGATTGTCAGAAAATGTGTGAAACCTTTGGCTGTACTGCAAACCCCTCAATTTACCATGTGTGATAGGACAGAGGGTTCAAGATTAGGTTGGTATCAGGCTTCTTGCATTGGGATTTTTTTTACCCATGAAATAATAATTGCTGACTAATGTAAGGAATCTAATTTTCAGTATGAATGTAGGACTTAGAGGCCTGCTAGGGAAGAACTGCAGATTTAAATTAATTGAGCATGCTGCTTTATAGGAAGCCCATTATTTGGTAGCCTGATATGTTTAAAATCACTTGCAATTGAATCTGTGTAGAAATCAAGGGGTTTCACTGAATTTAGGTAAAAATCTTATGTGCACTAAACAGACTTACTTAAATCTCTGAGAGGAGCTTATTCTAAAATTTTCTGAAATGTACATTAGCTTTGTAGTATAAATTAAATTTATCATACAGTAAGAGAACAGTAGGTGTAATACTGAGATAAAGGGAGGATGGATTGTAGAAGTGTTTAATTTGCTCATGCTCTGAAGTCTGTTTTTTTGTGCCAAGTCTGTCCTTTTATTCTGATACAATTACTTTAGCATAATAATGAAAGAAGTTCCAAATGACTCCAGTCAAGGTAGTTGGTCATTATGGAGCTTATAAGAACTGTCTGTTTTGATATAGTTTATCCCTGTGTGAAGAAATTGCTAAAATCCCTAAGGGGGAATAAATTGCTGTATTTATATTAACATTGTTCAAGGAACAGAAAAATGCTGTGGAAAATAAGCATTTAAAAAAGCATTAAAAATTGTGTTGGATTTTTATTTGTTAATTTAAAAAAAAGATTTTTTTTAATCCTAAATAGTTTTTCATTTGGTTATTATGTTTAAAACCATTTGAAGTTTCCTCAGAGCCACGCTAGAGTAACAAATCTTCAAATGATGTGTTAGAAACATGTTCCCTTCTCAATTCTGAAAACTCCCTCTGGATGGGGCTGAACTTCATGTTGCTTAATTTGGATTTACAGTTTACACTAGAGTAATAAGCTGAAATGTAGTACCAAATTCTTATTCCCTTTTCCCTTAATAATACTTTATGTGGTTTTTAGCATTTTTGAAAACTGTTTATTTGCATATGACTTCAGAGTTTATTAAATAGGTTCTTTGGCTTGTTCTCTTTAGAGAGTTACTTCATGTGTCACTTGCTTCTTTCCAACAGCCTGAACCAAATGGGAGAGTTAGACAGGACTGCACGTTGTACCAGCATAGTATAACTCATTCTTTCTTTTAAATTGAGGTTCTGAAGTCAGAAACTGCAAAGTTGATCATTTGCTGATGCTGACAGAAGGTCAGATCTGTGCACAAAAAAGCAGTGATGGGTGGAGTTACTGGATGGAAAGCTTCCTTCTTTGAACAAGCCAGATGATTCTGACAAGAAAGTCATCTCCACATGGTCATTAGTAGAGAGAGGAATGACCAGGCAAATGGTGACTAAAAGACAGGATGATCCTTGTGCACAAACATTTATTCCAGACATCATTGGTATAGACCACCTGTAGGAAAACATTAAATAGGAAAGTTCGGGAGATAAGGAATATACATTCCCTGTGGTCAAAAGGAAAGTAGAGATCAGCTGTGAAATTCCAGAGGCAGGACTGCCCAGAAGTGCCTATGTGCAGCAATTGTATACAAGGAAATGGAGTTTTTCGTTCTAACAAGTTGTATTTCTATTTCAGGTGCTGTCGTTTTTCCAGGGTTTGTTCACTTTCTATCATCAGGGATATGAACTTGCTAAAGACTTCAATCATTACAAAATGGCCCTGCAGATAAATATACAAAATGTAAGTTGAGTCTACTTATGTAAAATCACCTGCTAAGGTTGCTGCATGTGCAGTATCTGTACTGCCAATACTTACCGCGGTGTTAGTGCATTGCTTGGGAACTTTGGGGATATGGTGCCATCTCCTGGATAATCAGCCACACCACTGAGCAAATCGTTGCTAATTCCAGCGAGTTCTTTTGTCATTTCTAATACTATTGTAAATAAATAAGCACCAAGTAAAAGACCTCCTCTCCTTTTTTTATTTTTAATAGAGAAATAACACAAGGATTATCATGAAAGAGTTGAAAAATGGATAAAGTCTGTAAAAATGCATGCAACACTGGAGAATTCAGAGACTGGGTAATGAAATGCCAAGATTTTCAGTATTTTAGGTGTGTTTTGAAATCAAGTGTTTGGTGGTGATGTCTGAAAGTCCTTGATAGGGCTCTGTTATCCATAGCTAAGAAAAGAGAAGAAAAATAGCTGAGAATTCTTTTTTCTTTTTTTTTTTTCTTTTTTAGTATCTCTGCCAGGTGTGTGACTTGGAGTTTCTGTTTGTCTTGCAGCTGCCCTTTCAGGCAAGGAACATCTTGGTGTTAGCACCCGTGATGTCTGTGACAAAACAATGTGTTCCTTCAAGGGCAGGCTAAAGGGGCCACTGCTAGTTTATTGTACCCTCCTACCAGATTGCCCAGTGTGATCTGGTCAGGAATGGGAGAGCAGGGAGCAAGGTGACAGGCTGAAACAATGGGACTGACAGAGTCACTGCTCAGGTGGTCCATTTGCTTCCTTGGGATTTGTTGAACAATAAGACTTTCTCAGAGGAACTCGCATGTGCCTGTTGGTATGAAGCAAACCATGTACCTTACTGCAAACAATCAGTTCCTGATAGTGCATCTGCTTTCTTGACCTCTGAGGGCATCTGGGCACAGAAACTACTTCTTGGAGATGGCAGTCTGTTTTTAGAAATGGCTTAACTCGCAGGGAGGCGGAAAGGCGGAAGAGAGGATTACAGTTGTTGTAACACATAGTGACGTGATTCATGTGTCATGGTACCATTCCTTTAATTTTCTTCCTATATGTTTAGGTCTCAAGTTTCCTTTTGAGCTGTTGTTTGGTTTGGGAAGGGGAACTGATTAGTGGTAACTTCATAAGCAGACTTTTGTGGCAGAAGTCAATGCTTCTGGAGGAAAGTTTAAGACAGACTTGCTTCTTTTGTATGCTTAGCTTGACAGAGGGAGGAGCAGCGTGGAGCTGCAGTGGATAGAGGGGAGGTGATGCAAGATGGGCAAGAAATGAAACATGAGAGAGAAGCTGTGATATGGTTTTGAAGAGCTAGATTTCAGATTAAGGATGGAAAAGAGCCAGTGAAGTGATCTGAAGAAGTGATGAGCGTTAAGAAAGTAAACTAATCTCAACAGCTGCAGTTCCAATTGGCTGAATGGTATTACAGCGTGCCCCAGCAAATTCTAAAGAGGTTGAACATTACAGCTCAAATGTTTTGAATAGATAGAAAGAAGCTGTAGAAAGAAAGGAGGACAAGGATTAACAACTATTTGAGGTAAGAGGAGAATAGAAGGAAGCATCTGAAAAGATCACGAGAGGGCACGGTACATTCTCCGCTGTGTTGAACAAAACTTCCCAAGGGAAAAATGAGCTGAGGCTTGGCTATGGTACAGCTGAGCTGCTGGCAGAACACTGGCTTGATGTGTTAGAAATTGAAGGGTACAAGGTTCAGCATGGAGAGCCTAGCTGGATATGGAGAGTGATTTGAGAGTTGCCAGTGTAGCTCTAGTAATTGCCTTCCCTTTCTTTCAGGTTGTCTTTACTTTGAGAATTATGCTGTGGATTTCCTCTGCCCACGCTGCCCCATACCCTGCTTTCCCCTCACTGCCCCTCTGCGCCCCCCCAAATGAAAGAACCAAAAAGACCCACCCCAGCCTTGCAGCCCAAGCACTAGAAAGCTGATTCTTCCAAAAGTCTTCTTTTATAGAACCCCACATCTCCAACTAGATACTGCTGCACTATCAGGACTTCTCCTTGCTAAAAAACCTTCCCTGGGAAGAGGGGGCATAGCCACACTGGTTTAGCAGCTGTGGTTGACTCCTGGTTAAGCTCAGCTTTGTCATAGCACAAAAGGAAGATAGAAATTTCCTTCAGGTTCCTGGAGCCCATGGTCCTTCATCCCACCATTCCCAGGATGCATTTTACACATCTGAATTTGTGATTGCTGCACAGCTTGGACAAAGGCCCTGGCAGGATCATTTAAAGTATCTAACCTTGAAGTGATCAATGCTCAGTCAGGAAGGTTTAGGTATGAATAGTCTGTCACTATCAATTTTTTTGCCTTTGTCCTGTGGACAGAATGTGTTTTTTGATGCAGCTCTTCTAGGAAATTATGAAAAGAAGCTTATAAAATTGTTGAGAACCTTGGAAATTAGTTATGGGCAGGGTCTAACTCCAAAATTTGCAAGCAGATGTGAGCAGAAATTGGGATGATGCGTATGGGAAGAGTTTAGAGCAGTTGTTTTGCCTGGAGATAAGATAGGCCATTTTCTCTAGTCATCACCTAACGAATATCTTCAGCTTTCCTCTGTAAAACATGTGGATATGGGTGGCTGCTCAGATCTGCTTGCATAGACTGTATTTGTGCCCATGAATAAACTTCTGCACATAAATCTGAAATCTGCATGTACAGATGGCCAGTCAGGAGTATGGTGTTGGAACTGTCTATATACAAACACTGAGGCTTGTTTATACTCGTGTCAGTGTATCCTTATCCTGGGGAAAAAATAAAATAGGTGAGGCAACATCTTCAGAAGCTCATCCGTTTTCAGAAAAGTAAAGATGCTTTCAGGAAACAACAAGACACATAAGCATGCATCTGGAAGTATGTGCTTTCCTCAAAACACATGTACCAGCTGGGCAAAGTACCTGATGGAATTTAAATGTGTATTTTCAGTGTTTGCTGTTTGGACAGGTGCATATGTGGAGAAAACGAGTTATTATAGTGATTGTTTTGGTTTTATTTGCTCATTGGCCACTTTTCAGTGTTTTTCAGAGCAAACTGAAGAGTTTCTTGTGTGAGGTGTGCACTGCTCTGTTATTTTGTGTAGTCCCATTGTATAATTCGTGGATTGTATGGTTTCTTTCTGTTTGTTTTTATTAATGTTCTAATAAATCTTTTCTGGCTGCCTGCTGACTTTGGGAGTGACATTCAGAAATAATAATCTGCTGGACTTTCAGGGGTTTTTTTGGGTTTGTTTTTGCTTCTGCATGTGTGTGCTCAAAACATTTGGCATGTATATGTTGATGACCTTCTTATCATTTTTTTTTCTCAATAACCACAGAAAATCCTCTACTTCCTGACAGCTAGTAAGAATATAATGAATTAAACCAGTATCTGTAGTAATATTTCTGTAAGGAAACTTGAATATTCAAATTAATTTTGCATTCGGTATTTCCCTTCTTTCTGAACAGGTCAGCACATTGTTCTAGAAACCTACTCTGGCACTTTTTGTGTGCTTTCCACAGTCATAGCATCCAATATCTAAACCATACATTAATTTTGAAGCATATCAGAAAACCTAGAGAGTAAATAGATATGGAAATTGTGCACTGACTGTCCTAAAACAGCCTGAGTCATTCTCTCATTTTATAGTTATTTTTGATGAGTTGACCCTGGCTGGATGGCAGGTGAGCACCAGAGCTGCTCTGTCACTCCCCTCCTCAGCTGTAGAGTTTGTGGGTTGAGATCAGGACAGGGAGAGATCACTCACCAATTACCATCACAGGCAAAACAGACTTGACAGGGGAAAGTCAGTTTAAGTTATTATCATATTAGGGCAGAGTAACAAGAAATAAAACCCAAATCTTAAATATACCTTTCCATCACCCTTCCCTTCTCCCAAGCTTAGCTCTACTGCTGATTTTCTCTGCCTTCTCCCCCTCAGTGGTGCAGGGGGGACAGCTTCTCACAAAGGCCCCTTCTATAGCACTCCTGCACACCAAAACCTTGCCATGCAAACCCATTTCATGATTATAACTCCTATCTGCCAGAAAGAGTAACTCCTTCTTCCACTCTCATTACTAAAGAGCTTTTGCTGTTGTCTTTTAGACACGAAATCGTTTTGAAGGAACAAGGTCAGAGGTAGAGGAGCTCATGAACAAGATCAGAAGGAATCCTCAGGAGCATAAAAGAGCAAATCACTTCACGATGGAAGGCTACCTCTATGTACAGGAAAAAAGTAAGGTGTATTTTGTATTCCATAGTGCCCATATTGTGCATATAGGCAAGTCTTATTTCTACAGGTAACAGAAGCAAAGTGTTTGCAGTTTATTAAACAGTCATCCCAGTAAATGTTCAAAGCCTCTAATCAAGTGTTACTGTGGCTCATAAAAAGGACATGGAGCTGAAAGTGTGACAGTTCTTAGTAAACGTGTCTGAATTTGGGGAAGTTTTAGTTGACCAAAGAATGGATTTCATGTTATTTTTAATCCCCTACTAATGACCTCCCCTAGAACTATCAAACATTTTTTTTGTCAGACAACATGAGTTGTCAAATTAGCCACTGAAAATTGGGCTAGTTTAGTATGCTGAAATTGAGGGCCGTTTCCTTGATTCAGTGATATGCTCTCAGTATCTAATTGTGGTCATAAAGTCAAATAAAGCAGGCCATATGTTAGGTAGCTGCTGTTAAAAATCTTGCCATGAAGGTGTATGTCTCACAAATAATATCCTGGCAATACTTCAAACAATTATAAATCTTTCTCACGCTAGTAAAAAAGCCAAATGCAGAGCACTTGCTGCTCAAGGAATGACAACAAAGTAATCTTTTTTTAAACATTTTGCCTAAGTCATATTTTTAAGATGCCTGCCCTTATAGAAGGAGAAGATTCCTTTGCAGACCTTTTTTAGGAAAAGGGAAGCGATAGAAGTGAGCAGATAAGTAGGGTCAGAATCCAAGTGTGAACAGTTAACATTATGATGCAAATCTCAACAATACTCCATGCAGTAAGCTGGGCTCTTAAGTGTGTATATTCTATGTAGGGTGTGCACTGCTAAGTAGTTAGAAGTGACTTTAGGTGTCAGAAGTTGTGATCAGTAGATTAATCAGTAGATTAATCAGTAGATAGTGTAGAACTTGCAGCACAGGTTGCAATCTGTGGTTATTTAGCTTCAAGTTACCAAGTGTAAATCTAGCTTTCCATGTTCTGATAAATAAAGTTTCCAAGGGGTGTTTATTTTATAGAGAAATATTATTTTGTCTGTAGTAGTGAAACAAAGATATGTAATAATTCTTTACAATTGTCATTAAGCATAAATGTGAAATATTACATTTATCAGTTTTTAGAATAGTAAACACCTATTAACATTTGTATTATGTTATATTATTGATTCATACCTTTGTTTTAAATACTGCATTATTAGGAGTTAATTGTTAGGCTCTGAAGTATCATTTTAAAAAGTGGGAGAAGAAAACACAGGAGCTGGAAAAAATACATCTTATTTAATGCTTTTGTGTTATGTAGGACCCGCTCCCTTTGGTTCCAGTTGGGTGAAGCACTACTGCATGTATAGGAAAGAGACAAAGAAGTTCACAATGATCCCATTTGAACACAGATCAGGAGGGAAAGTTGTGAGTATATTTTTGTATTCCACTCTTATACTTGTCCTGTATCAAGATCAGAGGATGTGTCAGATAAGATGTGTCAAGAACTCTCCCTCTCTACCCTCCTTGCCCCTTTTTTTCTTCTTTCCTCACGCAATTCATTCTACCATTTAAGTTATGGATGGATTAATAGATAGGAATTCTGTAGACTTTCCAGTTGCTTCCTTTTAGAAGACCAGAGGACATGGTACCAATAACACACAATGTTTCACTATTTAGAATCTGGTTTATTCATGAGGCATTTAACTTATTTAAGTATAAATCAGGAGAATATAATGACTTAAAAATTTTTTTCTTACATGCTCCAGTTAGATTTTTATTTTTTAGAGATGTAAGAAGTAGAAGTGGGATTAGAAAAATGGATTTTCATAGGGATATAATTCATACTGATAACTGAATGTAATTTCAGGTATCTTTGATAGTATCTGAAATATTCAGGACCTGAAACTTTGTTGATCTTTAAATGGCTTTAATTCCTTCTGAAGTAGTTGGGAATTGATGGCACTCAGCACCTTCAGAGATGACACATTGAATGAATGCATTAATATGGATGAAATGCATTTTGTTGCAAGGAAAAAGGATATCTGAAGCTGGAAAATAATGCTTGAGTCAATATGCCTGTAAATGCAGCACCTTGTCCTGTCTTCAAATTTGGATGAAGATCATGTTGTTGTAATTTTATCAAGTTATTATATCTTATTAGTTTGAGCAGAGGGGAGATAGCTTTCATCATTTTGAGGACGTGTATATTTACACATGTATTGAACTTGGAAGAACCTTTCAAAAGCTCTGGAAAACCTGATGAACTGAAAATTAGTGGTATTTGGCTTCCTTAATCACATCAGTACTTCTATGAATTTTTTATCCTGATTTACTCTAATTGTAATAAGCCTTTTTAGTTAATATAATATATAGTATGTGTCTAAGCATTCAGCATTCTGAAACACTTTTGAAGCCATTTTTGCTGTATTAAAAGACCTCCCATTTGGAAACCCACAACGCAATTACTCCTTCAGTGACAATCTTCTGTGTCAGAGATGCTGAAAAAGACAATACATAATTAAAATGTACAGTTAGTCCTGATTAAATCTGATACAACTCATTCACAGATGAGTTTATGTGATTTCTGGGTAAAAAAAGATCCTAGTGCTGATTGGTCTTGGAGAGAGAAATGCTTCTGTAAGACAGGTTATAGATAGTAAAGAACACTGTTCTAGTTGGTGTAGCAATAACCTTTACTACAGAAAGCACTGATCACTGTGTCTGACAAAAAATGGGAGAAGTCTCTTACAACTCATTGTGTGCTTATATTGTAACAGGTGCAAAATCTTTGTGGCAAAATAGTTTTTGTTAGTTCAACTTACTGTGGTACTGAGTCATGCTGTAAAGTTCCAGCTGAAATGGACTCGATACTTTTGCATTTATGTCCCATAAATGGCCACAGAACTTGTTGTTGTGCAGAGAAGTGAACAGCAAACATGAATGAATTCTTTTGCAAGCGTCAGTTTTCAGCATAGCTTTTACCATTATTTTAATATAAATTTGCCTTACTTGTTTTGTACAGCTGGCTAATTGGAGCTTTCAATTACTAGGTTAAGCACATAAAATCTTTCTTTTCACAGGGTGATGAGGAGCTGTTTGTCCTTACCTATTGTACCAAAAGAAATATAGATACAATAGACAGACGATTCTGTTTTGACTTAGAAGCTTCAGACAGGTAAGCTTGTGAAACACACTAAGTAGTTAAAACTGCTACAGTAAAATTACTGTTGTGTTTTCTTCTGATTTCCTCAGTGCTCGTTCAGACTGCCAGTGGGAAATGGTCACTGGAGGGGCAGACAAGCGCTGCCATGGCTTACTGAATTTTACCTCAGCTGTGTGTAGATGAAGCAGGGAGGAATTAAGCTGAAATGTAGATGTCCTCTGAGCTCACATGAAAGAAAAACAGAAAAAAATCTGAGAAACTATTAAGAGTTGTTGTTATGGTAGTGAAGATATATGGCTTAAATTGAAATACGTGTTGCTCTGATGAAAGACTGAGGTCACAGTAATAATTCATATAATCGTGACCATTTTGTGCTACAATCCCGCTTTCCAAAATGATATGGTGCTAAAGATAAATGCTGGATTTTCAGATTGAAAATAAGATTTTGAGGCTTTTTGTGGCTGGTATAATCGTCCACTGCATCTTGAACGTTGTTGCCACTGTTGTTCTGAAGCACCACCATTTTGTTACTCTATTTCAAAAGAAAATAATTGTGCACTTTTTTCACTAGAGGTTCTCAAAATATGATAAATATTTGTTTTCAATGGCATGGTAGTCTCCTTCATTTATGAAGATGAGAGAATCCAACTTAATAGGGCACTGCAAATAAATACAGGTGTGGTAATGCTACATTTTCTTGATGCAGATTGTATTTATGCAGAAATGGATCACATCTAGAATTAAATGCTAGATATAAACTAGTGGACTGTCACTGTGTTTTAACATTTCCACCCCCCCTCTGCTCTGAGCTGTTTTTAATGTATACATTTGCTCCTTACTTATACCAATTAACTATATTCTAATTTATAGCATAGTAGGTCTTCAAGCTTTGTAGGATTTTTGTTTGTTTTTTTTCCTATCAAATTCTTAGTGCTTTTCACTTCAAAGGCTGAAGTGGCCAGTGCTGTCAGGCCCCTCTCTCCTATGACTGCTAGTGATCTGTGAATGTGTCTGTGATGACGATGATGTGCACGAGCACAAACTTAGATCCAAGGCTATGCCTAGTGAGACTGGCTTGCCTGAGGCATGTCCATTCCTATAACAAGCAATGGGTCAAAGGATGTCAAACTACCACTGCATCAGAAAACTTCTAGCTCACGTGGCAGATGACAAGATACTCATTTACAGCTCAGGTGGCATTTGCCACCAGCCTACAGCATGGTTTGAACTTGCATTTTTAACTTGAGAAGGATATGGCTTAACTATTCTACCACAGTGTTCCAAGAGTAGGAAAGAGAGTAAAGATTTATACTCTTGGAAGCAGCTCCTCTTGTGTCAGTCTATTGGTCAGTTTGGATAACAGAATTCAAACTGAGTCTGCTAAAGTTGTTAAAAAGTAGCATGAGAAATTTTAGTCTGTCCCCCCCCCGTGCGTCATCTGCTCGATGGGGTACCTCAAGTTTAAACAGAGAAGGATGGAGAGCAGTGCTTCCTTGATCCTCCAAAACATTTTCTCATTTTTTTCTCTGGTAAAAGTGAGAAAAGTCTAATTCGTCTTTCTGTCTAGATATAATAGACACAACTGGTCCACTGTGACCTTGATATCAGACATTTTTCTTTTAATAATATATGTGTGTAGTACTGAGGTGTTCCCATGGAGATTAGTTCTGTGCTGCAGGCCATTAGCTTGTTTCCTTGGTATCAGTTCAGGGCACACTTATCCCTCAGCTTGTCCAAGTTAAAAAATAACATACAGATTGATGGCTGGGCATGGGGTTTTCTTTGTTACTGTGCTTTGGAAGGAGGCAAGGTCATAAAATTTTAGGAAAGACTTTTCAGTAACAAACATTCAACCTTGTGTGTGACTTGAGCATTACTTGGAGCTAGCTGAAAATTTACGTATTTTTCTTTCAAAAGGAAAGCTGAGATGGTTTTTTGTTTTGTTTTTTTTTTTTGTTTTAAAATCTGATACTTATGACTATAAGCTCTGAGGGGCTAGGTCTCTGGGAAGTGATGTTTTTGTTCTGTTTCTGCTACTCCATCATGTTTAGTTGAAGGTGACTAGTGGTAAATGTAGAGAAATTTAAATCTTAAGGAGACAGCAGAGGTCTTCTGGTGTAGGAAAAAGATATTCTATTGATGAAGAGCTGAAATACTACTTAGATTTTAATTTTTCTAATGCAGGACAAGGAGGAGGGAAGGCTTTGTCTCTTTTGACTTTAGTTTGCAGGCAAGTAAATAGTATTTCATGCAGCATATATTGAGTTTGAGGTATTGCCTTTAAGTGATACTCTTGGATACTTTGACTGTTGTAATTTAGTGAAAAGAAGGAATATTTTCCCTGCATAAGTTGTAGTTTAAACTAGTAAAAGGAAGTAGACAAGAAAGAAACAAATGAGCACGTGGGGTTTTTTAGTTAGTTTACTGTGGATGTTTTTTTCAGTGAGTGATTAAGTTTGCATGTTTATGATGGCTGCAGTTCTGCACTGCAGCCAGACCCATTCCCACTGGAAAAAAACTGGTATGGCTTGAGAAGCTGCCTTGCTTACTGTCATTACTAGTACCAGTATTACATTGTTTTAGTCTTAAAGGTTATTAATTGCAGAAATTAATGTCATCACATGTTGTCTGAAAAGAGATTTTGAGCAGGAGGTATTTGTGTTTGTGGAGTTCTATGCTGTGACTAAATCTTGTGGTTTGAGAAAATTTATAGCAAGGTGAAAATGAACTAGAAGTTTCTCTAGCTGTAAAAATGTGAATGTGGTGTGTAGACTGTTACAGTTTTACATAAAAGTGGGATTTGTGCTGGTTTTCTCTGTGCTGTTATTTTCATACAACATTTTCCCCTATGGCTATTTTGCTACTTGAAGATAGATATCGTACAAAAGAGAGAGAATGTTATGATTTAGTTCTTCATTTCTATCCATCTCTATATAATGAGATTTACAAATTTACCAAAAGTACTGGCAGGCTGAATAAAATGATTTTTTTTTTAATTGGTAGAGAAATAATTACCCAAATAGCCTGTTCTGCTTTTAACTCTCCTTACTTTGTATGCTATGCTGAACCACACGATTACTCTGTTTACTTTTCTATGATATAAACTCAAAAGTAGATTTCTGTTAATGTCTGTTCCACTAATCCCTACATCCCACAGTTGCCCATCCCTGCCTTTTTAGGAAAGTTGTAATAGTGGAGTTTCGTAATGAGATCCTGCATTAAGACTTGATTATTTTTATAAGATATTTAGTGGCAAAGTGCAATCATTGTTGCTGCTTTAAAGCAAAAGATCACATATTGAGCAAGTTAACAAATTTTTTATCTAGTGGCAATGCAAGACCAAGTTTATTTACAATTCAGCAAACTCAGTAACTCCTAGCAAGTGTCAGAATCAGCAAGTGATCAACAATGAGCTATTTGAAATAGTTTGCAGATTACATTTGCTTTCCTTTTTCTTCCCTGTTCTCCCTATTTCCTACAGTGTGTATCCCTTCTACACCTTTTATTTTCAAGGTGAGCAGTGCTTAGTTATTAAGCAAAAAATGAACAAACAAACTTCCTGACTTTTAATACAATGGGCTTTTGCTTGTAGTTGGAAGTAGACTTTGACAAGAATTTTTTGGTTGCTGGTGAGTGCAGTTACTCTGTGTTGTTGGTACATTTGCAGGCCTGGAGTTCCTGTGACCATGCAGGCATTTTCTGAGGAAGACAGGAAGCTATGGATGGAAGCATTGGATGGAAAAGAAGCTGTAACTGTCATTTTTTAAATATTCTTTAATAGTATAATGGAGAATTCTCTCACCCTCTGCTTTCTGATCCCATTTATACTTTAGTAAACTGGGATTATGTAGTTTGCAAAATGATAGATTCAATGAATAAAGAATAAAAGTGAAATAAAACTCAGGAGAGATGAGTAACTTGGTAAAGCTCAATGTGGATAACTGCTAATGCTGATATGAGATATTTTTCATTGTGATGACAGCATCAATTTTTATAAAAGGTTTCCCATCGCAATGATGATATTGGTGTTCTAGAAAATGTCTAGTATAACCATGTTCACTTAGTCTTATGCTGGCATACTTTATTCCAATGGCAAAATTTGAGTGAGTTACATGGTATTATTTTTTTTTAAACTAGATCAAAACAGTTCTTCTCAATGGGACTGAGGCTGTGCTTGAATTTGCTTAATTTCTGGCTCACATAAGGAAATGGATGTGAACTGTAGAATGGAAACACTCTGTAGATTATTCTTGCAATCATAAATATATTGGTCTCGTGGGCCAGAAAGAATGGGGTTTTCTAGACAATGACAGCCACATGCCTGTCCCCAGTAGTTGTCTAATGGGAATTTTAGCAGGAAGTTTTATTGACATCATTGTTACCTAAATCTGGTTTCTTTTGCAGAGGTGTTTATTACCATGCCACGTTGTCTGAGCTGGACTCCCCAGTAAGTTTACAACTTCTGGGAATGCCAAACTGGGACATTAAGTCTCAGGATTCATGAAAGCACTTCTCAACAATATGAGTGAACTTGCAACTGTGGGAAATTAAACTGCCAAAAAACATAGGAACGTGGAGCATGTAAATCACAATGAATTTCAGTGGCTGTAGCTAACATTGTTCTGTTCCCCAAGGAACTGTATTTGTTGGGAATTTTTAATAACTTTTACTCCCTAAAACATGCAGTTATCTACTATCTGAGGGGGCATGGACCTCTGGTCCTGCTGTTAGAACCATTGCAGTTGAAGGTGATATGTTTTAGCTGTAAACAGCTGTATTTGTGCCTACTGAGGATTAAGATTGGGGATGCCTTTTAACTGATTTCATAAAAGTTTTAAAATAATTTATGTCTTTTTACTCTTTTTGTCTTAGCTGTTCATCAATTTGAATAAACCAAATGCAAAACGAGAGGGAAGTAAGTATTTAGATTAATATTAAAGCTGATTTCTGTTAACATTTTACAATTGAGAAAGGCAAAGGTAGGGGTTTTTTTCCAGTGGATTTAACTTAATTAAATATTTTACTTTTAAATCTTGAGTTCTGAATATATTTGGGGATTTTGTAATTAATGGGGTTTCACAGTTTAGTGCATATATAAGAATTATAGCACTGGACATAAACTAGAGAATCAGTCTGATTGTTTTTGCCAATTTACTTCATGCTTGAAATCGACTCAAAACTGGCTGAATTTGTATGTAAATGCATCACAATTTCTTAATCCAGACTGTGTGCACACATCTGTTAGAACGTGTAAGTGTGCTTTTAAAAGCAATTGGGGCTGAACATAAAGGTCAGCAAAAAAGCTGAATGCATGCATTTAAAATATAAACCAAAATGGAAGTAGAAGAAAAGGGTTTCTTTAGACATCAGCTTTCTTCTGTTAGCTAAGTGAATGAATGAAAACAGGTATCCTTCTTTTATTATCAGGGAATTTATGCTTGTTTTTTTTTTTTTTAAAAAAAGTAATTAAATTGCTGGTTAAAGCTGGATCATGGTGTTATTAATAGAATTTTTTCCACAGTTTTCTTTTCATCGTGCAAGACCAGGTCCCCAGGAGCAAGAAGGCCAGATGTTTGGGGGAAGGGCAGTTTTGCAATATAAGCATTTAAATGAAGTTTTGATGTAGAGAAAAAGTGTAAGATAGGAACAACAAAGGAATGCTGGAGCTCAGCTGTTGTCCTGTTAATGCATCTGCTTCCATGTAGTCAGATCATTAACTGCTGTGAAATTATATACATGTGTCCTGTATCTTTAGTGTGGGAATTTCTTTGGCTCAGGGTAGGACTCAGTAAAAGCCCTTCTGTTGATGATTATGTTTTTTCATCATAAGTACTTCCTTGTCCCATTTGGTGAACTCTCTCAGATATTGTCGATGTTGCAGTAAGTACTGTTAAATTCAATTTTGCATCTGCCAACATATGTAACTAATCAGAGATCCCATTCTTCAAAGGATGCTGCTGTGAACAGATTCAGTGAAGCCACTACCATAAGAATGAGCCTTTAGCTGGGCTAGGCAGGGTTGTGAAGGAGAAAAGCAGAATTTTTTAGAAAAAGTGATAGAGTATTTCCGTTCCAGAATATTTACACTTTTACTTCAGAAGTACTAGCTATATGATTAAGTCCAACCTTATTTTCATTGAAAAGACATAATTGCAATGATGCTTTAAAACTGTTCAAACCTTTTTTTTTTTGTCTTGTAGGTGCACAATTGGATAAAATAGGGTTCACTGTCATCAAAAAGTGCATCAGTGCTGTTGAAACACGAGGTAATGATCAACCCAACCTGTTAGTGAAGAGGGTGAAGCTCTTTGAAGGGTCTGCTCTTTGAAGAAGGCTTGTGTGATAAAGTGTCCTGTAGATCTCTGGAAAAGACTTTTCCATAGTGGACATTTCACTGACTACACTGACCAGGTCAGGAGTCCAGTCCCAGCCTTTTGTGTATGGCTTTCCCTCAAGAGATGTATTTTCAAGAAGTGCTCACAAGCAGGAAATAGCACCTCTCTTGACAAAGGCAGCCAATGTTTGTGTGCAACAGCAACAAAAGAGAAACCTGTGTCTTGTAGGCGGTTCCTGTACCTTTGCTGGGCGTTGGAACAGACTAAGTTATTTTAGAATTCCATTTCTGTTTAGTTGCTTTAAGACGAAAGAACAGGAGCTGAGCAGGCAAGTGACTTACAAAAAGTACTGAAGTCCTTTTGGTGGAGTTAGTATCACACCAGAGACAAACATGCTGCCAGGATTACTGTTGCATATCCTCATTGTTGTACCTCCCAAAACTGGAGATGGAAGAGAGAGGTTAGTATGCAGACAGTATTCAAGAAGTAGTTTGGATTGATTGTGGACAGGCTTTGTGTCACAGACCTTGTGTAACTTGGGCACTGGGTGACATCAGCTTTTGATATCACTGCCCTGTGAGGAGAAAACAGTCCTTGTATGGACATGTTGAAACTTGAGGTGACCAGCCACTCTTAAGGCTCACTGCATTGTATATGGTATTGTGTGGAGAACCTGCTTATTTTGTTGTGTTTGTTTAAAAAAAAGAGGCAAAGAGGTGAAAATAGGCAGTTGGTTGCTGTATATTTCTTAGTTTGTTAAAAGAGATGTTGAAATTTCTCTGTGTGCATTTTGTTTTTCTCCTAAAATGCCGATCTTGCTTTCCACTCCCAAAGGGGAGACTGAGGGTTTTTCAGGAATTGTATCTGTTTTTTCCTAGAGATCTGACATTGCACAGGGCAGAATACTTATATCTTTCTTTGTATCACTGTCCAGCTTAAATAAGATAGCTGAACAGAAGAATGGTTTGTTCATACTTGCTGTCAGTGCAGGGCATTACTGAAAAACAGTGTTCTCTATGTATACACTTACTATACAATATTATTAGTAAGACCAAGCAGCCTTTGTGATACTGAGAATTTTGCATTTAAACAGTAAGAAATATCTGAAATCCTTTTTCTCTTCGGCTTTTTTGTATCAGCCCTGTCTGATGCATTAAAGATGTTATTCCAGATTAGACCATATTCTGTCTGGTGTTATTTTTGTTCATTCTGTTCTTTTGAATATTTTTCAGATAAGGTTTGCCTGTCTCATCACTTTAAATTTCAGTTACTGGCATTTACAATCTGAATATTTCAGCAGGGAAACATTGCAGATAAAGCTGGTGTCCTACAGATAAGTTGCCTTCTCTGTAAAACCCTGCTTCAGTATAGATCTTCTCTTTGCAGTGGGTGAGGCAGATTTCATGGAAAGACTTGCATGTGGTCATGTAACGAAAGGCTAGTTTTGGTCTATGGTACACTATATTTTGGTTTATTATTTGTAAGTGTGTTCCTATAGTTTTCTTCGAGTAGTCTTTTTTTTTTCCCCTTCTTTCTCTGATACCCTGCAAGGAAAGAAAAACAAGAACATAACTGTGGAAATTGCATGAACACTTTCTTCATGAAGTAAATGTTTGTTTCTTTTTTCTCTTGGCTGTGGGTAGGTAGGCTAAACTGAGTAGAAGTTTTAAGTCCACTCTGCCCTTTATGCCTTCATTTAGGGGCATGTAAGAAGATGCAAAATTTATGTGTAACCCTCTTGTTGTTCAAGACAGATGATGAGCTTTCATGGGTTAGAGACATGTCTCCCTGTAGTGGGATCTGCCTCTCAGCACAGTTGGAAGAGAATTAAAGTTACCAAAGGAGGCCTGCAGTTAGCAGAGTGTGGTAATTTCTTCCGATGGAAAAGACTTCTACCTATTAACTTTGTTTTGGGGAGTATTCAAGAAATAAACATCAATCCACGTTTGATTAATATTTCTTTTCCCAGGGTTTCAAGAATGGATTTAGGTGAGGTACTCTCTTCCAGGAACTCAGTATCCACTTAGTTTCAGTAAGCTTGATTTGTCCATTACGTTCCAAGCAGTCTTTGATGATTTTCTCTTTACTGATTGTGAACTTAATGTCAACTGCATTTAAAACTAAAACAAACAAAATCCCAAAACCAAAACAAAAAACCCCTAGAGGACCTTCTGCTGCTGTCTGCTGCTCTAAACAAATGCCAGGAGAGCGTTCAGTTTTTTGCCTCAAGAGCTTGGCCAAATAATTGTACGATGAAGAAAATCCATCTTTCAGGGTGCAGGATTTTATACCTGTACTTATTCTTAAAAACAATTTTTACTTGGTTATTTTACTTTAATGATAATATATCAAAGGCAAGTTATGTTCAGCAGAAGAAAACAGGACAGATGCTTCTTCAGAGACGGTGCTTGTGTGCCATGTTTTTATCTCTTTTAATCATAATGGGTGTGAGGTTGGCGTGGGTGGAAAGAGAGGACAGTCTAGTGTGGGTGGAAACTGAGAATAGTCTTGTCATGTCATAGCAGAAGTAGTCTGGTATTCAGAGAGAGAAGAGCATAGCAGAGATATTGAACATAAACTTGTCAATGGCTGGATAATTTTTTTCTCAGTTATGTTCCCTTTAATAAAGCCAAGAAGGAAATTATTTGCTCTGAATGAATTAGAAGCATCAAAAGCAGTGCCTTGGTTAAAATGCATGTGAGCTTCTGGTTCAGCATTGCCTTATAAGACATTGGCTGTGCTTTACCTGGTAGGAGATGCTGAGGCACCAGGATGTGCATCCTGTCTCTCCTCTATGGAACACAATGCTGGTTGGATGCACACCTATGTTTTGTCTTGGAGAGAGCATTTTGGGATTCTGTTTGGAGTATTTAATTTAGAATTAGCTACTGAGAATTGGGTAAATGTTTAAAAAACATCGAGGAGCTTTTTATGTCGGTGTTAAAGACTCTGTGCGTGTTTTTGCGTGCAAGTAGTTGGTTGCACCTTCTGTGGGGATGTGGTAGGTAAAGTGTTTGCCAGAGCAGTGTTTGTCGAGTTCAGAACTACCGTAGCTGCTAATCTGAGCTGCAGAGAGAGATGGCAGCATTGAGCTGAGTCTCCAGGCTGTCTGCTCCTGAGGCGGAGAATAGACGGTGAGGAGGAAGTAGAAAACCTTTTCACGTAACAAAAAAAAAAAAAAAAAAAAAAAAAAAAAAAATGGCTGTTGCCGTGCTATGGAGTTTGATATAAAAAGTTGTATTTGCAGCTGTGTTACAAGTCCGTGTCAGCCTCATGTACAGTGCCAGTCACAAAGTAAACTTGCCTACGTACCTTGCTTACAATGGTATAGATTACTGTTTTGCTTACAATACCTTATATTTCTAAGCATGTTTCCCAAACTGTGTACCTGTGCCAAATTCCGGTATCAGACAGCCAAGCATCTTGAGATAATGTAAATATGAAGGAAACTGTGCTGCGGGGCTTTGCCGCTCCGAGTTGCCAGTAGTGGTTGAGCGGGCAGACACAGCGTCTGAACCCTTCAGCGTTTCAGTCAGTGGTGAGCTATTCCTCGCAATGAGTCATCTTGTCAATTGTGTTCTGTAAATGCCAGGCACTATCAGTGTTGGATGTGCTGAAGATCCGAGATGTGCAGATTAAATCAGAAATAGTTCCGTTTCAAACCCGGCTTTGTATATTTTAAATAAAACATCATGCAAAAGTATGTTTAAAGGTATCATCTAAAACTGTGTTGAAATATTAATGCCTCTTTGCACTCCTTGATGTCTGCTAGCAATTAGCTGTGCTTTTTTCAGGTTGATGAATTTGAAACCGATCAATTATCTGATAATCACTATCACAGACTCATGATTATTGCTGGAGGATTGTCTTGGTTTCAATATTGCCATTATTTCAGAAACTTTTGCATATCATGTCTGTTTTAATACCAAGCACTAGTTTTTGTGGTTTGACCTAATTATTTTTAAGCCCATAAATGTATATTTGGGGTCAGCACAGTTGGTTCCCCCCAGTTTTATTGTTAGAAGCACAGGAAGTCACGCATCAACTTCCTAGATAAGCAAAAGCTGAGTGTGACAGTATTTATTCAGCTTTTTAGCATCTTGCATATGATGCAGAAGGCTTGTCCTGTGGTGTCATTGTATAAAAAAAGTCTGATGCCTTTTGGCAAAGCATTAAAAAGCTTGATGTTACTCTGGTACCAGAATTTTCCTGGACACCTCTGAGAAGTTTGAAGTAAAAAGTAATTGCTGCTCTCAGGACAGATTTCTAGTGCATCCTTGGAGTGTATTAAGGACTATGTTGTTGGTCTTGGGTTTGGGGTTTTTTTTGTGTGTGTCTCCCAGTGGTGTATAGCATGCTATAACAGTTGTTCTAGGGATCAATGGAAAACTTATTTGGTTGGGTTGATAACTTCATATTTTGAGAGGAATATTGTGACCACAGAGCTGGGTTTTTTTCAGTTCTTTCTTTTGTGCACAGCTAAACTACGAACATACTCTAGGGCTGTGTTTTTTGATGACCACAGGTAAAATAAAGCCAGCTCTGAACATGACATCTAGCTTAAGACTCAGCACCACTACAGTGGTGCCTGCATCCTGGGGAGAGAAAAGGGCTGGTTTTGCCCAGGTGGAGCAACCAAGCTGCAGCCTTGGCCTGTCAGCTCCCTGCTGGGACAGAGGAAGGAGCAGTGCTAACAGGGAGGACTAGTTCAGCAGGCTCAAAGTTCTGGGATGGCTGAGGAGGCTGCAGAGAGAAGAAGGAAAAGATTTAGCATGGCTAGGCAGGAGGAGTAGGTAAAAAATGCCAAGTTCCCTCTACCATATTGAGAATTATTGCTGTGTATTATGGCTGTGTCTGACAGTAATTCATTAAAAGGCTAATGATTTTTACATACTTCATCTAATATTTATTTGGGAAGAAACTTTTTCTCATATGACTGGTTTTAATTTTCCTTCTCTGGGTTGGAACAGCTTGGTATTGAAACTGGGAATTCTCCACAAGTCTTCCTTTGTTGAAGGATATTTTGAATAAGAATACCACATAATCTGTTATTTGAAAAGATTTCCTTGGAGTGGAAACACAGGTATTTTGTGTCATTTCTACTCTTCCAGGCCAATGTGATTATGAAGGTAGAGTATGGTTGGGTTTGTAGATTGGCTGCTTATTATGTGGCCTCTCAAACATCTGTGTCAGCTTCAGGACTGCAGTATTTTACCTCCCACTATATGGGCTCTGAAAAAATGCATCAGACAAAGACATACCTTATTTTGCCCTTTTTCTTCCCTGCCCCTTCTCTCCCTCTCATTTTCCTTCAGTTTATATTCATAGTTTTACTTCCCTGAGGATAAAACTGGGTGTTGTAAAGGAAAGCAAAAGCAAGGGAAGAAAAGGGGTAGTAGAGAAGTGAGTGTGTGCAAAAGGGACAGAAGGGCTCAGAGGAACGACAGGAAAGTGGTCCAGTGTCCATGTAGAATGGGAGTAGAGGACTGAAAATACTGTACTGGTTATGGCTACTCTATTCATCCCAAACAAAACCAGAAGTACTACTTTCAGTAACCTGTGGTGGTGCCTCTGGATGTAACTACTGTGTGGACCACAGTGGGTTGGAATGAGGCCTTGTATCGTAAATGGAAAGCATTTACAACCTTGAAAAAGCATTGGTTTTGAGGACTGGGAATAAGCTCAAATTTTTCTTCATCCAGACTCTTTTTGTCGCCACATATTGGGGGAAAAAAGAAGTAAAATTAAATTTATTAAAGAAACCTTAATTTAGCATTTGTTGGTTCAGTTCTTGCATTGTCAGAATGTGGATGCTGATGTACCCAAAATGTAAGTTAAAAAATTTGAAAACAGACAATGGTTTATTTATGTATTTTTTTCAAGCAAAGGTTTATCCCTGCTTGCTTCTACTCCTAGTTTCTGAAGTGTAATCGAGACACATGAAACCTTTATCAAAACATAACAGGAACTTATCTTAAAAACACAGAACAACGAAAGGATTTTTGTAATATTTTATTTATGACATTGTTCTCAGGACTGCTAATGCTACTGCTTAGTCTGTCTGTCTTTGAGGAGAATTCGTTGCCTGGGGAAAAATTTTAATGCTAAATTTGACTGTGGTTGATCTCATACCTTTTTTTTTTTTATTTCTCCCTTTGCTTAATAGGTATAAATGACCAAGGACTGTACAGAGTTGTGGGGGTGAGTTCAAAGGTCCAGAGACTTCTGAGTTTGTTGATGGGTATGCCTCTATTTTACAAATATTTTTTCAATATTTTATTTCATGCTGTTTCACTGTCAATATTTAGTTTTTAAAACATCTACTAGTACTTGTTCTTTATATGTGCCAAATCTAGTTTGCTTTAGTCCATGCAAATAATCACCATATCATTTTAAGTTCCCCTAGTTTAGAAAGACCTAGATCAGTTGGTAGGAATACACTCTGAGAACTGCCATGGGACTTGCAGGAGCAAATCATGGGCTTCGTGCGAGGTTGATGAAAGTGAGATTAAAGCAACCTAAGTTGAAGACTGAACAGAAAATTCAAAACACCCCATTCAAGAAAGCTTGAAGCTTATTGCTTCATTGTTTGAAGTTCCCACCTTCCTCCTCCCTTGTCTAGGATGTACAGGTGTACACGCCCGTGCATGTCTTTAGTTAATCACTGTGCAAAATCAGACATTTAGTTTAAGCCCACTGGCAAAGAGCTCTTTGGTTTAAGAGGAGGAATATGATATACGTATTAATAATGACTATGTGTCAAGGCAGGAGACAGATGGAGAAAGGATTTGTTTTTATAAACTTAGCTCTTATGTGTGGTTAGTCTTAGGCTCTTTTATGTACCTAGTTAGCTAAAATAATTCTCAGCGACTTTTTATCCCCTTTTTTTTCTGGAAATTTTGATGCATCTTCAATCCCAGTGACTGTACTTCTTTTGCCACTCTGCTGTCCCTAGGGGGGAAAAAAAAAAAGTATTGGCACCTGGATGAAATCCCTCATCTGCCTGATATCTCTCACCAAAGTAGTGGCCATGACTGCAAAATGTGCCGTGTTTCCCCATTTCTTGTCCTGAGCACTGACAGTACATGCAGTCAGACAAGACCACTGGGATTAGTTCATTTTTATAGAGCTTCCAAACCTGTCACTTGACAGCAAAGGTCTGATTCTCAGGGATTCATTGGTATGCAAAGAAGCTTGTTTGCAGTTTGCACCAGGCTCTTCTCCAGAACCATGCATGCTCCATCTGTGCTGATAACACAGTGTTCTTTGGCACTGCAAACTGGAGGAAGCCAGAAAGTGAATTCATTTCATTACCCCAGACATTATGTGAATGACAAAGCGCTTTTATATTATATGCTGCTGTCAGTTCAGTGCCACCTGTAAGACTTTTTCTTTTCCTTCCTTTATTTTTTCAAACAGACTGTCTCTTCAGAAATGATAAGACATCTTGAGGCTTGAGGACCTGCATGTCATATCAATCTGTCATAATGACCTTGCTAAATATTAATTTATGATGTCTTACTTTAATCAATATTAACAGCACCCTGAAGTACTCCATTAGTGCACGTAAACCTGCCTATATCTTTAAAGTATTGTAGAAAAAAGGCTCTTTTTGGAAATACGAACTGGGATTAATAAAAATGACTGATCTATAACAGATTCTCATAGTTCATAGAATATGCTGAGTTGGAAGGGGCCCATCAGGTTCATCAAGTCCAGCTCCTCGCCCTGTGTTGGAGTTAGCCTCAGTAAACAATAACCACCTTTAGCCACTGACCATAGGAAGAATTGATGTGGTGTCACTCAGGGAGTCTCGATTAAATGTATTTGGTATAATAAGGTGCTTCTCAGTTTTGTACTTACTGGCTTAGCTTGGGCATGCAGGTCTGGCAGAAGGATTTTCCTTGTTGCCATTATTGGTATCCAAATTAAATATACTCAGGTTGCCAGTGGTTCAGTAGCAGCTGGAAGAGTTTACTGGGGATTCCAGCATCTGCTTTTAGTTATTTTTTTTTTTAAATCAAAACCATTTTTTTTGTCGTTCCCAAGATTCATATATTTACTTGACATAGGAAGAGTACAGTGGTATCAAGACAAGGCAAAATACTGAACAGGAAAAAGTTAGGGTGCAAGCAGGTGCTCTTCTCTGATGATTTGTTGAAAGTGATCCTATCTGTGTTCTTTATCTGTCTGTCCTCAGAGAAGAATAAAGAGGGTTTCTTTTTGATATACAGTGGTACAGAGAATTTAAAATGACTGATTAATCTTTAATCCTTTGTCTCTGGGCATACTCTTAGATACCTTTTTATATGAAAGATTTTTTCAGAATCATAAAAACCTCATATTAACTTTCTATATTTTAAAATGTTTGATAAGATTTCAAAGTATTTTAAGCTACCTGTCATTGACCATGAGGTTCACAGTTGGAAAGGCCCAGTGTGCAAAAAAAGTCTTCCTAAAGGTAACCAGGGACATAATAGCATTTAGTTTTGTCTCTTTTTCAGAATACTTTCTATAGAATTTTGGAAAGTACATGAAGAGTCAAGAGAGTCTGAGAAGACCAATGTATGCTTTTCTAATACTAGGACTGCATAGATTTTCATCTGTAATGCAAAAATCTAGTGAAACTTAGTCTTCTGTAAAAAAAGGCTCAACAATTAAATATAGAATTCTTTCTTTTTTTAAAAAAAAGGTTAATTTTTCAATTAACTTAGTTTTTGAAGTTATCTGTAACTGGCATTGTGCTATGATGATCTATTTTGTGGCAATGATCTGGTTTAAATTTAAGAGAGGCATTTGCTAAGGAAAACAGTAATTACCTTTTAAGGGAAAATGTTAAAATATCGGAATATCTCATTGTAAACAGAGGTACAGAGTTAGAACTTCCAGTATTTTGGGTATCTGTTCTAAGCAATGCAGAGAGTGTTGTCAGCCATCAGGAGTCTCAGTTTTGGAAATGTGTCAGGGATGGATTCCTCTTTCGTCTGTGATCTATAGATTTAGATCTATGATCTGATTATAGATCTGATGTGGTTCATTTCATGCACTGCCCACACAGATTTCATACAAACCACTCCATAGGTCAGCTTTCATACAGCCCATCGCTTGTGGGGAAGTGACTGCTGAGGACTTGCAGTTTCTACTGATGAGTTCAGGTTTGATTTCTGATACTCTCTGGCGTGAAAAATGCCAGACTTGTCGTGTTGCCAGACTTTTCAGGTGCTTCTGCCTTTTCAAAACGAGCAGATTCCAAAACAATTACACCAAATTCCTTATTGTTTTATATACAGTAGATGACAGTGCATACAGACCTACAGTGGGGCATATTGCATATGAAAGCAGAGTGAGCCTCCTCCTAACCTAGTTTAGTGAACTGGACTGTTTTTATAAACTCTGGCTCCCTTATTGTCAGAAAGATTTGCATAAAATTTAGAGCTGATCTGTCAGAAGCTGTTTCATAAATGTGCACAGTTATTTTTATATGCGTAAAGTTGCCATTCAGTGCACAGCGGCTGCTATGTGAACAAGTAACATGAAAACTAGTAGAGTAGGGTTTTTTTAAATTCTGATTAAAGATCCAGTTCTTATAATGGTCTGGGGTGTTTGAAGTAAGGGGGAAAAGTGGAGCAGGCACAGTGAAATGCATTGGGTGGGGGAGCACAGAGCAACTGTCAAACCCAAAGTGGAAAAAGTCTTTAAGCCTTGATGGCTTCTAGAGTCAAATTGGGGTTCCTGGGGATTGGTAGTAGGACCAGGGGTTTTTTTGTTGTTTTCTTTTGTTCACCAAGAGATAATGAAATGTTTCAACAATACTTTCTATTTTTTATTTCAAGAGGCTTGCTTTGGAATTCAGATGCTTGTTGTTTTCCTCTCGAAATTCATCAACAAATTTCAATGAACAGAGCGCATACTTTGAATGTAAAGGAGGTTGATCATTATGAAGCAGCTATTTAAAAAATGGATATTACATAGTGTTTCAGTGGCAAAATCCCCATAGATTTTGCCAGTTTCTGATGTGATGGCAGTTTTTATTTAATCAATTCAGTAGACAGGTTTTCTTCTCAAAAAAGAGAATTTGAACATGGAAACAGCTAGCATGCTAAAAAAGAGGGAAAAAGAAGCTTATTCCTGTGACAATCTTGAGTAGTTTGGGTGGTGGTTGTCTAGTAACAGTTTGCTAGAAAATGTTATCTGACTTGTATTTTAAAATGAGATTTAAATAATTGATATAATGAGGGAGAATATTCAGTTACAGAAATAATTGCTTGGCACAGCTTTTAGAACAAAATTATTTAGTCCCAGTAAAAGGACTGCACCTTTAATCAGGGATCCTAATTTGATTTTTTAGATGGGTCTGTCGTTTGTCTGACAAGCCAAGTAACAAATGAATTCTGAATTGTATGAACTGGTCAACACGTAATCTGTGTCAGCTACTGCTGCAGTTGGCTGTAATGACTGACGGAAATATGTAGCAGTAATAATAAGAGAAGCTCAAGCCCTTTAAGTTAGCAAATACACTGGGCTAGTCTGGCCATATACATGTGATCCTCTCACGTCAGCTAGCTCTTGATTCCGGTTTTGAGGTCAAAAAGGGGTTTTTTTGATTGCACAACATTCCAGTGTGCTGTGTTGTTTTCTGTCTTCTGTCAAAAACTCTTTAACCTTATGGGTCAATCAGACAAACTATTCAGTTTGACCGCTCTTGTTACATGACTCTACCAACTAACCTGGTAAAAGGTGGGAGTTCTGTGAATCTGAAAAATGGTCAAACCAACGAGTATTTTTTTTGTCCTGTGGGTGAAACATTCAGGCCATCTTGTAGACAAAACTTACTGACAGCAAGGAATCTTTTTTTTTACTTTTGAAGCACCTCTTCTTAAAGGTTTTCACGCGATAAAGAGGGTCATACTGCACTTTGGCAGTAAACTGTTTTCATCGACAGTTTACAAGCAAAACTATGGAGAAAATTTGAAAATATTTATTAGTGTACTTGCACTTTAAATAATGAAAGAAAGGAGGAAAGGATAAGTTGTGCTTAGAAGGTCTTTTTTTTTTTTCTAAACCATTTTTGTACATCTTTCTGTGTTTGTGTGCATGGGCCTGTTTAATTAAAGGTGTGAAAATTTCAATTGCTATAGAGATCTTCTTACATGGAAGTGATTTTTAATCCTTCATTAAAGAAAAAAATTAGCAGTAAATAGTTCTAAGAACAAAATATAGAAATAGAGTATATAAAGGGGTTTGGATATTAAGTCTTCTTAGTATTAATAATAAAAAGGATGTACTGCTTCTATGTTTATGTGAGCAAATACATGCTCAAATTCAATGTGTTTTTGTTCATGTAGGGCATATTGATTTAGAATTCCCTTTATTCACATCCCTCTTTTCTTTCTGATTATTTTCTAGATGCAAAAACCTGCAATGAAGTTGACCTGGAAAACCCTGTAGATTGGGAAGTAAAGACAATTACTAGTGCTATGAAGCAATATCTGCGGTAAGTCTCTCTCTCATTTATTCATTTTTTAGACTATGAATTCTTATTCTAATTCTCCTGTGCGTTGTGTTATGCTATATTACTTATATTTCCTATATTTTAGAATAGAAATTCATTTTGTGCAAATACCAGTTTTTTATTTGTCTTGAGGGAAGCAAAATTATGTAGAAACACTGGTACTCATGTTCACGAGACAAGCCCCAAGATATTTTTGTCTTAGACATATAAGCATTTCACTGATGGTTCAGACATGAATTGTTAGTCAACTTGCTAAGAGCTGCTGCTGAAAGCTAGCTGAGATTGTTAAAATTTTTGCCTTTTTGTATTTCAGTGTGGTAGAATGAAAAGGTTGGGAAATTTTTAATATTTTCCTCTCCCTTCTGACCCTTGCTCTGATGTTCTGCAATAGTGATAATATTTTGAGTGTTGAATATTTTAAATAAGAATTTTAAATGTGTTCTCTATTTAAATTATTTTGCCAATTCCCGATCAAGTTATTTTCCTAAATTGCCTGGGATCATAAAACGTAGAAGTTTTGTGTATCTCTTGTAGTGTAACACAAATACAGTATTTTTAATCTGCTATTTTTATTAAAAGAAAATATTACTACAACTGATATCAAAGAATTCTGCAGAACAAGTCTTACGGAGTGTAGAAAAGAATTAAAAAAAACAAAGAAAAAAGTGCACATGATTAAGTTTTTTCTTCCCATCTGAGCGTTTATTCCAATATTTCATAAACATCAGTTAATAAATGGTTTCAAGTCTGGTAGTGATGGGGGTTCTTGTTATGTTAAAGGTTTTAACTCTGATGTTTTAACTCTGATTTCCTTTATTCAATGCATTTTCACTGAGGACTGAAGTTTTCAATTTCAGTTATTCTATTTGAAATACTTTAGAATTTTGGATGGCTGCTGTTAAGTCAGCTTAACTGTTGTAGGACCTTAGTGTCTTTCCAGTAAGGCACTGAGTTGTGAATCTTAGTATTTTAGAAACACTAATGAAGAATTAATTGCACAGTATATGTGTACACTCTTCAGTTGAGAAACAGCCTTGGTGTTGTAATTGGGAAAGGTACCTTATGATAGACTGGAGGCATCACTTCATCTCATGGAAGGTGAATGGATGCATTTAGTCTTATTTTCCTGATAATACTGAGTTTTCTGTTTGTGCTGGAAACCACTGAATTCAACAGCCCCTGTAAAAATGATTACTTCCAGTACAAGGATTATACTACTGAATGTTAAAAAGGTTTCCTGCTTAGAGTAAATAAAGATAGAAGAGAATATAGTTAAATTTATTATGTCATCCTTGTTTTACAGAAGCCTTCCAGAGCCACTGATGACATATGAGTTGCATGGAGAATTCATCGTTCCTGCCAGTAAATAAATGACTGTAGTTCAAATAGAAATCTTTTGCTGTTGTACTGTTATGACCTTAGGAGCTCTCTGCAAATGCAATTTCAGAAAAATACCTCAACACAGTAAAAATACAGGAACAAGAAATAATAAGTTATTTAAAAATATGTAGGTTTTAAGCAGTTTTCAGTTCTAGTATGTGTCACATGTAATGGGACGGCGTAGAGCAGTTTTAATTTTTATGGAAGAATTTTGGATAGCCATTGTAAACATTCATTCTTATTGTCTTAATTGTGTAATGATGAACATCTACTTAATCTGTGATATTTTTTTGCCTTCCATTTATAAAGAGTATGAAGCTTAGTAAAAGAAAATACACTAATTTGAGCTCATTTGAGTCCTTAGAGCACAGCTGCCTGACCCTTGTTTTCAGTGCCTTGTTAGCTCTGTATTCAGGATGGCTTGAATGTTCCTCATGTATTAGTAGAAGAAAGAAAAGAACCAACCAGATTACACTGTGGTGGTTCAAATACAGACTTGGAGAAGACACAACAGCATTTGTAGCTGTACATGGTATCTAGTGTACATGGAATTTTTTTGGAAGAGGATAGAGGGAAACTGTGGAAGAAAATTTTTGGCTAAGTATCAAACAGATATTTAGCTGATTTTCTTTCCAGCCTGTAGCACTTCTGGCAAACTGTGGAAAGCAAAATTAAAATAAACTTTGAGACAATTGCTTTATCATCTTCAGATTGCTATAATGACTTTCCAGGACTGCAGAATGTGTTTGCTTGTGGTCCTAAATTCAAAATGAGAATTAGCTCAGGAAATTCATTGCCAAAGCACATGCGAGAGGCCAAGTGCTTAAACAAAATTCAACATCCTTACCTAGGTGGTGAGTCTTCCCGTTTGTATTGGAAAGTGTTAAAATAATTTCTTGACTTACGAAGTTTTGCCAGCAGTTTCTCAGTTTATTTTTCTTTCTCTATTTTATAGTCTCTTTCAATAAGGGAATTCAGTTGAAGTTACATTTTTTTAAACAGTGCAGTGTTCATAAGTAGTAAACAATTCCGTAGGGGAGTTGATTCTGGGGAGGGAAATTTAATCAGCATTGCAGATCTGAGTTACGGTATACTTAAAAATAGGTAGTCAGTGTTGTTTCCTATCTTGGCTATAAAAAACCAGCAACACTGGAAATAGTAAGGAGTATCCTTTTCTCTGAAGCTACTGGAGGAGGAGCCAAAATTAAAACGTTCTTTCGATTTTGTTTTCTTTATACATATCAGTCCAGATTGAAACTTTTTGAGCTTTGACTGTATCTTGTGATTAAGTTGCTTAGCCATTCTTTAATTAGAGTTTTGGATTTCACATATATTTGTGAAATAGTCTTGCTTTAAAGAAGGCCTACATTTTTCTGGCTGTCGGAATTTTGATTAGCTCATTTGAAGTAAAATGATTTGCTTTTTGGGAGCCTTGTCTCTTGCAATCTGCGCAGGGGTGTTCACTGCAAAAGAATAAAACACGGCCCTAAAATCTGTAGCAATGTGCAAAGAAAAAAAAATCTGAATGAAGCAATATGCACTGAAGAAATATGATGGTATTTTATATGAAATACATTTAGCAATCAAACTTGCTTTACAGTAAAATGGGACCTGGTCAGTGGTCCTGGTGTCAAAATTTCTTGCATTCAGAATAGGTTCTAAATTTTTCTCTTTCTGTGCCTTCTAGTAAACGGAAATACTTCCATTCCTCTCATTGTAACCACTGCTAAGATGTAATTTTGTGATTTAGTGCAACTTTGAGAAATAGGAAGTTGGTTTATTTTCATCTTTTACAGATTCTTGTTTTCATCTGTGTACAGTGAAACCTGTCGGGGCCAAAATTATTCTACTTGCAACAGACAAAAATAAAAAGCTCTTTGCTTATTTTTATTTTTGTACTGTACTAGAGATGGATTCCACTGTTATTCAGAGCCTTTGTCATAGTAATTTCAGTAGGGTTTTTTTGCGTGTTTATTCTTCTGTGTCTTCAGAGGTCATTAGATTTTCTAAGCATATAAATCTTTTGCCTGTGTTAACTTATGCAGTTTCCAGTGCAAGTAACATAAATGCAGTATCATTAGCTGCACAGTACCAACAAAACTGAATTCCAATCATGAGGACAATCAGTTAATGATGCTAAAATGTAAAGTAGTACAGTTCCTCTCTGTGGCCCCCAGTAGATTTCACCTTGCAGTAGGTTTCTAAGCAGATGAGTCCAATGCAGCAAAACAATTGCTGTGTCTGTCGGTTTTTAAAAATAGATGAACAAAGGCATCCTTTTGCAGGTGGATTGAAAGATGAGTTCTCAAAATAAGCAAATAAGTTGAGAATTCTAGAACAATATTACTCGTGAAAACAAAGCACATATGTTCAGTATTGCTATGTTTGGAGATACATAAGTGGTGAAGCAAAGTGTGTGCAGTATGTTTCCATGCAGGGGTGGGAGAAGGATTGTGTTTCTGGGGATTTTATTTTTATTTTTTGAGATAGTTATGTATTTCTCTGTCCCGTAGAAAGTGGGAGTCCCGAATCTCGAGTCAATGCTGTTCACTTCTTGGTCCATAAACTGCCAGAAAAGAACAAAGAGATGCTGGAAATCTTGGTGAAACATTTAGCCAAGTGAGTGTTATGACCTGCTTTCCTACCTTGTCAGAATTCTTGTCTTTGCCTCAGTTTAACTACAAAGGGCCTTAGTTAAGTGTGGCTGGAGCCAGAGCCCAATTTGATGCTGTCACACACAATACCAAGAACCAAACGTGCAAAAGCAGACAAGACGTTTGACTCATGCTGTGTGTGTTTTGGCGGGAAAGGCAGAAATCTAATACCTTAATGAAGCCATATAAGTATTTACTTTAGCACTCCTGCCAGCAGTTGAGGGCTTGATTGAAGTGAGAAAGGGAACATTATACTTTCTTTTTGCAGATTCTGGCAAAGGGAATAGTGGAGATCTGTTAGCAAATTTAAGTTGGTTTCACACTTGCCCTGGTCCAAGGCTAAGTGCGTTTTATATAGTTAAGTTCAGTAAGAGACTGGTTTGGCTTTTAAATTGCCAGTGGAAGAATGGCTTTTCAGTTTTCCAGAATTTAGTAATACTTTATTTGAAGAAACTCCGCAAAAAAACCAAACTTCTAAAACATAGATTGAGGAAGCGTAATGTTTTCATTTGTAGACTGCAGTTTCCAACAGTAATGGAAATTTTTCATAACCCATTTCCTGTTTTTTCCTTCAATTCTTTTCCAAAAGCGTTTCAAAGCATGCCAAGAGGAATCTAATGACTGTGGCAAACCTAGGGGTAGTGTTTGGACCAACCTTAATGAGGCCGCAGGAAGAAACTGTAGCAGCCATCATGGACCTGAAGTTTCAGAATATCGTGGTTGAAATCCTGATAGAAAATCACGAGAAGGTAAGTTTTGCTACATCTTTGCATTTCTGAGAATTGTCTAAACCAATCTGTTAGCCTAAGTGTGTAGTGTGGAGTTAAGGATGATGTTACAAGTAGCTTAATTCTAAGGAATGTCCTCTGTACACTGTATGCTTTTGGTTGTTTATACTTGATAGTTATTCCTGTTCATAGGTGAACTGACATTTCATAATGCATATTTTCTGGCCGTGTAAGTGCTTATGTGTGTATAGCACATCAATAGATTTACATTATGATGTTTGCATGTGTTTTTTGATGAGCAGAAGTGATACAAAACTGGAAAAGAGAAAGCCCAGGCTCGGTTTTTAGCTCTTCCATTAAGTACTTTGACCAGGGTTTGAATTCATTGTTTTATGTCTTCATCTTTTCTCAGAGTTCACAGAGTAAAAAGAAGACTTTACTGTGAATTTTATGTGTAAAAAGCATTATCAGAGAGCCAGGTATTAACATTTCCTTTGTTTTCAGCTGAATGTGTGTTATTTTAAGCCTTCGTATTTGAGGTAATGCTGAAAATAGAAGTTGTTGTTGCTGCTGTAGCAGTTGCCAGTTGCTGAAGAGCCTTGCATGTTTAAGGTGCTGTCCAGAATATCACTGCATAGTCTGGGATCTAAAATTAAAAATAAAAATTAAAAAGTCCTTTATTGGTCTCTTTATTTGGGGACTCCTTTGGGAGTCCCTTGGGTCTAAGCTGACTTCTGTAACTGGATGTTCGAGGTACTGTTTACTGGGAGATGGACAGCATCTCCCTCACTCTTACTGTCAAAAAAAGTGCTTTGGAAAAATCCCAAGATGTGCTTTTCCCCTCTTGTCTGTCTTAAGCACTCCAAGCATTGAAATAGTTATTTCCTTTAAAGGTTAACAGTGTTGAAATTGGCTATCTAAGTCAAGTGTTATCTACTGAAAATAATATATGTCTCAAGTTTTCTTGACAATGTAATTACATTTCCTCCCTGATTGATACAGGCTGGACAAAGCTTCTGTTGGCATAGCTGTGTCCACATGGTGGGTTTTGTTGGCTGAGTTGACTCAGGGTGTAATGCTGTCCTCACACGCACGTTGAGCAGATATGGTATTGTTCTGTTGGAAAAATACTGGGCTGCAGATGTGGCTCAGGTTCTAAGCAATAAATATTCCAAGAGCTGTAACCCATGCTATTAATTTTAGACCTTATAAATGAAAGTAAACCTTGCAATAAGCTCATAATTTTAAAGCTATTGCAGTGACCACATAAATTTAAGAAAGTCAAGAGGGAGAGTGATCAGAGCCAGGGTGTTTTAATGACATATGGAGGTTGACTTATGCTTATTCAAATCACTGGATCACCACAGATTATCACCATTGTTTTCTTATGCCAGCTCAGTCACATGTTTTTAATAACTGGACATCAATTTTACATTTGAAACATCAGTTTAGTGGCCTTTCTTGCTCCTCTGAAAATGTAGAGAAGCAGGGAATGGAAAGTACATCAGTGTAATACTGCATCATTTTCCATAATTCCTTGGTTTTATGCCTTTTTTAGAACTAGAAGGGTGTAATTTTTAAGGGATTTCTTTCATTTCACTGCCATTTCTAACAGTGAACTTGCCATCAGTGGTCTGCCTGCAGCAACCTCTCCCACGCTAGCACTGCTTCCAAGGTGGAAGGCAGCCCCGAGTGTGACCTCTGTATTTATGACAAAGGCAATAGTGTGTTAAGGCATTACAAAAATTTTATAGTAGAACTGAACATGTTACTTTTACAGTGAGCCTTCTTGATTTGGGGCAGACCAAGGACTTACTTTAAAAGGCAAGTGCCGTAATTGGCAGTCTAATGTTCATTTTATATTGCTATTTTGAATTTCTATGTGTTTCAGACTTTCTGAGAGACTTGCATTAGATATTTTATTTATAGCCCTAGCGAAGTTCTAGGAAAAGTCACCAGCTGTAGGTTAAAATGTTTTAAAATACTTCATTCAGCCACTGCTCCGCCTCTGCTAATTTTTAGCGGCTTCTGCTAATAGAAGCAAAGTTTGGAATTGTAGGAGAGTGAGGGAGTCAAGATGGAGGTACACTGACACAAACAGACTTGAAGCAACACTTCACACTTCGTGCATGCATAAATATGGCTCTGGTACTCTGCAGCGAGGCATTTCTTTTCCCCTATAGCAAATGAAATGACTAACAAACTTTTAAACTGCAGAAGCAACAGCTGTCAGCATTTCTAGTTTAAATACAGTAACTCGGTAGGCGAAATGGTAAAAAATTGTTATGATTCCTCAAATATTTTTGAATTCCATTGATGTTCATTATGTCTCATGTGGATAGCTTTATTGAACAAGATTCACTTTTCAATTTTAGGAGGAGACATAATTAGGTTACTAGCTTTGAAATCCTGGTGCAGTCATTCCACTATCATCACTCTGCTGGGTTCTAATTAGAGAATTTTTATGCAGTTTCTGTATGGAAACCTGAATATGAGGACTTGCCCTGAGACAAGAATATAATGCCTAGTGAATAAGCTAGGGTGGATTTTTTTTAAGCATTGTTGGTATGTACATTTATTTCCTGATGGCTAGAAACCACTCAAGTACCACTTTCACCTTGTTTACAGGCTGCATATATACTCCCAAACCATGCCTGTGAACTGATTATAGTAGGTTGAGGAGGGGATGTTTTGCAAAATCAGACCAATGCCAAGACTGGAATACTGAAACTAGATCATGCAGCCTGATGCGTTGATTAAATGGCATTAGAATTGCACAATGATTAAGACTAGGAAGGGAATAGAAGAGCATCAGGGAGACAATTGTTTACCTTTTTTTCTTGTCAATTATGGAAAAGTCTCCTCCAGGCAGAGTATTTCTCAGTGTCCAGTCAGAAGGTGAGCTGTAGAAGCAGATGAAAGAAGGAAAAAAACTAGACCCAAGTTGAGACAATATTTTCCCAGGACCCTCAGAACCACCTGTGGAAGTGAGGCCAGTGCGGATGAAAACTAGACCTGTGAGCTGTCATACAGCTATAGGGGAAGGCCAGCCAGATATGCCATGTAAAACAGGAGCACGTTCAGGTTTGATTATTCCACAGTTTTGCCTGGAGTTTTCATGTTTTGTGCTGACTGGGCTGTGTGTACCAGCACTCTTGTTTCCCTTTGCTTTGCAGGTCTTTGAGGTCAGCGTCCTTTCCTACTGGGTTGTCTTGTCCCCTGCTGCCTGACCATGTCTGTCTGGTCTCCTTTAATTTTTATGTCCCATATCTTTCCCTTCACTAAAAAAGCCTCAAGAAATTCCTGTTTATGTCTCGTCGTTGTGTTCGTTTTGCTTTGAGGTAACAGGCTCAGCTGTGCTTGTGCAGTGCTTGGGACAATCTTGGCCTTTAGGTAATCCTCTAATTAATTAGTCAACTTGGCCCCCCCTAAAGAGGTTCTGATTTCTCTGCCTCCCCAACATGAGTTTCAAGGGTTTAAATTAGTTTTTCTTCTCAAGGATTTTGCAGTTTGGAAATCTGGGGCATATCTGCTCTTCTGGTCTTTTCTCTGACTCACAGTGAGGAAGAAGGGTGGTCCACTCCACAGCAGCATGAAGAGCATGCACATGTTCATTTTGCTGTTTGTTATAATGTTTTGGCACCCTGTTAGAATGAATGTCACTATTCAAAGGGCTTATTTATTTGTCATGTAAAGATGTCTCAGTGGTAATGTGAGCCATTTTGGTTTCTCAATTCCCTGAACATTATTTTAAGAAGGAAAAAAAACCGCACCGGGATAAAAAAAGTCCAAGAAATGAAAGAAGATGAGGGAGGAGGTTGGAATAAAAATCTCAGTGGGACTGGAATATTTAAACCAGCATATGGGGGAGGAAAGAATAGTGAGTACAAATAGCAAGATTACAAAAACAGAAAGAAAATGAAAATTACAGTGAAAGAAAAATAGAAGAAAAAATGAGGGGCTAGACAGAGGTCCCTTCTGCAGACTGAGAGTCTGATGAAAGGGAATAAGTTTGGTAAAAGATACCTTTTTCTAGAATTCAAACAACCTGTGGGCAAAACGTTCTCAAAGTCATTCATTCTGAAAAGCTCAGTGGTTCCTATATATAAGGCTGATACACTTTTCTCTATTAATCTTTTTATAAAGGGGAAATATTTTATGTACTTTAGACAAAACATGTCTTTCTTTTAGCTTTGATTTGCTCAAAACAGTTTTATGTTGGATTTTTTAAAGGAAAAATAAATGTTTTAATTTTTCTTACTTTGGACACGCGTATGATTTTTTTTTTTTAAACTAAAGGGAAGAGACCTTAAGCCAACATCAACTTCATGTAACAATCCCTGAAAAATCTTTAGTCTTAAAATGTATTACAGTGCATAATACATGCACTATTGGTGAAAGAGAAGAAATGGAAGCAGGTGTAGTCAGTTGTTTGTTTTAGAGTATGAAGCAGCACAGTCAGGTGTCTACATGGCAATCAAGCAGTTCTGCTGCAGGTGAATGCTTTAGGGGAGAGTGGCACTGCAATCATGTAAACTTAAGGCTATTTTTTGGCAACACAGCAGATCTTTTGAAGGCACACTAAAGGGACACGAGAAGTACTGAAGAGGACTTGTTTCAGCTTTCCTATTGCTTTGCCTTTGACTGCAAAGGAGGACCAAGAAGCAATGTGGTGTAATTGTGGTGGTTTGCTGCGGTGCAGCAATTTAAAACCTCCCCAAGCTGAATGTTTCTCAAGTCAACAAGCGTTTGACTTGGAGGAGGGGGAAAAATTACATTAAAGTATCTCCATTAGGGCAGAGTTTGTGAAAAGACACGTGAGCTTCAGTTCAGGAAGTTATTCAGCATGTGCTAGACTTCAAGCATGTAACTAATCACAAGTGTCATTGGAACTATGCCTGAACTTAATTCTAATTACATGCCTTAATGATTGGCTGAATCTGAAGCAGAAAGGGCAACAGGCACAAGAAAGAAATTGTGGTAGGAGTCAGAGCAGCTCTTTCATTCCACTGTAGTGTGTGCAAGCTCTTTAAACCCTTTCTCTGCCCTGTGGATTGGAGAAAGCCCTTCCATGTGACACACACACACACATGTGGTCTGGTAAACTGACTGCGTTTTTTTGTTTTGTTTTGTTTAAAAGACTGCAGTTTTCTAAGTCTTAATATAGTTTATGCATAGTAAGGAGAGTGTATATCAAATCTCTACTCACGTTTGTGGCTGCAGTTGATGACATTAGAAGGAGTCTGGATCAATACCTGGATTGGTATGCTGTTAGACTGGTCCAACAGAAACAAAACATGTATTGTGAGAAACCATATTAGATTAATAAAGAAAATAAATAATAAAAGAAGTCATGTTCTCGGGGATAGAATAGGTCTGCTGAGGTGCTGTACTACAAATAATACACAGATTTCTGATTTCTCGATTTCCCTTATTTCCGATTAATTTGGGGAAACTTCCCTCAACTTCATATGAAATTTCCAAGTGATACAGATCTCATCTTCCACTGCCCACAAGCAGTGTTCTCAAGTAAGTAAACAGAAAGGATGATAAGGGAGTGGAATTCAGTATTAGTTGACTAATATTTGCTTCAGTCTTGATGGAGAAGGCAGCAAGGGAGAAGTCCTTATGAAAACTGCTGAAGTGGGTGCTCTTAAATAAAATTTTGTTAGTCAAAGAAAATATTCTATAAAATGTTGCAAGGGGCATGGAGAGGAGAAAGTTGTTGTGCTTCTGAAGAGTTTAAAAAGTAAATTCTTATGCAGAAACTGTTATGTAAGAACTATACCATATCACAGTTTTCAATGGCAAGTGAAGTTTTGAATTTACAAACTTATTTTTGTTTATAGTGGCCAAACTGACCTGAATGTCATCGTGTATGATCATTGGTAATGAATAATAGTACAATATGTGCTTATGTATATGCATGTACTCTTTAGAATTCTAGTAGGCTGTTGCCTTACCAGAAAGGTTAGTGTATTTCAAACCATTTAACAGATTTTTGTATAAACAATATGTGACAGTCAGCTGATAATACTTCCAATATTTTTGTGTGCATGCCACTTAGACTAATAAAGCATCAGTACTTCATTTAGGCATACAATAGAATAAGTATGTTCTTTTACCTCCAAAGACCATGTAGTCATAATGTAAGATAAAAAATATGTATTTTAACAAGAACAAAGAGCAGAAAATAATCTACAAGGCAATAATGGGCAAATCCATGTAATGGCAGCAAGGAAATCTGTGAAAAAAAGAAGGTGCTAGTGAGGCTATGTGGTTGGCTAGAGTTGGAACAGTGTCATTTGCAAAGATCTTGAAGATCTTGTCATTTCATTCTGATGCTTTGCTCAATGACAAGGGGTCAGATGTAGGTTTTTATTCTCAATATATCATTATTTATATTTCTGTTTATAAAATTTGTAAAGAACTAGGTGTGGCATATATATTTAGTTGTGTTTGTGTGTGTGTGGGTGCACACTGTATATATGTTCATATATTTATATTTCTTACAAATGAAGGGGAGATCATGTTTACCCGTGCTGTGTTTGGCCATGGTTGCTGCTTTTGCTGGGTCCTGACTTAGGTTTCCAAGTGCCATCTTTTATCTTCTCAGGACTTCTCACGCTCTTTGTAAGAGAAGATGCTGCAAACGTTCTTCTTCTGCATTATTTTCTATTTAGGGATATGTTATGTTTTAGAAAGCTAGGTAATGAGATTGAGTATTCAGTCTTTTAATTTTTAGGCATTTTTCTGTTGTTTTAAGTAGTTCCTGCAACTCAGCAAGATACACATAGCTATTATGTGTAATAGGAAAAGACAACCTTTTTAGAATACTCTCCTTGGTGTGAGTTAGAGTAGGTGAGCACAGAAGAGAAGGTGAATCTGGTGTTCCTGCTGGTGCAGTGGACAAATGAGTAAGTATTCCAAGCCTGGAAATATGGTTAACTCTCTCATTTCCCTCAATGAATAAAATGGCTTGGTTGACAGCAGTAAATGGGCTGCCATGAGGAGTGTTGTTCTCATGAATTATTAAAAGGTGGAGGGAGATGTGATACGGGGGGAGCTGCAGTCTTTGTATCAGGAGTGCTACTTTTAGAAAGGCTGAGTCAACAAACTCATAATTCGAAAGTGATCAAAGGACGCACGTTTTTGACCTTGGGATGTTTTTTCCTTCCAGCCTTTCACAGCTGTCCTCCAGACTGTAATGTCGTGTTTTGCAGGCTGTTTAGTTTCTTCATTAAATCTCAAATGTGAACTACACGGTTCAAGGTAGCCAGGGAAAATGAGTGGGTATTAGAGTCTATGGATACATCAGGTTTGTCTGAAAATTCCCTCAGTTCTTTTGTCACTCTTGTAGTTTGCAGATTGTCCAGATCTGTAGGTTTTGTATAAGAAGAGCAGGTAGGAGATACTCCAGTCTCAGTAGGAGATTGAGACTCCCAGTGTCCAGAAATCCCTATAAACAATATTTCATTTAGTTAGGGGTAGTCAGGCTGTTAGGCAGATGGTCTCAGCAAATGATATCTTGGTAATGAAGAAAAGGCTGTCTTGGTTGGATGTAAGTTTTATTTATTGAGCTCTGTGGTCTGGCTCACAGCCAAGGATGTTTCCTGTTTCTGGTGTTGACTTATACCTGGTTACTTTCCAGGCTGCCTCCCCTGTTGCACTGTAATCCAACAGTGTGTGCCAGGCAACATCAGGAGCATTATTGATGCTTTCTTGTTGGTGGCCCTCTAGAGACTTGGCTTCAGGGAGCTTTCACTCTGGATCTGATTCTGCGCTCCCCCCCTCCCAATATAGGGATTGTGAATATTGTGCAAAGTTTTTTTGTGGTTTGTAGTGGAATTCAAGCCTCAAAATCCAAAGCCTCAGAAAATCTGCATCCTCTGCAATCTCATATAGGCCAGTGCACAGCAAGTCATATTTTACAGTGTATAGGTGCTAAAGTGCAAAACTCAGGATAACTACTTTGAGGCAGGCACACCTGTATTAGAGTGGACACACCTTGGAGGGAGGTAAGTTGTTTAAGAATTCTAATTAAATTTTTGATAATTTTTATTGAAGATTTTGTAAAGATTTTTAAAATATTGAATTAATTTTTAGAAATAATCAACTTCATCATATTTTTTCACACTGAACAGAGATTCTGTTTAAATGTCAAGAATTTCTGGGACGTGTCTTTTTTATTTATTGAATCGTGTTTCAGAACCAGAAAAAAAAGATCGTGTCGACTAAAAACGGAAATGCAACAGGTTGATCTAATATTGTCCATAGTAAAGTAAAAATGTAAACCAGTAAGAAACCACAGTGACAAAGGATTATTTTTTTTAGAGATTTCAGTACTCTAGAAGTTTTATAAAATTGTTAGAATTGGTGCAGAAATCAGTTTCGAAATAAAAATTTTGTCCTAGCTCTCTAGAAGTTGATATTTTGTAATTTCTAATATTATTAAACTTTTAATACCTCCCATTAGCTTATGTAATCCATTCAAATAGGGAATAAAAACCCTAGAACTGTTCTCTTATTGAATGTGGTTTTTATTGTTAAAAAATGGATTACAATCAGTGTACAATTAGTGGTTAGTGGTAATAATTAGTGGCCGAGCTACTGCAATGTATTTTACAATGCTTAGTTTCACCTTGAAATTCCTGAAATGCCTATATCAACAGTAAAATTATAATTTGACATAAAATACATTGTTGCTTTATGTTTGCAGAAAGTGAAAAAAAGACTGGTACAACCACTGTCTTCATTCTCTTACGGGGAAAAAAGCTTAGAAAATTTATCAGAGTAAGAGCACACTGTGAACCAGGAAGACAGTTGACCTCTTTTTCTGAGCATTTTTGTCTCTATTATAGATATCTGGTTTTTGGTTTTGTACAGATTGCTGGGTTTAACCTGAATTGGGTTTGCGTTATGTTGAAAAGAAGCTAAGTCAAGGAAAGACCATGGTGATAAGTTTCTCTTGCTCTATCCTATTAGTTAACTTATAAAATATTCTTTGATCAGCATGTATTATAGCCAGTTGTCATGGAAATGCAAGGAGTACCTAGCCATGAAGTGTATAAGGGCAGAGCAGTGTATGTGGCCTAGGTGAAAGGTGTCTTATAATGTTCAATAAACATTAGTTGAAGTGTCTGTGTGTTTCTTTTCCTTACCAGTGGCAAATCAAGTCTGTATTGAAGGGAAATTACCAAAATAAACACCTGAACGGATGTTATTTTTGTCATGAGAAATACAGTCCTCTAAAACATATGATTGTAGTAGTGGAGGCTAAACCACTAGCCAAATTTCAAAGAATTTGGAATGACCTTGCACATTCTTGCCTCCTTTGCATTAGACAGTGACTTCTGGTAGTCTGATTTGTGTTTGTATCTTCAAAGGAAATAGATTCATGTCCTGTATGGCAGGTGTTATGGGAGTCATAGGGGTTTTGTCTTGCAACAAAATCATGGTACAGCTTTAAGCTGTTAATGATTTTTTTATAAGTTTATCCTCATTAGCTCTATTACTAAACCTCCATTTTTTTTTCCCCTCTTTTTCATCCCACTCTGTCCTTGCTGTTTGCCTCCCACTGATTTTTAGAGGAAATTTTAATTACCCCAGTGAAACAAAGCAGACAGAGATGACCTGATGTCTGGGTCTTTTCCTAAAGTGATTCCTGGCAAACATACTGAAAATCATTAATTAGTTCTGCTTGAGACCAGAAAGAACAGATCAGTATTCTCTTGTAGCAGCAGAATCTAATCTACATTTCTGTGTACAGCTATACATCTAGTCATAAACTTGTGGACTAGGCCAAGTTAAATCCTCCCAGCCATGGGTTTTTTGAATATCTAAAATCAACTCTAGTAAGAGCTCAGGATCTAGAGTCCAACGCTGTTGTTGCAGATTAAGGAGAATCTGGCAAAATTCCTTGGGCTGCTGCCATGTGGATCTGCTGGTAGAATACAGTACGATAATATGTTGAATTTGGCTCATTACCCTCAAGAAATGCTGCCATAGACTTTGTGGGATACATATTTAGGAATTGGAATGGTTATATGTAGGGATGGTCTTGGGCTCACTGCTCTAGACAGAGCTGGTATTAGCGCTGTATATCCAAGATGGTTTGTGGTTTGTTTAGTCCCAATATGCATTTTATACTACTGAATAGAGAGAAATAGGTCAGACTTACCCGTGTTTTAAATTGCTCCACAAAAGCTTGATCTTTTTTGTTGTAACTTTTACGCTGCAGGTTTGGACACTAATCCACCGCTTCAGTCAGTGTGCACTTTGAGATTCTGCTTTCATGTAAGGTTAGACCTAAAGAACCACTTATAATAGTGGGCTAACTGGGACTGACTAAGTCATCCAACTAACTGTTGGATTTGTTGCTTGATTAAAATTTTGAGTGTGACGTGCATTAGTCTTCTCCCAGATTTAAATTATTACACTTATCTTCTGAGTTTGCCCCTAGTTAGGTGGATAGCAGGATGCCAGTGCTTTTAAGAACTAAACTGTAGAGAACTGATGCAGTTCTAATGCAGTTTGGCCACAGTCTCAAAAACCGTAACACTGGATGTGACTGTGAAATCTTTTAAACTTTGAGGTTGGTTTAGTATATTTTTATTGTTTCTTGAGTGACGTAATGCAATGAGTGGACTTTGTTCTTGGCTTTATAACAGGCATTAATCCAAGCTTTGGTAATTTCTGCAGTCCAGATGAATGATACTGGTGGATCTGACTTTAAGGGAGGGGTTTTTTTGAGTAGCAAAAAGATCATCTGTTAAATAGCACATTGCAATCCTGTTTTTCCATGGGAGGGTTTCACTCCCATTGGATATGTGTGATTGCCTCGCCATGCATCTGCAGTGCAAGCAGGTTCTCTGAAAGTTGGTCATCTGTGGTCCCATGCTTTTGTGCTAGTCAGTCAACACACAACAGTGTTGGTACCGTTTCAGGTGCTCTTATTGTGTGTGTAGGATTTTGAATTCAGTCTTCTGTGCATAAACAGTGGGCTTCTGACAGCAGGTATCTTTTATTAGCTGTGAAACGTTTATATTTCAGTGACATTTAAATAATTAATAAGGCTAAAAGTAAATTTTAATAAAACAAAAAAACTTTTCTCCCCACTGCTGAAATAAAGCAGGTCTCTATCCCCCCATTCCCAGGCAGACCTTACAATACCTCTGTCAACGCAGCAGACAAATATCCAAGGAATGATGAAAAGTGCTTGCCTATTTAAATGAAAATGAAGCAAGAAAGAGAAGCTGAATGCTGTATGTGCACTTCTTAAGGCAGAGGCTGATATTCTGCTTGCTTTTCAGATGCTCACCTTTGCAAAACTGGTACCTACTGAGGCTTTGGCCTGCAACAGAAAGAGATTTCTGCTACTGAAAAAAATAGGTCTAGTTATGGCTGGGCTGGACTGGATTTTCCTACTAAAAAGACGAAATGAAAATACCAAAGTATGGATGAACACAGCTATGAACTGCTTGAAAGAGCAAAAAGTCTTTTTGTCTTCTGCTTTTCTGACTCTTAGTTTCTTATGCTAATACTTTTGGAGGAGTATATTGCATTATTTGTGAGAGACAAGTAAAAAGCACTGAAGAACTTCACTGCAACCTGTGCAAGTCACCTAAGTTCACACAAGAAAGCTCATCTCTTGTAAAGTACTCCTGGGGAATACTTGTTCTTCTCACCATCATTAATTTCAGCAGAGATCTGTGGATAAGGCTGTGCAAATAAACACAGCTGTGGAATGTGACATAGTAAACAACATGCTGAAACCTCTTGGCAGAGAGTTTTTTGCCAGAGAGCCCAAATGCAACACTTAGTCCGTGGAAAAGATGGCATTTAAAGTTTTGGTACTTTTGAATTTTTCAGAAGCAAATATTTATCCCTAAAACTGCTCAATCTAGCCTTGTTTTTACACATAAGGGGGCAGTGTGGTACTGTTAGCCAAGTGCCATGTAGGTGCACATTGGATTTCGTTATTATATATTGCATCATGTTTTAAGAAATGGCTTTAGAACTCTGAGCACAATTAGAGCTTTGTCACTGCCTGAGAGTGCTGCCGTGTCTGTCCTGGGGAGAACCAGGTTGGACTGTTTCCTTTCTTCTTTGTAAACATTTTGTTTTTAGAGAGTTCCTTGCGCTATTTTGGCGCCCTCTCGTAATCCCTTGTTCACAGGCATGTGAAGGAAGGAGAGACAGTTTTCTTAATGCTGGTATGGGCAACTTCAGATGACATCACTTTACCTCCCGCACAGCAACGTTCACTTGTTGGGAAGGAAGGTAGTATTTTCACTGGTGGTTTTCTTTGCACACTGTATAGAGGCTTCTGGCCCGCTGCTGCCCAGTTTTGGGAATATGCTAACTTTTCCACAGTAAAGTGGGATTTCTTGATTACTTTGTACCTGCCAGAACAAGAATGATGATTAAGTAAATCAGCATGTATGTGGGTTCTTGGGTCATCTTATTCCTTCACATTGATATTCAGGGTTAACAAGCCAGGATATGATGATATTTAGAGTTTCTAGTACTTTTAACATGATGTCTTGAGTGCGTTAGTACAGGATGCTTATGGCACTTTTTTCTCACCTGTACAGAACCTGGCTGGCTTTTAGCTTCATACTGCACCTGACATGTGCTGTGATAATCCAAAAATGTGTTATCCGTGTTGTCTCTTTATGCTTTCCACATGAATTTCTACTTCATGAAAAGCTTCTCCTTCAAAGATTCATTACAACTCTCTTCTTTGTCATATATCCTTATAGTAAATATTATAATGTAAAGTTGCAAGAACATTATATAATATTTCATTATACCTTGCTATATTACCGTGTTGTGAGGTGCCATACAGACACAGGGCTTTTCTTACACAGCTTCTGTTTGTGTTTTTCTTAATCTACTGCTTTGTCTTTGATGAAATACATATTAAGTTGGTTTGTTCATGTGAGTCTGCCATGATCACTTGTAAAAGGCTGCTGTTAAATTGTACATAAGCATACTGATGGTTTTCTACAAGTAAATCAGCATCATTAGACTGTATGTGTCAGTTAAAGTAAAGGTGCTATCAGGTACAGCAAATCTGCATTGCTGGTTAATTCATTCAGAGAGAAATGTCATGGTATTTTGTGTGGAGTGGTGATGTACTAAGGGTCATGGCTCAAAAGATAAAATGATGACAAGAAATGCAATCCTTTTTATATGCATCTTTGTGGATGTCAGCATTTAATATAAATTTGTCTCAATATGCAATAGTTAACTGAATAAATTCTCACATGTTTTGTTACTATGGTATTTCTCACTGCAAACCCCTGCCCACAAAATTTTCCCCTTGCTCTCTTAGAGAGTATGGTGTTTTCCTTAATTAAAATGGCTGATAAAATGATATCACAAGTTTTGAAAATTAAAATTGATATTCTGGCAAAATCATAAGTTTTAGCTAAAGCTATGAAGCTTTTTGGTTACTGGTTCCTAAAGTTAGTATCCTTCTTTTTCTCCTTCCCCTCCATCCTGGCTGGTAAATGTGGCTGCAAATATTTTGTCTTTGAATTAACTGACTGGCAGCTTGGTTAATGTGTAGACAGTGCTCTTGGTTATTTTATTTATCTACTTATTTATTTATTTTAAAAGCACTCATTAAAAACCCACGGCATACTCCCAAACTTGAAGGAATGGATTTTTTGGCTCCTGTCTGCTTTGAATGAAATCCAAAACAAATGTTGTTTGATAATGGTTTACAGTTGCATTACACAGGTTGCTCTTCATGATAAATAATTAACACCCTTTGTGTTCTTGATTGCAGATTTTCAAAACCCTGCCTGATACCACTTTCCCTGAGCCAATCTCTATGTCAGTGTCTCCTCCAAATGCCCCACCAAGGCAGTCGAGAAGACAAGGACAACGTATTAAGAGGCCTCTGGCTGTTTACAATCTCTGCCTTGAGTTGGATGATGGTAAGATGTTAGTAATAATTTCAGTCCTTGCATCAGATGGGCTGCGTATCCTATCTACAGAAGGTGTTTTCATTTCATGTTTCAATTTGTATACGTGTGTGCGTGCACATGCATGCTTGTTTAATTGCTTTGGAACATGCAGAGAAGCAAGGAGAGCTCCAGAGAAAGGAGAGCAGGGAGTGCTGTCCTGTGACATATGTTTAAAAGTAGGACGAACTGTCTTAAATATGCTCTTCTCCTCTAAAAAAGAAGCAGCTCTTGTTTCTTTGGGGAAATCTCTTTGACCTCTACTGAAGATTACACAGCCATAAGATAAATGGAGAGAGAACTAAAATTAAAGCAAATCTTTTATGAGAAGAGCTAATGCACTTTACAGTTAAATTCATCTGGATTAAAGGCTCAGGTCACCACTGCACTGGAGAATACCACTACTTCACTTGAATCTTTAATACCTTGCTGTAACTAGCAGTAAATACTTGTCAACTTGCCTTTCTGTTGAGAAGCAATGGGGAAAAAAAACCAACAACGGTCTTGTTTTTGCATGGAGTCTGCAGCAGCAACATACAGTGAGGCAAAGGGTGTATAACATCTTATGTATTCTGACTGTTGGCCAGAAACATAATGATTTTCCTGAAATATCATTGCTTGGGGGTACGTACAGTACTGAGGAGGCAAGTCAGGGCTCATTTTGTGTTACAGATTTTCTCCACCCTATTCCCTTTCCCTCTCCTAATGTTTTTAGTGAATTTCTTTTCACATGAAGAACCATGGGATCAGGGCACAAAGTCCAGTAACAGCACGTGGAAATAAACAGGAAGATTTTGAACTCCTGCTGCAGTATGAGATTCACTGGTGAACTGTCATTAAATTGGTGGTCAACAGTTTTGGATTTTGTAAGGAAAGAGCACAAATACTTACAACAGATATTAAGTGCAGGTTTTAGAAACAAACTCAGGACTGTTTATAGTCTCAAAGCCAGTTTTACAAGGAGTCAGCAAGAAATTCAGCATTCCTGCCATTGGATTTAATTCACCAGAGAGATACATAATCTCTGTGCCTTTCTTGCATGAAATATGAAACTAAATGCCTTGACTAGAAGATGTTTAAGGTGTAGCTACTTAAAAAGCTTAAGCTGTGTTAATTTGAATAATATACTACCAAAAGCTAAGAAAGCTGTTGAGCTGTATCTACAATAATACATTTATCCTCATTTGAAAAACAAAACAAAATTGAAGCCATTCACAGAGCTGTTCACATTTAAATTTGAATGTGAATCCCAGCAGACTGCAAGAAGTACCACAACTACTCCAATTCCATGCTGCAAGGTGTGCACTGAGGACCTCTCAACACAGCTGTGACCCAAACACAGTGGGCAGAAAGTATTTGATGGATTAATTTATTTTAAGAGCCAGAAATACAGTGTTACTGTTGAAAATGGTTATAAAAGTTCAATTTCTCCTAAATTCAGTCCATATTCTTGTCCAATTTGGGCATCTTGACAAAGAGAAGAACTGGGATTGCTAAAGGCTGTAATAGTTATATATCATACAGAACTTTGGTACTTGTCTGGGAATTCTAGTGGGGTGAATTGCAGAATAACCCAATATGTCATTTTCCGTGGTAGAACTGTGATGAAGGCTGAATTGCTACAGGTAAAATTTCAGTGGGATCTGATGATAATATTTCCCCTTGTAACTGTGGGGAAAAAATGTCCTCTGTAGTCTCTGAAGCTGCCACTGAAGGTACCAGTGTTCTCAGTCTGTTGTTGCTAGAAACTGGCTGTTGGTGGGTCCTGACTGCAGGCTGATGCTCATTTGACTTGTGTTTAGGCAGATGGTTGTGTCAGTGAGGTGGGAAGCAGTCAGGACAGAGGCTGTTTGGCACGTGTGCCATATGCATGCAGTGTGCAGTACCCTGAGCCCAGCTGTGCCATTGCACGGTCTGAAGAACTACCCCAGTGGATCCAGGGTCTGTAAAATATCCAGGCTCATGAATTATCTAGTCACTGAGTAGAGCTCAGTGCCTCCAAATACGCTTCGTGGCCTTCAGTTACTTTGTTCTTTGGAGAGGGGGGGAAGGAATAAAAGTGAGCCTGGGCTTCATTCCATATTTACCTAGTTTCTTGGCTAACAAATGCATGTTTTATAACTGCTCTTTGGAAGATTTTTATCCTGTGTGTGTTTTTAACAGGAAATTAAACATTAAACCCCTTCCCTCCCCCCCCTCTTTATTCACAATGGCATGAGTTAAGCACCAGGCACAAGTCAGTGTTTTGTATTTCCTGGATATGGCAAAATTATCATAATCTTGTTTTAAACAAGCAGCTGATACATATTTATACATAAATATATTTGTAGACAAATGTATCTCTAAAGTTATTGTAATTATATATAAATATTCTCTATGCCTTGAAACTAGAAGTATGTTGGAGACAAAAATCTCTCTGTGCTGGAAAACTTCTTGAGTGTGTTTCTTTTAGGATTGTTATGCAAACCAGGAAATTGTTAGAAAAGCGGAAACAAGTCTTTAGCTATCAGCTGCTCCAGGGAGTTAACAGGCTTCAGAATCCACTGCTTGAATTGGAAATGCAGGGTTCGGGCCAGGTTTCTTTTTAAAAGCACGTTTGCAGTCGAGAAGCTTCTTGACTGCACACAAAACGTATGCAGCAACCACCCAGAAAGAGCTGTAAGTGACATAAATATTGATAGATACAATAACTGAAGAACACACACTATGTTTGATAAAAATCTTTATTTTGCCTTCTAGTAATTAGCTGTACTGAATTCTGATAACACAGATTTTCCTTCCTTGTATATGGAAATGAGATGATTAAACCTATTTGCAAACAATTCAAGTGTTATATTTACTACCAAAAGGGTCTTCATTTCCTGAAAGACCAAGTCACAGAGGATACTGTCTGTTTTTCTTTCAACTTCTTTCCTCTGTGGTAAGCCAGTTACTAAATTTTCACTCTGAAGTTTTTCGACATCCCAGTGTCTCAAGTAGAACTAGACCTAATGGGGAACTCTGAGCTGCTTTCGTACGTGGCCTAAATCCAAAGTTCTTGTTTCAGAAAATTGCAGATTTGTCTGAGATTTACATTAGGATCAATTCCAGAGCTTTCTAGTCTTCTAAAATGGAGACATGGGATTTGGTTTTTGGTTTTGTTGTTGGGATTTTTTTTGGTTTTTCTTTTTTTTTCTATTTTTGGAAATTGCTTTTTTCTTTCCCCCTCCCCCCCATTATCTGAATGAATTTTAGGTGAATTAAGTAGCAATGCAGAAACTCCCGTGGCTTACAGTCTCAGCTGTATACAAATGACTTTTCATTGTCTCTCTGTCTCTCTATGCAGAGAGGGAAGGACTATTAGCTTGAACAGGGAGATGTTTATCCTGTTCTTCTAAAAATGTCTTTATTTTCCATTTGGACAGTCAATATATATCAGAAGAGAGCTCTGTTTATACTTCTTCTAGAGGGCAATGCAGAATTTTAGTTTTGTTCCCTTACAATTTTATTTAAAATTTGTATACCTTTCTCATCTTGTAGCAAAATAAACAGGTTTGGGTTTTTTGGGGGGAGTTGTTTTGTTTTGGTTTTTCTGTTTTGGTTTTTCTGTTTGGTTGTTTCATGCAATTTTTTTCAGTGCCAGAGACTTAGAGATTATTAAACTATTTTGCAGGGCTACTAGAACAACATGGGGAGAAAAGTCCTGTGTAAGGTAGGGAGAATAATGCAGTCCATCCAAGATGAAGAGAGAATCAGCACAGGTTGCATAAATCACACCTGGAGTCAAAAAATGGGTCTCGTGTAGCAATTTGTCCAACTAAAGAACTACTTGTTTTCTAAACAAACCAAAATATACTTTTTAAGCCACAGTGCTTGCTGATGCCTTATTCTATTTGAACACACTTTAGGAGTCAAAGTTTCTCATTGGCACATATGTGGACACAGCACAACAGCATCATGGGGGGGCTGCATTGTTCTGTTTTTAAGGCATTTATGTCCAATCCCCCCACTCTGGAACTCATATGAGGTGTTTTGTGATAGCTTTTTGTTGCTGCTCTAAACTAAATACTGTATTTATAGTGATTTAGAAAGCAGGTATTTGTCAAGAATTCTAAAAGAAATAAGAATTAGAACTGCTACTTAACCCTTTAAAACTTTGTGCTAACTTATATTACCCTTGAAGTATTTAGGGTAGCATAAGTATGAATGGAATTTAATGTTGAACAGGAGTAGCTGGTTTTGATTTTTTTGTGGGAATTGGAGTGAGACAGCGTCCTAATTTGGGGGATAAATGAATTTGCATTAATTCAATTGCATTACTTCATCAAAGTAAAACATGATACACGTAATGGCTACATGGCTTCCATGCAATAGTCCCTCTCCCTTCCCCTCCCATTGCTTCCTGCCCCAAACACATAAGTAAAAAAATCATAAACTTCATTTGGAATTACTGAACATAAACCTGGGATGTTAGAGAAAGCCTTGGATTTATAAGGAGACTGGTCTTCAGGGCTGGAACAGCCCAGAGCTGCAAGGTTGCAGGTGTGAAACCTGGCCTTGAACTCTTTCTATTTCTGAATCTGCTGCTTGGAAGTGTTTCTGTAACCTGGCACATAGTAGGGGAAATGGAAAGAAAAGCAGCTACATAGGCATATCAAAAAGCCATAAGGGCTTGCAACACTTGCTTACAAAGCTATTGTTAACAGCTGAGCAGAACACAAGCTACGCTGTCACAAAATAAGTGCAGCAATGTTAGTCATGAGGGGGAGATCAGGCAGGATGACTGCTGTTTGCCATGCAGAATTTAAGACAGTTTGTATTTCGTCTTGCTGCAAGAATAGTTCCTATGATTCTATGTGATCTATCACAGCTTTTTCCACCTGATGGCTCCGAGTAGGATGAGTGCTATACAGATTTAAAAGCGCTTTTGAGCTACTGTCAGTAAAGGTGAAGCTTTTTCTTATGTAATAGTGGGTATGTATAGAGGGCCTACTTTCCTATCAGATAATCGTCTTCTGCTTGGAAAGTTCTGGGTCCATACAAGGTACTTATTTTCTCAGAGATTTGAAATAATCTGGGTCCATACTTTGTATATGCAATATACATTGTCTGGCCATTGTTATCCCTGTGAGTAGTCTACTTGCTGCAGCCTACTTGCTGCACAGTTATCAAAAAGCAAATTTAAGTGTCATGATGTAGTAAACATCTAAATTTTACATCTTTTAGAATGAGGTGTGTCAGATCTTCATGGTTGGTGTGAGAATTGCCTCAGTATCATTGCCAGTGCTTGTCTGCTTTCAGTGTATGAAATCTAGAGGCTGTAGAAATGTTCAAAGTAAACACATCCACATGTTCACACACATGCATAGAACAGGAGTCAGAGGGGCAGGGAAAGGGAACTTAAATAGGCTTTAAACTAAAATCTGAATTAAAAGAAAGAGTAAGGAGTTCAGGAGAAAGGGTCAGTCTTTCCTTGAGGCCAGACATTATTAAAAACCTCTGATCTCCTGTAATAATCCTTCATCTCTTTAATTCTCTACCTTCTGCACACAGACATGCAGGGGCACATAATACTGTAAGAAGGCCAATTTGGCATGCTAAAAGCCATTAATCCCAGGCATGGAAGTCACTGATGTATCTTTGCTGTGTGCCAGCTGTGCCCTGGCCAACCCCTGTTGGTTAAAGAAAATTCTCTCACCCAGCAGCACACAAGAGTATAAGTAAAAACAAAGACTTGTAGCTGTTCAGCTCTCCAGTCACTTTCCTACGGATGAGAGTGTGCATTTCACTGAATTAGGTGTTTCCTCATGTGGGGCACTCTTGCTCCCCTTCACTGGTGACAAGAATAGCAGAGAAGATCTTGCAGGAGAGAGCTGATGAACTTCCTGGAAGGCTGATATGCAACTTAGAGAATATTTCTCTTCCTGTTTTGTTCCCCTCCATCAGTGTTTTTCATTCTGTCAGAAAAAGACGTATTCGTGTCCTGCCATTAGCTTCTGGAATTCTCTGTCTTATTTGCTGTTCTTTCTCTCTCTTATTTTCTGTTTTCTTCTTTTGAAAGTTGCACTCAGTGCAAGGTGAATTACGTTACTACCACTTCTTTCCTTCCCACTGTTCTTGCAAGTTGCTGAACCAAGAGGGAGATTGAAGGTGTACTTAGGGGATATCACAAGAAGTAACAGTAGTGGGACTGGCTTGGCTAGGATTGCAGTCTCATCTAAGACTACATGACTGGGGCTAAGCAAATTAGCCTCAGAGACCTCATGGATAGTGGTAGAAGAATCCAGGCATGGAAGACAATATTGACTTAACTACATTGGAGTAGCAAAGTCTGTCTTCCTAATTACTGCGTTTTAAACTACCAGTGGGGAAATTAGGAGGTTCCTCAACAAACGTGTCACCTGGATGTTCAGTTGAAAGAGCTGACAAAATTTCCTTAAGGGCTTCTTAGCTTGTTTCCAGTTGTTTGTTTTTTTTTTTTTAGTAAGCCATAGGCATCCTGCTTCCTTCATTCCTCTGTTGAAGTCACTGTTATGGCAAAAGGAGAGAGGTGAACAAAATGAGGAAGGAGGCACAGCCAGGTGTCAGCAGCATATTGGAAATGTTTCAGAGTGGCTTTCTTATAAGAGACCCATCACATAACCAATGTGGTAGCAGTTAGTCTTTGTCATTATCCAAGTACCTCCGTGGGTTGTTGAATTATTGGTAAGAAACGTCTTCTTTTAATAAGCCATCGGAAGTAATTGCCAGTGAAGCAATCTAAATACAAGAGAAGAGGAGAAAACAGCATGACATTATCTCTGTTTGGCAGCTCAGGGAAAGAGTTTTTGAACATCTTACCTTTTGGGGGTGGAAGGACCCTTACAGACACATTTTCCAGGTGATTGGTGGCTGAATTGCCAGCAAAACAGACAAGGAAACACGGAAGAATATTTTCATGGGCTTGGGAGTTTTTGATGTCATTTAAGAGGTGCTGCTGAATTAGGGAACTCTTAGCCCCGGTGATTGTACCCCTTTTTGATCTGCTCTGGTTTTTCACAGTTCTTATTCTCATTAATTAGACTAGAGCTGTTTTGTTGGTGTGTTCCAATACAGGGCTGGACCATAGGTTAATGTTGTCTGGACTGGTGGAAACCTAAAACACTCAGTGCTACCAAAAAAAATATGAAAGCAGTGGGACAGTCTGTTTATCTTGCTGTATGTCAGAGTTTTCAGGAAGTGGCTTCAGTTCATCATTGCATTTTTCAGCCATGAAATTTTGTGGCATCTGGCCAGCCTGGTAAGGCTGGAGGTCATATGTGGTTTCCTGCCAAGCAAACTCTGGTAAAAAATGAGTAATCTTCGAGTTTTGATACTGCTCTTGTTATCATTGTGTAACACAAATCAAAAGAGGAACCCCTCTGCATGCTTGTATCTGATTTCTGTTGAGTTTCAAAATTTAATTATGTAATATAATTTAGCACCCCAACATCGTATCAGTGGTTCTGTCTTGAAGTGGTTTTTCCACAACTTGTGGAATAAATTGGGATTCTTTACCCATTTTAGTTTTAGCTTGCTCAGCAAAGGGCTATTTATCTTTGGGATTCTATTGATGTAAAATAATCCAAGCAGTATTTCTCCTGAATTTTGAGAGATGACATGCAGTAGAGGAGGTATTTTTTGAAATAATTGCTTAATTTTTGCAAGTTAATTGCTTAATAATACAAGGTAAGTATATATCTAGACAGATGCTTGTTTGAAATTGAACTTTGCATCTTAGAAATAAATAAAAAAATTGTGAAAAAGAAGGAGGGCGGGGCAGGGGCATGGTCCCCAAACCCCGCTTACCCCTAAGTAGCTTGCGGATGAGCACATTTCTTTCCCTTTCCAAACCCCAGCTCAAACACCCAGCTTTCTGGATACAACTCTTGAGTTGCGTCAGTCAGTCTTGAGGCAAATTCTGTCTAGTGCAGCTTCCTTCTTTTTCTGACGTGTTTGAATCATTATGGAGTTGGGAAAAACAATCTTTCTCCAGGAAAGCTCCTCCGTGCCCAAGATACACATGCTGGTACATGCACAAATCTGAGAAATATATCAAAGTTGCTCTTTATCTAGGAAAAACTGTAGTCAACTCTAATAATTGTGGCAATTATTTTGTCTGAGAGAAAAAAATAGCTGGCATAGAGATCTGATTCTTACTGTGTGTGTTCTTCAAGGCAGCATGAATCTGATGGGTATGTGGGCTGTCTGCTGTCCGTTTGCTCCACGAAAACTGCACTGGCTCCGGGCTGTATGAGGCTATGATGTCTAGATTTATGTAAGAACTGACTGCCTACTGAGGCAGTGCTGCAGTGCAAAGGATTTGCTACACATTGAGGGTAGTAATGGGTACCTTTTGATAATGAAATGCAGTGATACAAATCTATTTTTCTGAGCATTTACAAGAATCTACCCTCCAAAATACCCAGTATTCAGGAGCAGTGAAGAAGTAACTCTCTTGTTTAGTTCTAGCATTATCTATGATTATTTTTCTAACCAAAGAATAGGTCACTATTAGCTTTCAATCAGGCTTTCACCCTTATTTGGAAATGTGTTTAAATAGCACAATTTATGTGGTCTGAAGGTGAGTAATAAACAATTGACCAGTTTCGGTGGTGTGTTAAACAAAAGTACACAGTTTATTAATTTACTCAGGAACAGATAACTTGGCTTCATTAATTCAGAAAACTTTAAAAATTTGGAGGAGTAGAAGAATGTCTGAGTTTAACTGGTGTTTGGTGTGATTACCACAGGGTGAATTGTACTGTAGGTAGTGAACAAAGGGTGCAGCCCTGCATCTAGAAAAGGCTATTTTTGATTGCAGGGTCCTCTAATCACACTGACTGTCACAGAAAGCTTTCTCTAATGGAGTTACTTCTAGCTTTCCAGGAATGGCTGAATCCTTTCCAGAGTGGTACGTTGTTTCCTGGGATCATTTCAAGATTTATTAACTGTGTGAGGCAACTTATGTTTTGATATGTTTTTCGTGCCTGTTTTCTATGAATGCTGAAGCTCTAGCACACGGAACTAAGTTCTTGCTTGGTAGATGATATTAATATATGAGATTCCTATTAAAAAGAAAGCATAGTACATAACCACAAATTAACATAAAAGCAAAGCTACTTTCTACTTGGTTAAACTTCTCTATTATTGTGGGAAGTTAGCTATTTGTGTTTGTTATCACAGAGCTGAATGCAGCTGTGATGCTGATGGGGGAGGATGGGTGGCTGCACAGCAGTGCAGCTGCTGCTTCCCCATCTCATGATGCAAAAAATGTCAAGCTTGAAGGTGGTAATGGGGATTTTGCAGCATCTTTAATCTACTCTCCTCAGGAACTCTCTCCATCATCCCTTGTTTGACTGTGTCAAAGTGGAATTAGACATAGGTTTTTATCCTCTTATTTTACCACGATTTGTGTATGCAATGACCACTTAAAACCTGTATGACAGTTCTGTGCTGCCTATTCTACATATCTCAACAGAAACAGTCATAAGTGTTTCTCATTTACTCCAGAAACAGTCATTTTCATAAACTGTTTTAATTCTCTGGTTACCCTCAAACTATAGGTGTTAGTTGTAGTGTTGACGTTAAAGATTAGTCTTGCTTTTAACATTAAAGCATGTAATTCATTAGTTTACTTAAGCTGAAGTTGGAAGGCAACTCTGTCACCTAAGCAAGTAACTAAAAGTGTTAGCTCTCTGCTTTTTGTCACTCTTATTACAAATGTTTTTTCTTATTTAGGATTCTCGGAGTAAAGTAAGGATCTGATTATTGACACTGCCAAAGTATTTCAGGTTTTTTTTTTTTTTTTCAACTTTGGATGCCAACAAAAAATATTCTTAGACTAGCCAGATGGAAAAAGGAGAAAAAAAGGCGATGGGGAGGCATGTCATGTTCAGTTAGGTAAAAGCTGAGTTCAGATTTCTGGTATGGAGGATCTGAGAGCCTTTATTATCTGAGGCTCATCCAGACAAAAGGGAGAAGGAACTGAGGGTTACACAGAGAAAAGCTGGATGAGGTAGGTCTTAGTCTATACAGCTACTCACTTACTTTGTGGGGATTTGTTATTATGAGAAAGGGTGTCAAGAGGCAGGGAGGTGGGGAGGGAGGAAAGAGATTTGGGTTAGAAAGTGAATGGTAAGTAGTACCAACTAGACACACCAGTAAATTATTAGGATCAGCCTAAGCTATCTAATTTTCTGGATAGGGCTGGTCTGAACCACGAACAGCCATAAAGGCAAAGCACAGGTATCTGTTGCAGAGGCACAGTGAAAGCTCAAAGGCTTGGATGAGTGTTGTGATTAGATCAGTGAAACAAGAAGATGATTTACATGACAGTTTAAAAGGATCGGAGCAGTCAAAAAATTTAAATAGTATGCAAAAGGTGGTGAGAATATGAAACAAGTTTTAACTCTCTTGAGAGTAGAATTGGATCTTACACCTATTTGCGTAGGATGGGGAGATGAATTGTAGAAGCAGCTTGATGGCAACTCTAGAAAGATGGCCAAGCTGAAGGCACTCAGAGCCTTTCCACAATTATGAAGAAGAAAAGGTGAAGAGCTGATGGCTGGAGTGTTGACAAAATCTTGTGAGATGTCATACAGATTTGCTGCTTTTACACTGAGAACCCTCATGTCCTTCATCTGTTCTGGCACCCAAAGATGAGTGTAACAGGGGAGAAAAAAGATTTGCCATTTTTAGAAGGAGAAAATGAAGGCCCCAAGAACACCAAACTGTATGCTCAAAGAATAATATAAATGAGCTTTAAAGGAAATCACATCCTGCCTGTTTTATAATGTAAGAGCTCATTAGAATTCAAGTGGTTAGAAAAGAATAGGAAGTTTCTGGAGCTCCTCTTCGAAAGGACCTGTCAGTCCAATGTGGCATTCAACTTTTTCATAGAAGTGGGAAACCTGACAATGCTGCTCACTGGAGAACAATGTTGGAGGTAAAGAGGAGTCAGAAGAGAGAAACATTAAAAAAATATTAGACTATCAATATTAAGAGTCCCTGAATTCTGAGGTATGATGAAACCCTTAAAGCTGTTTCAATTCCAGCAATGTCCTTAACGCACGCTTTAACAAACAAAGCATGTGAAAACTTAAAAGGATTTTTAATCTCCAGCAGTTTAGGACCTTTACTGGCTCTACAAAGCAAAACAGAGGAAGAGGGCAGGGGGATAAAAAAGAAGAAATAGCTAGCAGTCACTGTATCTTACAGGTTTTGAAGAAGCGTTTGAAGGAACTTAGTCATGATAATCGATGTGGGATTTAGGATCAGCAGCATCAAACAGAAATGTTCACAGGTAGGCCTTTTGTTAGGTGAATACTTTGAATAGTGCAAAGCCACCTAACTTGTCCTAAAAAAGCTTTCTGGTCAAGGGGTTGCATAGCTTGGCACTGTTAATTTTGAAAACATCTTGTAGCTTGCTGAAGAAGTGGGAAGAAACTGGAGGAATGCTAATGGAGTAGCAATATTTAGAAAGGTAAATACAAATTCTTGATGATATATTTACACATGGGACAAAGGAGGAATTGCAAATAATGACAAAGGCAGTCAAGGAGGAGTTGTGTTCATGTGCTAAGACACACCCATACAAATAAAATAAATGTGGTTGTATTGAGAAATAAATTTACAGATTTTAGAGGGAAGATGTAGCCCATAGCTACAGAATGGATCACTACATCCTAAGAAATGGTGACTCTAAGTCTGTTGCTCATGGTGGGCAATCAGCTCATCATATTATTCATTTAAAGCAATGGCAAAAAAAAGTGCCAGCCTTGGAAGTACAAACAGGGGATTAATGAATAGAAGTAAGTGGTGGAGCTTAACACTTAATGTGGTTCTCGTGAGACCACAATAAAAAATCATAGAATCATATCTGATGTATGCTCTTCAGAAAAAATACTGGTTTATAGAACAGTTTTATAGAACAGATGCATGATTCCAAAGCTGCAAAATCCCTTACAGTAAGAGATTCAGTGTTAAACTTAAAAAGGAGATCGTTTAAATACCTTCACACAACACAAAAACTGGATATGAGAGATAATATAATAATTAGTAAGGGATATTAAATGGATCATGCCTGAAAATAAAGCCTAACAAAGTGAAGGTAATTGTTGGCAAGTATATTAATTAGCAGCCAATTGATTCTCCATTCCTTTTATCATCTACTGAAGTCTGGAGACAATGACTGTTTGGAAGATGCAGTTTGGCCCAACATGAGATGAGCATTAATCAAAAGCAGGTTATTAAGCGTAATAAAGAGATAATGAGACAGTTCTATGGCCTCTGCCATGTACAGGTGTCACTGTAATTTCTGAAGTTAGCAGAACTTTTGGCACCAACAAAAAGGATGAAATCTTTGTAGTGTTGAAATCGTAGCAATGACCCCGTATTTCCAAGACTTAGGTTTTGAGCATATATTGTTTTTAATAATGAAAATGTGCTAGATGGTCATTAGTCATCTGTTTTTCAGTTATACACAATTGCCTCTTCCTCAATAAAAGTACTGTTTTGCTTTACAAAAGGAGATAATTGAAGAAATCAGAATGTGAAGTGTCTTTGTACGTTTTTAGAGGGTGTTTAGAATTTAGCAGGCATTTTCCTGTTTAAATACTTGATTTGTTTTTAGTGTTGTAAACCCAATCTTAGTCTTGAGAGTGCAATGCAGTACTGACTGTGAGAAAACACTGACTCAGGAAGGAAGAAGTAAAATTTGAGGAAAGATTTAACACACAGTTTAATTTATGATAATGTCAGATGTAATTGCCTGTGTACTACAGTCTCCAGTGTTGACTCTGCTGTGCGTGACTGAAGCATTTAATATTTTTTTACTTTTTCTGTGTGTTCTGAGAAACAATTCAATGGAAAATCCTCTGCTTTCTGTAGGGAGGTGCGGTGAGTTGGTCATATTCATAATATTAATGAACAGATTAATACAGATTAATACAGGTTTCTACTGTGTTTTAGTGATGCTAAGTGAATGGTTGTGGTAAATGTGGCCTTCTGGTAGTGTATGTGGTTTGATATTCTTGGTTGTCTTAATAGTACTACTTTGAAAATAAACTATGATGGATTAAAAGGACTTAAGTCTAGTTTTAAGGAACTTATGAAGTAAGGTTGCAGTATCACTGTCTAATCTCTTAGATGTTTATCATCGTGACAGATACATCTGCAAACGAGATGTAATTAATTAGTTCTTACCTGACACTCCTGCAATTCTCATGTCACGTCATGTAAATGTGAGCGGCAGCGTCGTGTCCTGGGTGCAGTGGGGAGCTGTGAGTTGAGCAGGATTGGGCCATGGTGAGAGTGACTCACTTTCCCAGGTTAACATTCTCCTCCTCAGAGCTTATCACACTTTGTTACTATGGGCTAATTTAGATCCTTAAATTAGCAGCTGCTTAGGGAGAAATTTCCAGATGATCACTTTTATCATTTCACTGTTTTTAGTTGTATGTCATTTTACTCTCTAGGGAAGTTGTTCTCTGAGAGCTGTTGGGAGGGGGTGAGTTTGAGATGGCTGGGGAAGCAGGCAAGTGCTTTACTAATTTTCTGCTTTTGAAGCAGAAGGAATTGAGCTGGTTGAGGCAGTAATAAAGTTGTGAGAAGGATTTTTATCCAGTGAGCGTGCCTTCTCATTGTCCATGTCTTTTTATTGTTGCACTTTTAATTAATTTAAAAAAAAAAAGTAAATTAAAGAAATCAATGCAATAGTACTGCTTACCTCAATGGAGTAGAATTAAGCTCAATTTTTCATTGAGCAGATGCTTATTTGTTTAGAATTGGAAAGTAACCTTGTACAGGACTTCATCTTGTATATTACTGTACACGGGAGATACAGGTTGTCAAGCAAACATGATACTTTAACAGCTTGTGATCATATTATTGTGATGTGTTAGGACTTGGTTGTTCATTTTTTTCTCCCAAAGCTGTTGTCCTTAAGAGACCAGAACTCTTTTACAAAGACTGTGGGGTCAATGATATCTAATCCACTCTAGACTTTTGTGATGATTTTATTTGGCAGGCCTGTGGGCCATGGTCACGAGTGCTAGTGGGAGTAGGATGGACAGAAGAAAGGATGCAGGGAACCTTGTAAAGGGTGTCTGGAAATGACCTTTATTACAGTTAAATATTAGTATTTTGCGAACAACCAGAGACCCCATTTGAGACTGCTGGCTTATCTGTCCTGGGTACTTTATTGTTTACGAACATCCTCATTTTGTACACCTCTTTTAGAATTTATAAGATGTTTAAATGAAAGTTTGGAAGGGAAAAGCTATGTGGGTGAAGGTTAGTTTTTCAGTGCAGAACGTGCTGTTTGGCTAGATGTGTCAGCATGGTTTGCAGTGAGTGCTGTGACACACTGGTAACTTTATCTTACTGTCCTTGGGATAGGATTGGTGTTCCTTTAATGTCTTCTCAATCAATCATATCTGAATGATGATATTCTAAGAGTAGCTTGTGAAAATGAGTAGTAGATCAAAATATGATGAGTTCCCTTAAAAGTAACACCATTAAAAAGGTTTAACATTCTTGGGTATTGTGTGTTTGTTAGAAGTCTCCTGCTTATTCTGACCTTTCTAAATGTCAGTGTTTCATGTTTGGTAAGATTGTGCTTGCGGTACTTGAGAGCAATCCTCAAATGGGTATTACATTATCTTTAGAGATTGTGTTTTTAGAGAGACAAGCAAATGTGTATAGCCTAAACTATTTTCTTATCTGAAATGATGCCTTTGTCTAAAAATATCCCCCCAAAATTTAGCATTTCATTCACAGAAAACACATGCTGCAGAAAGCACTGGGAATACATTGTGTTGTGAAGATAGCCTGGTGATAAAAATGGGAGAAATTGTGCAGTGATACCTTTTGGGAAAATACTGGGAGATTGCTTATCCTACAAAATATCCTGTGAAGATGGGGCAGTAAAGTTTCTTTTCATATATATTTCAGGACATTATCACCAAAGCAGGTGCTTTGGCTCATGAGAAGATTCTTTGACTCTCCTTCTAACTTTTGCTCTCTCTTATAGCTGACAGTCACAGCTTTCCCAGAGAAGACACCCCAACTGGGAGCATAGATTCTCTTTCTTCCCAGTCTCCAACACCTGCCTTCTCTAGCAGCCCACCTGTGCTCTTGGATGGAAATCACCTTATCATGGACAGTGGAGATCTTGCAGGCTGGACAACAAATCTGTAAGTAACCTGAATATTAAGTAACAATTTTTCCACTAGTATGACTGTGCACATGAAACACCTTTTCCTTTTCAGTTTGTGACGAGTGAATATTAGAAATTGCATATAATTGTGTTTGTTTCCTTCTGCTGCAAAAAGATATGTCTTTATATGTTGGGGTGGAGCTTAGAGACCACTTGAATGCTTGTGAGAAAGAAATGTTATTTTTCTACTGAAACCTAATTCATTTTCCTGTAACCTGTTATAAAATTTTAAATGTTATTTATTTAAGCAAAGAATATTTAAGTTATTCTCTATATGATATATTACCCTACTTTTATTTCAAGACTGTTAAGCTACACTTAGATGCCATGCTATTAAGGTTATGGGCCAAATTTTGAGTTTGGACAAACACTGTAATAAGTATGTGCTCAGATCCTGTTGTCTAAGAACATTATCTTTGTTAATCTCTTCTTAACAAATTAAAGGCCTGTTTTCCAATGAAAGTTCAGTCTGTCACTTTCAGTAGATTCTGAGGATGTTCAGTTTTTAAGCATGACTTTATTTTAGCAAAAATTGACATTGCTCTCTCTGTAATACAAATTCAGGTTTGATACATAAAAAACTGACCATAACTTGTTTTTAAATCAGAGTTGAACCTGAATTGAATTCTCTGGTTTGCTATTCATACAAACTTTAACCAATATCAAGTCAAAGTTTTCCAGCCTTCAGTGCCAAGAAGAGTTGAAGAAGCAGGTCTGGAGAAAAGATCTGTTACAAATATTTTCCATAATGGCATTCTGAGTAGCCTGCTCTGCTGATGGAGCAAGTGTGTAGATGTATGTAACACATGAGAATATACAGATAGTCATATAATGAGTTTATATTTCTAAATGCACACACAAATAATTGATTAGAGTACTTATTAACTAGAACAATTTTTTTTCTTGTATGTATTGAAATAATTCCAGATTTATAGGTATTGTACATAAATATTGTTTCTTTAGTAGAGGTCTGAAGTTACTCTTTCCTTATTCCTCTTGTTACTGTCCTCTAGAATTGGGTGGAATCAGCAATAAGTTGTATTGGAGAAAGAGAGGTGCATGTGTGGAAAAGATGCTGTAGCTGGTATAAAACTGGACTGTTGGTAAAAGCAAGCATAGCTAATTAAGAAACAGGGTTAGCAGAACATTGATAATGTCACTTCAGACAATAAAAGAAGGAGTTTTGATTTTATCCAGAGAGTTTGGGAACTCCATGTATTTGAAGAAACGTTGCATTGTTTTGCATTTGTTGATTTTCATGAAAAATTAAACTGTACTGCTGTTTTGGAAATTTTTCTTGATGGCTTGAAGTTTTCTACTCAGTTGGAAACAGTACTTAGAGTTCTCTTTGGAAGGAATAAAAGGGTGCATGGTACGTGCATTTAGATTATTTGTCAAAAGTAGTTTCTTTCTTCCATTTGCTTGTCTGTGAAGTTTGCTTAGGAATTACCTCTGTAACAAGCCTGGACAGTGACAGAGAGTAGTCTGTGAATGTTACATTCTTTCTTTCCTCTACTTTCTCACCCCAAACTGGCTTCTCTTCCCTTCTAGTTCTGATGACTGAGAGGACCTTGCCTTAACAAATAAAAGCCAAACCCAAACCACAACCTGGAACAGCCCAGTGTGTTGATGGCAGAGGAGTGGAGAATGTACCTGCTGTACTTGAGCAATCATTGTGCATCAGGGGGTCCCACATTGTCCTGTGGGCAAGGAAAGACTGTGTTTGACTGGACCTCGTGTAGCTCTGGTAGCTCTCACAGCTCCAGGAAATGTGGCATTGGCTGTTGAACTCTGCTTTGGTCATAGACTGTTCTCACAAACTGGACTATCCCAGAGTTAGGTGGAGAACAATCCTTTGTTTGTGCAGGATTTCAAAACGTTTTGTATTTTGTGCCAAATTGGAAAAAAAATCAATCCCTAAAGTCTCAGTATCCTCTCTAAAATGGTATTGCAGGTCTTCACTGAGATATAGCAAATGCCATACTGAGTCTAGGGGAAATGAAAATATACAGGAGGATCCGGTTTCTCAAGTTTCTGCTGATGTTTATAACACATGGGTGTTACTCTTGTCAGAGATCGATCACTATGGAGTTATGCAGTCAACAAGGTGATGGTGACTTCTTTGTAGTAGAAGAGTTTCTTGCATTGTTTCCCGGGGGAGCGATGTTGCATTGTGGGTCAAAATGTGTCAGATATTCCAAGGCTCGTTTATACCAGTAGTTTGCTTTAAGCAAGAGTACGTGATGGATAGCAAGAACACTTCTTGTGGTATTTGTTTCCAAGAAAGGAAAAGCTTGCTTTTTCCGGAATGATAGCTGTTGTCACCATGATGTTTCCTGGCAGGGTTTTCTGTGATGCGTGCCCTTTCCTTGTCCCACCTTTAAAAACAAAAGGAGCTACAGCTTCCAGCATGGCAAATACACCCTCACCTCCTGACTGGCACTCGGAGGGGACCACATGGCCAGAGTGGTTAAAGAAGCTAAGAGGGCAAGGGCTATACCACCAATCTTAAATATCTCACAAAGCCCTGACTGCTCAATTGTCATATCAGTATTTAAAGATGTGCTGTGCATACGGTGTAACTCGAAGGTGATGTTTCACATATGTGTCATTTTGAAGCCCCGTTAAGCTGTTGGTTTTCATGTCTATAAGTGTGTGTGTGCCTGATGCTAGATTTTCTTTGAAAGATCTGTGTGGATCAGACATATGTCCTGTGTTGTCATGTACTGCTGTAGGGGTGAGTAGAGAGTTGGGCGTTAGTTGGTTCTCTTTGCCCAGGGCAGGGGTGGTTCTCAGTGGAGACCTGAGTTTGCTGCTTTAAGGCTATTTTGCACCCTAAACTTTTTTAACCTTTTTCCTGAAGTTATTTTTAACCTCACGCTTCCATCTAGAGCCAAATACTAAAAATAAATATGCCTTATTTTTGCATACACTCTATGGTAGAATATAGAGAGCTTTTTTTCCTCTGTCAATGACAAAGTTACAGAGTAGTTTCTGTAGATGCGAGATTCAAACCCCAGATAACCTAGGATGGACAAATTGCCATTTCTACTTGATGAAGCACTGTGTCACAAACATATACTGTTTGAAAAACCCTTCTATCCAAGGATGCTTAGCACAAGCTGATCTCAGACATAAACTGATAATTGTGGTTGTGAGCTGTGTAGAGTATTACTCCCTTGGAGGGCTCTCCACTAGTTTGGGCACTTTTTCCCTTTAAGGCAGAGCAGCAATGACAATCTCAATGTTAACCAAAGCGTTTGCATTCTTTCATTTTCCTCTCTGATGAAAGTACCTATGCAGACTCTTGTCGTACTCAGTTTCTGGTTTTTCTATTGCATTTGCCCAAAAAGTAAATAAATCTGCCAAAGCTTTTTTTCAAGAGGCTTGATATCTTTTTGCTGGAGGACGTGACCCTGACATTGCTTTCTGCCTTCCTGATTGGCACTGAAAAACACGTGCCTTAGTCACTTAGATTTTTATTCCTGTGGTGTACAAAACTCAACTTTTTAATAATTCAAAGTATGTAGTTTCCAAAGAGTTCAGGATTTCAGATGCGAAGAAGCTGAGTAGCCTTTCTAAGCTAGTCCCCAAACTGTTTTGATAATGGTGATGGTCTTGGGTTTGGAGATATGTATTGCAAGGGGATATGGATAGCTCTTAAACTGCATTTGAACTGTGGAGCAATAGTCAGTCTGCCCTTTTACATGCAGTTGAAACTCAGCGATGCATGGGTTGACTTTCACTCTATTATATTATGGCTTTTCACATGTAAAAGGTAACAGTGGTAGCTAAACTAGGTATAAACACCAGTGTCCAATAAATATATCTAAGCAAGTAAAGGTACAGTGTAAGTTAAAGTCTGTGAAAGACAACATTTTTTTTCCATTAAAGTCCTCTTGTAGTGAAGTAGGGGGTAGTGCAAACGATGGGGCATCAGACATGGAGTCACATAATAAAATTAAAAAAGGGCAAGGGAAACTTCTTAGCAGCTGTTGTGGTTTGATTATAAAATTTACTTATGGAACCATTTATTGACATGAGGTCTGTCTTATTTAGCCTTTCCCAGAGTACTGGCTATAATGGGAGCTCACCTCCAAAGGATTAGGGCAGGTTTCCCTTATTGCAATGACTGATTCATCAAAAGGTGGATTACAAATCACGTCCTAAAATACTATGGGATGCCTTTGGTCTGTTTTCACTTGACCTCAGAATGAACCAAAAAAACTTGAACACTTGGTATTCCCTGGACTTGGTATGTGCTGTAATCAATCTTTCTGTGGACCTCTTTCTGATAAGGAAAGATTTGTTACTGTAACTGGTCCCTTGTTGTCATGAGATTTCTTTGTGCTTTTACAGTACAATGCCCTATGCCAGGGTGTATATATAGACCTTACAGACTTACCCCTCATGGTGCTGGGTTTTCAGAACTGGGCCAGAGTCTTCCTTTTCATTTAGAAGTCCCCTACATTATCTACATGATCACTTCTTCATTCACATCATGAAAACTGTCTTGTTCCTCAGCTGGAGAGTTCATTTTTGGGATCTGAGACTTCAGGGTCTCTGGGTTTCCCAGAGAGGTGGAACATGGTGACTTCTGATGGTTGTTCTGGGTGGAGGTATGATGCAGGATGTGGAGTAGCCTTCCTCAAGATGATACTGTCTGAGTATCTGTTTACCTTGCCTGTTCTTCTTTCCCTCTCTAAGCCTTTGGGATTTTGCAATTGGAGGGGATGGAAAGCATTCCTGTCCCTCAAACCTTTTCGCTGAGCGTGTGTATGAGTGTGTGTGGGTGGGTGCACGGCTTGTTAAAGCAATTACATTTATGGGCTAAGAATAGTAAGATTCATAGTTTCCAAACTGAATCCCACCTTGGATGCTGCTATTGGAGCATGCAAGATACAGTCCTGACAGCCCAAATGCTGAAGGTGCTCAAAGGCCAGAGGAAAAATAGAAGCACCAATGTAAATGGCTTTTCAGGAACATGCAAGGGGCCAGTGGCAGATAAATAATTGAGTCTTTCTTTAATTTCTTATACATTTTTCTTTATTAGTTCCCGTGATACTAAAGTATTCTGTTACCCAGCTCAATGGTATGTAAGTGCTACACTATGGGCATCATTTTTGGATTTTAATATGCACAGAGGCTTTTAAAATGGTGATGAGAGCTGTGCTATGCAGCATCCTGAGTGCTTTCAGGGTCTTTGTGACCAGGCTGGAAAGAAGCTACTCATTCTTCATGAAATCTCAAGCTGTTCAAATTCCTGGTGAGCACACTGATATTAAAAGAACCATCAGATGGCAAGGGAGGGCAGAGACAGTGATGCTCTGAACATAACAGAACCCTTTGACATAGTTATTAATTTTGTTTGACTGCTGACTGAACGCCCATCAGCCTTGTTATATTTACATCAGTAGACTACATGTACAGTCTCCTTAAAATTGTAGTAGTTTCTTTTTTACTTTCTGGCAGTGGTGTGAATTTGCAACTTTACATAAATGATGAGTGACTTCACTTTCGGTGTCTTGAAAACTTCTTATAATATCTAGTGTCATCATCCTATTTTATTAAAAGAAGGTGCTTTAACAGCTGTTCGGTCATTGTGCTTATTTTGCAGTTTGTTTTTGTTTCAGCTGCCACCTCTTCGGTGACTCAGCAGTTTGGGAGCCAGTTTAGCGGAGCAGGCACTTCTTTTTGTACCCTATTATTATGCAAGCAGAGCAAGAGCCCTCATTTTGCAGCTCCTTTGAAACAGGCATAATGTAACTTAGTCATGTGGTTCATACAAAATAGTCCTTGCCATCTCCTTGTCTTCCACTGGGCTTGACAGCAACACTGCTGTGTGAGCACAGGATAAGTTGTGTGTGTGCTCAGGGCAGGGGATGATGTGGATGCAACCACTGTGATGAGCTAAAGTTCTGTCATTTGTTTGTTTTTTTTTTCTCCTCTCTTTTATTTTCTTTGCATGATTCCAGTGAACACAACCCCTTCTTTTTTTTTTTTTCCTTAAAGGAAACAGCGGTGTGCCATAAGCTTATAGATGTACATACTTCACTTTTGCTTTGTCTGCATTATCATTTAAAAATGCTTTAACTTAGGACAGCTGCTGTAGACATTAGCTTTGGATTTACCAGACTGGCGTGAAAGATCATTTCACTAATGTGTTAGCTGCTTCACTGAGACTTCACAATCCAAGTTTAACAAAACCTCTATTTCATTGCTGACTGATGTGTTCTGTATAAATGAGGGTTCTGGAATGTTGTGTGCATGTCACATACTTTAAATTTTGAGGATAGAGTTTCTTTTCAGGGGGAACAAAGATGAGGAAATTCCGTCCTTCTATTTTGCCTCCAGCTTTTCTGCAGCTACGACCATTTCTAGAATTTTGCCCGTGTATTTTTCTCCTCCCCGCTCACCAAGGCATAGGGGTTCTTAACTTGCAGGAAGATCTGGTGGTGGACAGTACTGGGTTGCATATTGAATCAGAAATAGCTGAACCTTTTCATATACACTGTTGTCTTACAATGAAATCTTTCAAGAACACCTTCACTGAGTTTGTCAGCCAGACGCTGTGATACGACAGCCATGGGGCTGCCAAACTTGTCTATGAAACAACTCTTCTTTTTTTTTTTTTCCCCTCAGGAGTTGCCATGTAGATTCTTTTCAGAGTCTCTACCTTGCTCTCAAGATAAGAGACCGCTCTTTAGCTGTGTTACCTTAGGAACCAGCAAGATAAACATCCAATAAAATCTTGTTTTCAGGAGTTTGTTTCTGAGTATCAGTGCAAAATCTCTAGCTTATTTTCAGTAAAGCTATTCCCCCTCCTCCCTTTTCCCAATGCTCAGTATGCTAGACAATAACATTTTTTTCCTCAGACAGAGATGGTTATGTGAGGCTGTTTTTTTTTTCTTTTTTCCCTACCCTCAGGAAAATGCATTTCCTTCATTTTAGCCTTTGGGAGAAAGGATTTCTTCAAGATACCTTCTTAAAGTTGAGATGCTCTATGATAAGGTGTGCAATACTTTCTAATATGTCGTCATCTTGATAAACAAGGTGTGCAAAGCTTTATAGCAAGATAGTCTTGCTATCACAAGAATATTTTCAAGGAAAAAACAGTAAAATCTAGCCAGTTTCTTGCTTACACACCACAACATTGGAAATTATTTTTCTTATTGAGTAAAACCTTCTGTTTTAACAACAAAATTAAGTGGTTCCTGAGATAGCCAAGTACAGTAAATAAAAAAGAACAAAACCAAACCCATAAATTCTAGAATGTGCTTAGTAGTTAAAGCTATAAATTTTTTTTTCCCCTTCTTAATATGGTGAATCTATTGCTGTTGAAAAGTGGTTTTTTTTTTCTTTCCCTGCTGGCTCCTAGGGTATGATCTCTTGCTGGGTAACCAGGAGCCTAAAGTGACAGGCGAATTCAGGAGCCGTGCTGTAGTGCTTTCCCTACAGCTGAAATGTATTAAGGGGATTCATCAGAAAAGTGGGGAAGGGAACAGCCTGGCACTCCACATACCTGCACTTCTGGAGTGTTTTTCCACTAGAACTGTTGGAGTGGCTCAGAATTTGGAGAAAACCTGCCAGTTTTAACATGCTTTTGTATAATGCTGTCTGGTACAGGACAGTGTAGTCTTACTTGTTGATAGATAACACTTCTTGTCGAGTCTCTATAACTTGAGAAATAAACATGCCATGGCATGGATCTGAAGATTTTATTTCATCTTCTGTTCCTTTACTTGCACACCTTTTCTTTTGTGGTTTTTTTTTTTTTCTTTCCTCTCCAAGTCTCAGCAAGAAACCATCTGTTATTTATTACAAGTATTCTTATGAATGACCACTGCTTTCCTGGGTTGGAGAGTTCCTTTTGTGTCTTCTCTATTCTGAGTATCTTTGAAGTTGTTAATTCTGTATCTTAGGTGCAGGTGTTTTGTGTTTTTCTAGAGACAATCAAGTAAATTGCATAGATTAAAGTGATGCATGTAGCAATGAAATATTTATTAAATGGAAGATTTAATATTCACTTGCTGAAAATCAAACAGCATACATCTGAGGTATGCACGAGAAGGCCACTTGGTGGAATATTCTTGAATGGTGATTAGTTTGCATTAGAGATATTTTAATACTCTGGTGGTGATATGCTTGGAATATTATTCTCCTATTTTCTATAGCTTCACAGGTTTCAGAAATGAGTCTGACACCAATCTTAATCACAGAATCATCGAATGGCTTGGAAGGGAACTTAAAGTCCATCTCATTCCAAACCCCCTTCTGTTTGAATTTAATCAATTTGAATTTAATAAATAGGAGCACAAGGAAAATATTTTTCCTTTAAGTCTCAGAGTTGTTTTACATAGAATAGTTTAGCCTATTCAAGTAGGATACTTTTTTTTAAATTCACTTTTGAAAAACTTCTGTCTTAAGTTCACCGACTGAGTTAAAATTAATTCTGCATGTATACATTATGTGTGGTGAATGGTGAAGAAATAATTTGCTTTCTGGCTAACTTTATAAAATTTACAGTACCACTGAGAATTTTTTTGTCCTCATTATTTAGAGAAAAGGATACAAATGCTGGTTTTTCATTTTTTCGTTTTTGTTTCTGAATGAGGTCACTTTTAGCAGAAGGATTTTGTTTTATCTGAGGAAAATTTTTCAATTATTATGAAAATGAGAGGAAGAGAACAAGTTCAAGTAAAAGCAAAAAACCCTAAATTATGTAGGTGCTGTTCTTCAAAGGTATGTCATTATTGGAAAATGTAAAAAATTGTGTAGTGGAAGATTCACATGCAGTAAAGAAGACTACTCATTCTCTTCCCAAAGTTAAGCATGAAATATGGTTATAGTCAGCATAATCCAGCTCATCATTCAGCTTAATACTTATGATTCCTTTCTTTACTTGGTAAATCTGATAATTTTTAAAAGCAGAGCATGTTTTGATAAACCCTTCTGGTTGTGATCTCAACACACTAAAGTTTCATTTTTATTAGTGGCATTAACTGTAGAATGCTGTTTCATACACTGTGAATTCCAGTTTTCATCCAAATGCTTCCTGACACAGATCCAAAGGAAAAGCTATTGTCTTGTTAAGTAAGGAATGTGACATTCACCACTTTACAATGTACTAAATTTAAAAATTAATGATCAAAATTAACGTCTGCTAAATATGCAATTGCTAGAATGACTATGAGATATATTAGCTAGGAGAAACAGTTTGTGAAAGTTGAATTTGATTATAAACCACATTATGCAAACCAACAAATAGTGATCTTTTCTCCTAGAAATTAAACATCCCAGATATTTAATTTTAATAATTTTAATAGCAGATTAAAGTCAGCTATCTGAGTAAGGTTTCCTGCTTTCTTTTAATCATTTACAGTTATAACCAGGGTGATTGTTGATCCCTTTTTTGCTTTCGGTCAATCCACCTTGATTAGGTGTGAATTTAGACCCCCACAAAAATCTTGACTGAATTCCTAGATTTTGGTGGTATTTTGCAGATTTATGTTATCTAAGAGGTTAATATTGGAATAAGACGAACTCATAAACGCTGTGCTGTGAAGTCAGTACTTCTGAGTGATGATTGCTGCCTGAATGCTGTGTGTGAATGATTTTAATTCTGTTTCTGCTTAGAAACTGCTTGAAGTCCAGCTCTTTGTTCCAAAGATATACTGCCATTAAATGTTTGGACTCTTTGTTGTTTTGTCCGTGCAACCCTGAAACGTTTTAGTTCGTTAGGGAAATTAGGAACCTCCTTTATGTTAGGGATGACTTTGTGTGTTTTTCAGCGACTAAGAAAAGTTTTAATTTTGGCTGCTATTTCTTCTCCTCCAGAAGAGCAACTGTGTGCTCAGCCATTAAGTTAATGCCTATTTGAGCAGCATGTTGGTGAGGGCAGCCACTGAGGCAGTATTTACCCAGCTATGAGAATGAGATCTCAATCCAGAGCCAGCATTGTGATCCCAGTGTTGTAATAGCTGCAGCCTCGTTAGAAATCTTCCCAGCCTTAGTATAGCACCAAGAAGGTTTTTAAATAGATTCGTCAAAACTTGTGAAGGCAAAGTGGCAGCTCAAATAATAGCCTGCTACATGCAGTTTCACTGTATCTGTCTTTATTAGATAAGGAACGGGGAATTTTGCCTTTTTATTGCTTATGTCATACCTCTCAGGTAATTTGTCTTAGCTTAGGATGTAGGGAATGTAGGAGGAAGGTCTTCAAGGAGGAAATGCAGAATCATACGCTGGCCATTTCTGCAAAATCAACTCGGCAATATTTTTGGGTTTGAATTTGAAGGTCTAACGAGTTGTCTAGTTATAAAGATTCAAACATTTTGGTAAAATAACAAGTTTTATTCACATTATTAATTCTGCCTTGAATGTATTTCCTCTTAGCCCCGGTCAAAGCCGCCCATCGATGGTCTCGTGGATGAATGTTCCATCTGCTAACCCAGCTGCCACAAATACTGCACTATCCACTTTCTTCTTCCCCAACCCTGCCACTGGGAGTGAGAGAGCAGTGGAAAGGTACGGTGTACACTACAACTTTTGCTGGCTATTTATTTACCTCCTTTTTCTGTATGTTTTTAAAAATAGCTAATGCACGTCTCCTGTGTTATGTGAATGATTATCTCAAATCAGGAAATGCAGTGTTAGCAATATTGACAGAATAAAATCACTGTCTGTCTTACTTTTCCTTTGAACACCTTCCTTGGTAGAAGGCAGACAGATTGAGCCAGTGGCTTGCTGGTCACTACAAGCAGGGTGGGCAGTTCATAGTGTCTCTCTCCCACAGTGTTTCTCTTAGTGTCTTTTAAAATACAGATTCTTTCTTTTCTGTAGCCACGTTTGTCAGATGTAAGTTTCTCTTTCTAACCTACTTGCCTCTGAAACTTTCCTTTGTTTTTACCTTTTTCTGTTGTTTCATTCTTTTCTTTCACGCTTTTGTCCTGCTTTCCTTCCATCCTGTTTCTGCTTCCTTCCATGTTTTTGTCCATCTTTTGAAGTATTCTCAGTTTTTCCTTTGAAGGTCTTCACCATTTCAGCTTTTCCCTTCGTAATATTTGAAGGAAAATATTTTTATTTATTTATAATATTTTCTTTTCTAATTCAAGTAGTTGGGTATATTCACAATTTATTCCCAACACTTTGTAGCAAAAATCCCATTTCTCAGTACTGGTTGCATTTTGCACCACAACTGCATTGTCTGTTTGACTGCAAGTTCCTTGGGGCAGGAAGAATCTTTCCTACTGTGTAGTCGTTGTTGTTGCCTGGGCTCAACAAAAGATGATTTAATAGTGTGGGTGCTCTGTCTAAACACAGCATTATTGGGCAGCAGCAAACTGTCAGTTTGCAAAGGCATGATTAATTAAACCATGCCAATAATATTTACATATTCAAAGATCTCTGCTTATGGTACTTCGAGAAAATGAGTACTGTGGAGAAATTCATATTGATGGCTTATTACTGAGCATCCTGAGAACACCTCTACAAGACTGCCTAAGATGTTAGAAATCTTGAGGAATTTAAGAAAAAACAGCATCTTTGGTAGACTAGTAATGTTGTATTGTAAACAAACATAAAATGTGCATTCTGAGCAGTGATGGTGAAAAGCTGAAGTGCAAGATTCATGAAAAAATGTTTCAGAAGATATAACGATGATTAGTCTGTAAATTAAGTATCATATACTTTGCTTACTATTGATTTCCTTGCTGATTAACACTTGAAAAGATTTTAACTGTAGTTGAAAGTCGAGTTTGTCATAAAAATAAGTGTGCATGAAGTTAGGAGTATGATATTCAGAAATGCCAACAGTAAGGTGTGAAGCTTTGGCTTTGGCTGTGTGTATGTATTACAAGCCTGTAAGGATGCATGTGAAATTGTGTTTAAACTTTCAGTCATATTCAAATATGAATGGAAAGAGAATGGTTGAGAGAGTGTCTTCATAATAGCAAAAAGTCGCTGTAATTCATAATTTCATTTTTCAGTGCTGCCCACCGAAAAGCAAGAGCAGTTTATCCATGTGAAGCAGAACACAGCTCTGAATTGTCATTTCAGATAGGAGCAATATTTGAGGATGGTAAGTACTGCTTCAGTAAATATAAAGCAATGAAAAACAAATTGACAAAACTGCTAAAATGGCTTTGGATAAAAATACAAGTCTGAGTGCTATTCTGCCAATGTTGCTGATGGCACACAGTTGGCGATGGAGATGTTTTCTGGTGTGAGGAAGCTATTTAACATATCCTTAGCTCTGTGAGGCAATGCTTTTGATTTTGGGTGAGCTTTCAATTGGTTGAATTTTTCAGCATCATTTGAATGTGTTGTACCAAAAAAAGGTTATTCAGTAATAGAAGAGAACATCTTGGCCTATGAAAATGTGTTTTTTAAAATGTGAACTACTGTTGTAAAATAACATGTGGGGTTTCATTTAAATTAAAAATAACTATTTAAGGATTTTCAATCAGAGTGCTAGGTAAATCAAGTGAACACTGGAGAGAAAAGACAGTGCTTGCTGTTTGGGTCAAGGTTTGTGTTAGTGTGTGTATGTACTTGTAGAAAAAGGAATATTCACTGAGGTGCAGAATGAAGACCTGTGTTTAAAGATTTCTACGGACCCAAATATAGCATTACATATGAACACCTGGAGAGTGGTTCCTCTGCTCAAGACTGTGTTGCTTAGTGAGCTTCCATGTATCTATCCTTCAGTAACTTCACAGGCACTTCAAACTCAAAGGAAAAGTTTTAGGTTTTAAACCTTATGCCTACTTTAATACAAACTCTGAAGATGCTGAAGGCAATGTTACAGTTTCTTCTTCTCACAAGGAAATTCCTAATATAAGAAACAGATAGTATGGAATGGCTCAACATGAGCTGGACAAATTCAGAAATTCTTGTTACTTTAATGCAGTTTAATAATAATTCTAAGCAGAAATTAGTTCTTAGCAGCAGCAGGGTACGACTGCTGTTAATTGGAAGAACTTGGTAAAAAATTACATTCATACTGAAAACCAGAAGACTCTTAGATTTGGCCAAATACTCATCCAAGTTTGGTGCAGACTGGGGAATTCAAAGTGATCTGAGAATTCTGTCCCTAAGGACCTTCTGAGTTTAGTATTTCAGTTTTTCATTCTAGAGGCAGGGGGGGGCAGTAAGAGTCATCTTGATCTTTAAAAAATCTGGAAATTCTGCAGTGCTGACTCTTCTCATCCGTTGTCAGCTTTTAGTTTGCTATCAGGTCAGAAATCTGATATGTGATTTCCAGAGGGAAAGAGGTATTTAATACAGCATGACCAAACACACGTAGGGGAGGTACTGCCCAGTCATTCAAATACTATGTGATAATCTTTCGTTGCATGCCCAGTGAAGGAGTATTCCAAATTTCCAGTTTACATCCAGCAGGGAAAAAGTGTACACAGATGGAAAACATCAACCTGCAGGCATTAAAAAGCTAACTAAGTATTTCTTATATTTCCCAAAATGCACCCTGTTAACTCTTAGCACTGGATCAAAAGTGTGTGGGGGGAAAGTTTTTCTCGTAAGTGAAAATCTTTTCAACTCCAATAGGATGTTCCTAATTTGTTTCACAAGATGAAACAAATGGGAAGCTCAGCAAAAATCTTATTTTTTTAGTGTGTATAACAACAGTGAAAACATTGCACAGGCATAGATATTTCCTTCCCCTTTTTTGTGATGCTTATTTTAAAGCAGGCAGAGCATAGGACAATCTTGTCCTCTGCCTCCTCCCAGACAAGTAAGTAGCAAGCCTGGTCCAGGCTCCAGTTCTGATTTTTTTGCAGCATAAAGTGGTCTGGGCTGCCCACTAGATTGTTCCCTACTAGCACACACTTTACAAAATCATTCTTGATGTTTCCTATTAGAGCTGCCTTGCAGGCAAATCATGTCTGAATCAAGTTAGGTGGGAAACCTTTTAAAGATGAATTAGCTAAGTGATTGCTCTTTTTGAAGTTCTTAACACCAGCTATTTTAATTTAAGTTTTTAAAAACATGACTGATAGGGATCTTCAGCAGACATAAAACTGTGTACAGGAAAGAAAAATCAAGTGCATGGTGGAAAATATTTGATGTCTAGGAGAGGCATTTCTGATGCAGAACATCTAGGGTTGCACACCTGTTGTGTTGGCATGGGATAAGAAATTCTTTCAAGAAACAGTTGTTTTGTGTGAGAGCAATGCCAGGATTCTCTTCTTGTGTAATGAGATCTCTAGAAGTGGTGGCAAAGCTACTGTGATTTGTTGCATTACAACCTCAGTTGAGTTTTTCAGCTAGAGAGTTGGATTGTCCGAGAACAAGTATGGAATTTGACTCTGGCATGTGCTGAAAACTGTTTCAACTGTAAGACTCTTTTTCCAGCTCATCCTACAAGTAAGGTTGGAAGCTTGAGAAAAGGTTGGACGGATTGCATTTTGAAAACCTAATTGCAGATTTCCAATGGCAAAGATCACATTTCCTTAAATACATTTGTTTTGATTTGTTCCACTGTATCCTGGTTATTTTATAGGCGTTGTCCTTGCCCTGCAGGGCTCTCACCCTGCTGTGATTGGGTAGGCTGTGGATTGGCAGAATAAAGAGGGAGAGCATGAAAGTAATAAGGCAGCAACTGGATGTATGTAATAAGTTCATGGTCATTTCACATGGTTCCCAATAGATTATGTCATGGATGGCTCTGTCAATATGAAAAGTTATTCTCGTGCAGAGTGCAGACCAGTCTCCACACTTGAAACCTCTGTTTCTTTTTGTACTAGGCACCCTTGTGTCTATGCTGGAATCAGATTCCAGTGAATCAATTCAGGTTCTTTAGTTACTCAATTTAAATTCCCATATGCCCTAATAAAGCCCCCAAATGAAGAATTAAAGTAATAATACATCAATTCTGCAGCTCTACCAATAACCTTAACTATCAAAGTGACAACGCATCAATCAAGTTGACATACAGCTAGTATCAACCATTAAAGTAACTGCTAAATTAATGTCTACTAAAAAGTGCTGCTTCCATTAGTGAGGGTTTTATCCATCTCTCCCTTCTCCACCCTGCATGTCTCACTTTTCTAATCCTGTTTCTTTCACCTCTCACTATTTGGTTATTGAATTTTTTTCCTTTTTCTTACCTGTCTTTTCTGCTTTGTTTCTTTTTTTTTTCCCTTCCCTGTTCTTCTTGGTCTGTGTCTCTTGGTCCATGGATGTTGATTGCAGTGGTTCTCTCTTACCTGTCCTTACTCTGGATGAGTCCTTCTGGCTGCTCTAGCCTCAGACAGGATAATGGCATTTAGTGAAGTACAGTCTTGCATCTGTCATAGCTGCTAAATGTAATGTTGGTAATGTTGGTGCAAGAAGGTAAGGGTTTAACCTTTGCTCCCATCGCCATTTCCTGTTTCTAAATGAGAAAAAAAATCTGTTTGTCTCACTCTTCCAAGGTTAGATTTGCTAATATTTTAAATTCAACTTTATGTCACCTGATAGAAATCTGTATAGAATCTTAGCATTTTCATGTTCAGGAGTTTTCACTAGTGCATGTACATTGTGCTACCCTGAATTCCACAGTCTTTCCATTAGTGACATAGAATATAAATGCTAAGGCACCATCTGGTAAGTTAAAAAGAAAAGGCAAAGTTTTCTATTTAATTGAATTGTGTAAGAAAATGAATAATGTAATCTGAACAATATCCACTGTATTTTTTTTTTTAAATCTTCAATTCAATTTGCCTTAGGCTGTGCCAATATTTTTCTTTCCCAGTTGTTACAGGCTGTATTATTGACAGCACATAACAATATAATTCAAGTGGTTAGAGGCAAAGCTTGAAGAGTTTGCAGCTGGATAAGGGCACATATGGGAAGAAGCAGAGTATGATCTGAGATTGAGAGAGACATATGCTGGCTGTATATTTCTGTTGTTGTTGAGGCAGATATTCCCAATAACCATGGAAAGAATAATCAGACTGCCTGGCATTGAAATTTTGCCAGCCTTGGAGCCAAGTGTTATTAAATTTCTGGTTCTTGAAAGAGACTGCTTAAAATTCAGTAAATGGGAATTTCACTCGGGAGAAGTGTTTTAGATAGAGTAAATGGTGTTTACACAACAAAAATTCCTTGGCAGTATTGCTAGCAGGAAGGCTTCCTGAAAGCTTGTCAAGATAGCTCTTATCAAGGCTTTTTACAATTTTTAAAATCAGGTTTTAGGGGAGAGGAAGTATGAGGAAAACTGAGAAAATGGTTTTTTTTCCTCAGGAAAAGTGGGGCACCCATCATTCCTACCAAGTATAAAAGGAACACAAAAAGCCATGTTCACATGGCCGTTGTCATCCCCCTCTATCTCTCCTAGTGTAACAAAGTGCCAGGCTTAGTTAATGTCCCTAGTTTTGACTCCAAGGCACTCTCTGCCCTCTAATTGATGCTGTGGCTTCTGGACTGTCTGTCTTCATGGTACTGACAAATGAAGGATTCATTCAAAGAGAAGTGGTGCTCCCAAAATACTGTATTTCCTTGTACGTGCAAATTGTTCTTTTCCTGAGGTAAAAAATGAGGATAGAGCTACTTCTTTGTGTACCTTTTGTCTGTGGATTTCAAAGCACTTGGAAACATTCATGTGAATTAATTATCTTCATTTTACATCTGGAGAAACTGTGGGTGTACAGGCTGTGGACAGATGTTCTCCTTTTCAGAGAAGTCCATGCCTTTTGGAGGTAGTTATCTCAAACTGCTGCTGAAAGTTACAATTCCTTCACCAATAACAAGTACCAGATGAGCAATACCAAATCCCTACTGACATTGCTAGAAGTTTTTACATGTCACTGAAGGTAGTTTGACCTTAACCAGTCTGACTTTGCTCCTGCAATAATAGTTGTGGAAGCAGTGATCTTCAGGAGAGAAATGTTAAAGTGGAAGATGTTACACCTGATGCATTTTACCTTGTAGTTGGTGTGTGTGCAAGACTGTTGGACATGTTCAGCTGTCGGGTGGGTGGGAATCATTTCAGGAGAAAGACCCCAAGTCTCACAGATTGGTGAGGTTTTATGTTGGTGACACAGGTCACTAACTTGTATTGCAGGAACTCAGCTTGACCAACCATTTACTGCTTTAGAGTGAGCCAAGTTATTCTTTAGACACTCCATTCATCGTACTGACTAGATCTCCACCAGCTGTAATAGATACTTGGGAAGTCTGTAAGCTGAATTCCACCTTCACTAGTTTGTCATGGTGTATCAGTGTGTTTGCTTTTGTTCACAAGCCTGAACCCTTATGGGCAGACTGTTTTATTTGTGGGCACACAGTAAATTTTCGGCAGGTCAGGAAGAAGATCCCCTGACTCCCAGCCCTCTGTCCTGTCCACAAGATAATTCTGCTTCTCACAGCATAATTAAGGGAAACAGCAAGTTCTGAAATTCCAAATTCTATGCTAACCCTAAGCATGCTAAATGTTTCTGTATTTCTCCAAGCAGCTTTATCCATAGGGATTGTTTGAAAAACCCAGAGGGATTTCTAAACACAGAAGGCTTGCAAACACATATTGTCTTTTTAATTTAATTTCCTAATGAAAACTTGGCCAGTGTGATTGAGTTCTATGGAATTGAATTCTGGTGCTGTTGTGGTTTTAGCAGTGAGATTTCTGTTGTTCTCAGAATGTGAATCCTCATTTATGTAGTTTTTTGGGGTTATTGCTCTGATTGGCAAAATAGTCCTTCAGAAAGGGAGATCTTCTTGTGCCAGGCACCCTGCATGTTAGATTTCTTCCCAAAATTGCTAGTTTCCACAAAGATGGGGAAATCAAGTGTGAATCAGTGTCTGAATTGATCTTGCTGAAGTTAGTGGCACCTAGACAATGAACTAATAGTGCCGTGGAGATGAGTCTTGCTGTCATGTGTGCTTGAGAGCTGTGAAATGTTTGAGCTGCCAAAGCAGAGCGAGGTCTGCTTGTAGCATTGGGTCTTTGTGAACTGCTGTTTGCAACTTTTATGTATTTGCAGTTAGATAATTGTAACATTGGCAATATGAAAGCTATTTCCTATGGAGCATACAGAAAAATAAGAAGTGCTGCAAATGCCAAGTTGATTTTATTGCGTTTCTTGATTAGGTGAAATCGGAAAAGCTTTTACTTAAAGATCTCGTTACAAGTTGCAAGCCTGTAGAGTTTTTTTTTCCCATTTGAGTTGAGTGATTGTTCCAGAGCACTTGCTTGTAATACTGATGGTCAGACAACTTCCTTCTCTACCCTTTGCCTCCACTATAGTGAGACTACTGAGGAAGCCAATGTCCCACTCTGAGCTTTCAACTTTGCTGCTATTTCCACTGTCCTAGGAGGTGATAGCTTTTAGTGGTGTTTCTATAATTGGTCTTGTTGTTCAGTCTTGCTATACACTCATTAAACCTTGCTGAGAATACTTAATTTTTAATTCTCTGCTCTGTACCTTTTATACTACAAGTATCCACTCCTCCTGTCCATAGCTGACTTAAGACTTATTCCCATGGGATGACTGGTCTAGTAACGAGTTGTAGTTTTAAGGCCAAATGTGTAGTTTCTGCAGCAAGGTATTTTTATATGATGCAGGCCTGAGAAAGTGCTAAGAACTGTAATCGTTGTTGACTGAGAAGAAATGACAGAAAGGGGACACTATGGAACATCTTCTCTTGAGCAGGGTATTTTTTCAGAAATAGCCTGTGTCCTGGGTTTAAGAAGAGCTGTGCACGATAGAAAAATGGCTTTTCTTTTTTCTGTGTGTGGTTAAGTGGTTTTGATTTTAAATGAACGCGTGCTCTTGTACCCAATACTTTGGAAATGGATTAGCAAAGAAAACAGGATCACTGGAGCTTAAAGCAGCTTGACACTTGGATGGCATCCTGATTAGTATCATGTACCTGCATAAGAAGTCAGTGATGTACGTAGGTATCCTTAACCCTTCTTGCATATGGTGATTTGAACGGGGGGCAGAAATCTTACCTGACGTGTCACCACAGCTGCTGAATATTAGGAATTACTTTTTAGTGTGGTTTTTTTTTAAATAAAGACTGATCTCTAAAAAATGGTGATCTTAGGAGTAATCAGAGTGATAATTATCTTTTCAGTCTTCACTGAGTCTAAAAGAAACTTATGCCAACAAGTGAGACCCTGAGCTGTGGGATGTGCACACAGGGTATTTAATTTCCCAAGCATAGAGCTCAGTTGTACCGTTTATGTCTCATCTTCTGGGCTGAAAATGGTATTTGTCTCAGAGTTTACTATTATCAAACTTGTTTAGAAAATATTTCTTTTTGAAATTTGCTGTTGTGTAGAGTCAAGTGATTCAGCATAGTCTGAACATTTCCTCCCTGGGTACATTTTAGGTGAATTTAAATTTCAGTGTGATCCCCTTAGATTAGGGCTTCCCTCATTTTGAACAGGCCTTTGATTTATAGACACTCACATGCCAGTGATATCTATCCTCTTTCTAATATAAACTGAGGTTGAGCTCCAGAGGACTAGTAGAAATTTCCTACTTTCAGGTTTTCTAGTTATTTTTCTTCCTGACCTGTCATTTTTTCAAGTTTTGTTTCCTGTAATACAGATGTGCTCAGTAGGTATGGGAGACTTCGGGGAGAGGTTTGGCTGGCTGCTGGCACATTTGCTGGAACGAGCAGAATTACAGCTCCACTGCCGGAGGGAGGCTTGTGGTGGTGTCAGCAATGCGGTTTCAAATGCATGTGTACTCTGTAATTGTGGAATAAAAATGACAAAGGGAGAGGAGGGCCTGCTAATTACTAATAGTAATGTAAGTTACTGTGTGTGCAGAGATCCTAAAAGGTAATTTTCTATGTGTGTTTTTCCTTTGGAATCTTTCTCTCGAACACTTTCATTACGAGTGTAAGCCCAGACTTCTGTTCTGAATCTAAACTATCAGTATCACTTGAAAGCAGTTTTGTTTTCTGGGTTTGTTGGAGGAATAGCTGTTGTTTAAAGTGTGGTTTCTGAAGCTTCTAGCTTCGCTGTCTGACAATAATAGGACACAAGGAAAAAAGTAGGGGAAAGTATGTTTTTTAAGTGCTCAAATTTAGAGGAGCCTTACAATGCTTTTGAAAGTGAGACTTAACATGTTGCTCTCTCTTAGCTGTTATTTCCCTGATATGTAGAAGGCTACAAATATCACATTCCCCAATGTGTTAATGTGTTTTAAATAAAGTACTGACATGGCTGGCAGCATGTTTCAGCATTTGTCTGATCTCTTCCCTAAATACTGTCTGTCTCAGAAGCACTGTGAGGATAAATTAATACAGTAGAGAGTATCGTAGGTTGCTAAAAAGTGTGGGATTTTGCAGTTACATAGGTAAGTAGATACCTGTATCATATCCTCATAAGACATCTTATAAGGGAATTTGAGGACTTCTTGGTCTGTTTTCCAAAGAAATGTGGCTTGTGCTTCAACTTCCTGTCAAATGTGGTCAAATGGGATTTAAAGGGCTGCTGGAGCTGCACGTGGTCCGCTGGAGGTCTCCTGCGAGGCAAATCAGCTGACTAGGGGGTGGAACCCAGCCCATCCACGAGGGATTTCAATGGCTGCTGGGAGCGCCAGCGACCCGAAGCGCGGTGAACAGGAGCGGACAAACACCTTTTGATGTGGCACTTTTTCCCACGTGGCACTTTTTCCCACGTGGCACTTTTTTCCCACGTGGCACTTTCCCCCATGTGGCATTTTTCCCTCCATGTGGCACCTTTCCCCACGTGGCACCTTTCCCCACGTGGCACTTTTTCATGTGGCACTTTTTCACGTGGCACTTTTTCACGTGGCACTTTTTCACGTGGCACTTTTTCACGTGGGCAAGCAGGCCGTGGCACTTTTTCCCACGTGGCACTTTTTTCCCACGTGGCACTTTCCCCCATGTGGCATTTTTCCCTCCACGTGGCACCTTTCCCCACGTGGCACCTTTCCCCACGTGGCACCTTTCCCCACGTGGCACCTTTCCCCACGTGGCACTTTTTCACGTGGCACTTTTTCACGTGGCACCTTTTCACGTGGCACTTTTTGACAGCAGTTAGCGCAGGAAGGGCAAGCAGGCGGGGCAAGCAGGCGGGGCACAGCCACCTCCCAGTTCTCTCAGGTGATCTTTTTCTTTTTTCCCTCCCCACAACTCAACGAAAGCCAGCAATGGTTTCCAAAAAAGCAAAAGCCGTTGGTGCTGCTGTTATCACAAG